>NW_012117177.1:1087510-1119111 GCF_000951035.1 Colobus angolensis palliatus
TCCTTTGCCCACTTTTTGATGGGGTTGTTTGATTTTTTCTTGTAAATTTATTTAAGTTCTTTGTAGATTCTGGATATTAGCCCTTTGTCAGATGGGTAGGGTGCAAAAGGTTTCTCCCATTCTGTAGGTTGCCTGTTGACTCTGATGGTAGTTTCTTTTGCTGTGCAGAAGCTCTTTAGTTTAATTAGATCCCATTTCTCAATTTTGGCTTTTGTTGCCATTGCCTTTGGTGTTTTAGACATGAAGTCCTTGCCCATGCCTATGTCCTGAATGGTATTGCCTAGGTTTTCTTCTAGGGATTTTATGTTTTTAGGTCTGACATTTAAGTCTTTAATCCATCTCGAATTAATTTTTGTGTAAGGTGTAAGGACAGGATCCAGTTTCAGCTTTCTACATATGACTAGCCAGTTTTCCCAGCACCATTTATTAAATAGGGAATCTTTCCCCTATTTCTTGTTTTTGTCATATTTGTCAAAGATCAGATGGTTGTAGATGTGTGGTATTATTTCCGAGGGCTCTGTTCTGTTCCATTGGTCTATATCTCTGTTTTGGTACCAGTACCATGCTGTTTTGGTCACTGTAGCCTTGTAGTATAGTTTGAAGTCAGGTAGCATGATGCCTCTACCTTTGTTCTTTTGGCTTAGGATTGTCTTGGCTATGCGAGCTCTTTTTTGGTTCCATATGAAATTTAAAGTAGTTTTTTCCAATTCTGTGAAGGAAGTCATTGGTAGCTTGTTGGGGATGGCATTGAATCTATAAATTACCTTGGGCATTACGACCATTTTCACAATTTTGGTTCTTTCTATCCATGAGCATGGAATGTTCTTCCATTTGTTTGTGTCTTCTTTTATTTCATTGAGGAGTGGTTTGTAATTCTCTTGAAGAGGTCCTTCACATCCCTTTTAAGTTGGATTCCTAGTATTATCTCATTTTTAAAAATGAAATTACTAATATAACTTATGGAGCAACTTATATACCAGGTGCTGTGCTAAGCACTTTCCATACTTTGTCTCATGCATCCTTCATGACAATGATTTTACATATAAAGATACTGAGGATCAGAGAGGTGAAGAAACTTGGCCAAGATTATAAAGCTAGGAAGTGACAGAGTGAAATTCAAACCCAGGGCTGGCTGAATTCAGAGCTCATGTCTGTGCCCTAGGACACAATGCAGTGGGGAAGACAAATGTGGTCCTCATTCTAAATGGGCTCCTCTCTGTCAACCACTGCTCTATTTCCTTCTCACCACATGGGGTAGGCCATCCCCATACACAACTCACACTTTTAAGCCTATGTGACTTAGGTCACTTTCTCAGCCTAGAATGCTTGCTCTCACTCCTCTACCTAAGCTACTCTACTCAGTTAAGGACTGTGTCATATGCCCTTTCTCAGAGAAGTTTCTTGGGTGCTCCTCGTCCCGGGAGGAATAAATTGCTCTTGTCTTTTTGCTTCCACCTTCCTTAGTGTACCCTTTATTTTGTCTTTCTGTAGAGTTTAGCTCATTCTTTACCTGTCTCCCCTACTAGATTCCCAGGCACTTGAGGGTAGGCACCAAATTCTACTCACTCTAGCTCCATGGTGGTTTACCCACAATGATTTAGTGGATGATCAGTACATGTTTGTGAGCTGACCAAAGGACTGGCTGAGAGATGCCCTGAATGAACAGACAAACGCATTCATTTGTGGCTGGATCCTGGGGCAGTCATACAGGCTACCCATGTGGACTAGACTGGCTGGGAGAATCTGGAATCCCCTGGGCTCATTTTACTAGGCTGTAAACATAGGAGGCAGGTCAGGGTACAGGCGATATCTGCTCAAGGCCAACTCTGGGTCCATTCTGTGGTCTGTACTTTGAATTCATGTCAAGGGGCCAGGCTCTCCTAGATTATTTATGTTGCGCCTTCCCATTCGTGGAAGAAAGGGCTTCTCTGCCTCCCTTAAGAACACAAGTTGTGTTCCTACATGCCTCTTTATCTGCTTCTGGCTGTCCTGAGAGTGTCTGGAAAGAGCATGCGCTCTGTGGAGACAGATAGTGAGGTCCAGAAGCATCTTTTTTTTTTGATATCTTTTATCGAGGCCACCGTGTTATGGATTCTCAACCACTTTATCTCATTTTATGTTGTTAATCTCTGCCACAATGTTTTGAGGTGGGTCTTAATGTCCCTGTTTTGTAGCTGAAGAACCTGAGACTGAATGAAATGTCTTGCCCGAGGTCACACAGTTAAGTAAGTGGCAGAGGCAGAATTCAGTCTTGGGTCTGTCTGCCCTTTCCAAAGCCTGGCATCTTAACAGAAAATACATTGGAGAAACATGATCTTCACTCCCATAAAATGGAAAGGATTGGATTTATACAATGGATTACATATTTAAGGTGAGATGTTTCTCAATTATTGATCACTTTTAGTCCCCCGCAATGATTTACAAAAATAGCAGAAGGAGTCGGAGATTAAAAAGTACAATTCCTCTATCAAATACTGGACTGCTGGCCTGAATGCCCCCATATCAACTCCCTCTGACAGATATGGTATGGAGATGACTACAAATTATTTTGCCCTTTCTGCTCCTTTTACAGCTCAAGTGGGTAAGGCTCCAAGATGTTACTGAATTTCTAAAGGTCACACATCAAGTTAAAAACAAAACTCGCTTAGAATGCTAGTATCTCATACTACCCCACCTGCTTCCTGGCCTTTCTAGGGTAGATGCAATAGTTGGGAGTCCTTGCACTGCCAAATCCTAGCCCAGTTTTCTTTCTGCTAAATCACCCTACCTTATGGCGTCAGTGAACATATGTTTATAAATGGTAGGGAGGAAGTGGAACATTATTGCACTCTGAGGTAGAAGAAAGGACAAATATTTGCCTCACCACCTGTCCTTATTTAGGTGAAGGTAAGACTTTGGAAAGAAGATCTTTGGTAGGAGAGCTGAGGACTGTTGGGGGCTTCTGTGGATTTAGCGGCCTGGGTATCTGGGAGGAGTCCCCTTTGGCTCTGGAGAAATGGAAGTGGGGCTGCCAGGGGCCAGAGGTGCCCCAGAGGGATGCAAATAGTGGGCCTCTTGAACTTTTACTCCTGTTCATTTCTCAGCTAAACGGTAAGAGGCAGAGGGTCCTTCCCAGTGTACTTGCCATGAGCGTTAAGGAGGCTGAGGTTTAAGGCCATCATGGAATACGGAGGACGGGGAGGTGGTGATGGGCCAAGCGCAGGAGGCTGAGCCTCCATATCTCTCCACCAAGAGGTGAGTGTGGCTGGGAGTGGTGGTAAAGTGAGATTGTGGGAAAATGGATGGAGCAGGGGGGTATGAATGAGATTGTGGGGATATGGATCGAGCGGGGTGGGGTATGAATGAGATTGTGAGGATATGGATGGAGCAGGGTGGGGTATGAATGAGATTGTGAGGATATGGATGGAGCAGGGGGGATTGAATGAGATTGAGGGGATATGGATGGAGCGGGGGGGGGATAGAATGAGATTGTGGGGATATGGATGGAGCGGGGGGATAGGAATAGGATTGTGGGGAGATGGATGTAGCAGGGAGAAGGGGCTAGGGAAGAGCAGAGCTGATGGGAGTGATTCTGGAAGGAGTAGTACGCCAAGGTGGGTTCTTGGCCTGGCAGCCCTGGGAAGGCTGCATTGGGCTTCTTGCAGTGTGTGGCTTCTACTCCTCCCTGGGGACCTCCTCCTGGACCCTGTGGTCCTTCATCGGTCTGCTAGCTTAATTAGAGTCCCAACCTTCACGCCCCCCCACCACATAGCCCAGGGTTCTGAGGGAAACCTGTGGGTCTGCTGTTCCTGCCAGGCTTCCTGTCCCTGTCTGTGTAGATGGAAGCCCTCCAGACTGGCCATCACGCCCCTCCCCCTCTCCCCTGTCCTCCTGCCCCACACCCACACAGCTCTGTGCTCTTTCCCTGAGGTGCCAGCTCTGGCTGCTGCACACCCTGTCTCGTCAGCCCAGGGACCCCCTCTTTCCTTCCCGGCAAACTTCCTCAGATCTGCTCTGAGCATTCATTTTTTTTTCTATCCCAAAGTTCCTTGATATGTCCTGGCTTCCAAGTTGCTTCTCATACTAGCCATCTGCTTCCCGGCCTTTCTGGGGTAAGGAGCAATAGTTTGGAGTCCTTGCACAGCCTATTCTATATAGTGTAGTGGTTCTGAGCCAGGAACAGTTTTGCCTCCCAGGGGACATTTGGCAAGGTCTCAAGATATTTTTGGTCATCACACTGGGTATGTCACCACTGGTGCTACCGGCACACACTGAGCCAAAGCCAGGGAGCCTCTGAATATCCTCCAATGCACAGGACAGGGACCAAGAATAAAAAATTATCCTGCCCAAAATGTCAATAGCACAGAGTTTAAGAAACCATGCTCTGTTATATAACTACAAGTCTAAAAGGTTAGGTTTGGAAATTGCCAGGTGTTGATCCTTCAGGCACTGAACTTCCAGGAGTAGCTGCTCTTTCCCTTTCCCACTTGCCGGAGAGGGGCTGGGCATTGCCATGAAACATCTACAACTTGGGCAGGAATCTATGGAGAGAAAGGTGAGGGGAGATTCCCCCTCTCCAAATTTAATACCAACTTCTAGAGAAAGCATTGCACTTCAACTGTTAAATGCCTTTCTTCTTCTGCAAGATAGTGCCAGTTTTTTTTTGAAACACAATAGCAACTTATTATTCTAGTAGTTTATAAAATGGACAGTTTTATGTCGTGAAAGTTGATGCATTAGGTTTTGGAGTCTTCCCCTCCTCTATTTCATGTTCTTCAGTTGTAATCCTTCTTTGAATATTGGAATAGTTGCTGTGTCAGCAAAATACTGTAGTGGTGACTCTGTTCAGAAAAACTGATTGCCTTTCTTTTAATTTAAGGTTAATGAATTCTTAATTTCTTAAGGGTGTGCTTATATATCAGAAATTGGCTCAAAGAGTTGCTTGTTTCTGTCGAGTTGAGTTTCTTAGGGTTCATTTCCAATTAAGCAATGAAAATGCTTGCCAACAGAATGAATTGGTCGGTCTAATCTCTTTTTTTTCCACCCTTGCCTGTTTCTTCCATCTGCACACAGTTGTCTTCAGCATGGGGGAGCAGAACCACTCTCCCAGGAAGGAGCTTCAGCACAGGACATGTGCAGAAGCTCCAGGAAAGAAAAGCTGGCATCCCAGGCCTATGCCCTTGGGGCCGTTTCCAACTCTATGTCTACTTTTCTGAACTTTCCTATCTATAAGGTTGTGTTCCGGCAACAGATCTATGCCATGGCAGTGTCAGAGGCTGTGAGACAGCTTTGGCACGAAGGTCCTCAATACTTCTACCGGGGAATCTACCCTCCTCTTCTCTCCAAGACATTGCAAGGGACTCTTCTGTTTGGGACTTAGGATAGCCTGCTGTGCTTTCTCTCTCCTGTTGGGCCACATACCCTAGGACACCACTGGGTTGCAGGTGTCATGTCTGGCCTGGTGGAGGCTGTGGCACTCAGCCCCTTTGAAAGGGTGCAAAATGTACTCCAGGATGGTCGCAAGCAAGCTCGCTTCCCCAGCACCTTCAGCATTCTTGAAGAATTCAATTCTTATGGGCTGTGGGGGCGGCTGTCACAGGGCTACTACCGTGGTTTCTGGCCTGTCCTGGCCAGGAACAGCCTGGGGAGTGCTCTATATTTTTCTTTCAAGGACTCCATCCAGGATGGCCTGGCAGAGCAAGGCCTGCCCCATTGGGTTCCTGCCTTGTTGTCTGGTAGTGTCAATGAAACAATCACCTGCCTAGTTCTGTATCCTCTGATTGTGCTGGTTGGTAATATGCAGTCCCATATTGGATGGCAGAGCATGCCAAGCCTGTGGATCTCTGCCCAGGATGTGTGGAACAATTGGGGCCAAAAGCTACTCCTGATCTACCGTGGAGGCTCCCTGGTCATCCTAAGGTCCAGGGTGACATGGGGCTTCACTACAGCAATCCATGAGTATCTGCAGAGGAAATCACACTCCAGGAGAGAGCTGAAGACTGACTAGCTGCAGAAAGTGTGGCCATGCCAGCTTTGTTATTCTAAATCTTCCCTGGTTGGTTCTATATAGCTTACTTCTTTGGCTCAGTTGCCTAATACAGCCATCCTTTAGCATCTGTAAACTCATTGCATGGGAGAAGTTCCCAACTACCAACCTGTTGAGCAAGGACAAAGCCCAACAGGATTCCTTAGTCAAAAAGAAACGTTCGCCCCAGTCTCTCCACAGCTTCAGTAGCCTCAGAGCCAGGAGGCCCTTAAATAACGTGTAACACAGATTAAGTGTCATTCATTTAAGGAATTCCTTGGCAATAAGCGGAAACTTAAAAGATGACCTTACTTAGGTACTTTGAGCTCTGGGACCCCTCTAGGTATCCTCCAGACCAAATTGAGTGGAACTCCAATTTCAAAGAACTATGCTTTACTTTTAGGATGGGAATTCCATAAAACTTCTCAGATGGCTACATTTTCATGATATTGTTCACTGCCTCTACCACCACCTCTCACTTCTCAAGGCTGTGGGTCCTACTTTCAGGGTAGCAGCTGTGACTGGAAATTCCAAATTAGGCTTGCGTGAACTCATCAGGTACCACAAGAACTAGTGGGGCTGGAGATGGGAGTGTGAAGAAGTGTGGCCCATGGATGGAAAGGATAAAACTTCAAAAGAAGAGATTTAATTACATGCAAAATAGAAACATTTGCTATAGTCTGCTTGGTGTTATTTGCTAGGACATTTCTGAGAGCAAGGTGATAACATTGCCTAGAAACCATTTGAGTTTCCCTAAGAAACCTGGAAGTGAAGTGACCATATCTCTTCACAGATAATTGCATATTTTGTTGACGTGGTAAATGTAGTTAGTATGACATAAAGATCAGAAATCTTAGCCTGTCATTCACAGCCTTTCAAAATATGGTCCTCATATAACTTTCAACATATTGTCACTCCACTTACATAAACCCCAAACACTAGCCATAATGAACTCTTGTTCTCTCCCCAGACATTCCATGAACTTTCCCGTGGCCATACTTTGGCCCACACTATTCTTTCCACCTGCAGTGCTCCTTCTTCACATGCCAGTCTACCAAAATCCTTCCAGCTCCTCAAAGCCCAGTTCAGAGGTCACCTTCTCTATGGAGCCTCTTGATTTCCCCCAAATGAATGCGACATTAGTCTCTGTGATGCCCCTTTCTAACAGCACTTCATACATGGTACTGATTCTATTATGTCACTAATCTCATGTGACTCTGTTCTTGTATTCTTCAATACCTCCTACTAGACCATAGAACTTATTGAAAGCAGGGATTCTTGTATGCATTTTTAAATCTTCCATTGTGCCTAGGTGCTCAATAACATTGGTCGAATTATTGAATTATCAAGCTGTGATGTGGTATATCCTCTGGGTGCTGTCCCTTGTACATGAAGATAAACTTATTGACTCACTGTCAGCAGGACACATGCCTTTGGGCTGTGTTTTTGTTTTCTTTTAATAGCGGATTTAGTTTTGTGCTAATGATAATGATGCTTCTACTGATGATAATAATAACAATAATAAAAAAAATTACTTTCAACTGGAACATTTGATGAGTTTGTGTTACTGATGACATGTTTGCTATTAGCACCAGTTCAGGAACTGAAATTTCACAAACAGATTCACAATGTATAACTGTCCTATTTGTTTCAACTCTGGGATTTTGAGGATTTCCAAGATGACATGTGTTATAGTTTCCCCCTACAGATAATTTTGTATTTTTAGTAGAGATGGGGTTTCTCCATATTGGTCAGGCTGGTCTCGAACTCCCAACCTCAGGTGATCCACCTGCCTCGGCCTCCCAAAGTGCTGGGATTATAGGCATGAGTCACCGCGCCCAGCTTCCATATGAAATTCAGGGTAGTTTTTTTCTAATTCTGTGAAGAAAGTCAATGGTAGCGTGAAGGGAATAGCATTGAACCTATAAATGACTTTGGGCAGCATGGCCATTTTCATGATATTGATTCTTCCTATCCATGAACATGGTGAACGTGGAATGTTTTTCCATTTGTTTGTGTCCTCTCTTATTTCCTTGAGCAGTGGTTTGTAGTCGTCCTTGAAGAGGTCCTTCACATCCCTTATAAGTTGGATTCCTAGGTATTTTATTATCTTTGTAGCAATTATGAATGGGAGTTTGCTCATGATTTGGCTCTCTCTTTGTCTATTATTTGTGTATAAGAATGCTTATGATTTTTGCACATTGATTTTGTATCCTGAGACTTTGCTGAAGTTGCTTATCAGCTTAAGGAGTTTATGGGCTGAGACCATGGGGTTTCTAAATATACAATCATGTCATCTGCAAACAGAGACAATTTTACTTCCTTTCTTCCTATTTGAATACACTTTATTGGTTTCTCTTGCCTGATTGCCCTGGCCAGAACTTGCAATACTATGTTGAATAGGAGTGTTGAGAGAGGGCATCCTTGTCTTGAGCTAGTTTTCAAAGGGAATACTTCCAGCTTTTGTCCATTCAGTATGATACTGGCTGTGGGTTTGTCATAAATAGCTCTCATTATTTTGAGATATGTTCCATCAATTCCTTGTTTATTGAGTGTTTTTAGCATTAATGGGTGTTGAATTTTATCAAAGGCCTTTTCTGCATCTATTGAGATAATCATATGGCTTTTGCCATTAGCTCTGTTTATGTGATGAATTACATTTATTGATTTGCGTGTGTTGAATCAGCCTTGCATCCCAGGGATGAAGCTGACTTGATTGTGGTGGATAAGCGTTTTAATGTGGTGCTGGATTCGTTTTGCTAGTATTTTATTGAGGATTTTCACATTGATGTTCACTAAGGATATTGGCCTGAAATTTTCTTTTTTTGTTGTGTCTCTGCCAGGTTTTGGTGTCAGGATGATGCTGGCATCATAAAATGAGTTAGGGAGGAGCTCATCTGTTTCTATTGTTTGGAATAGTTTCAGAAGGAATGGTACAAGCTCCTCCTTGTATCTCTAGTAGAACTCGGCTGTGAATCCATCTGGTCCTGAGCTTTTTTTGATTGGTAGCCTATTAATTATTTCCTCAATTTCGGAGCCTGTTATTGGTCTATTCAGGGATTCAACTTCTTCCTGGTTTAGTCTTGGGAGAGTGTAAGTGTCCAGGAAATTATCCATTTCTTCCAGATTTTCTAGTTTATTTGCATAGAGGTATTTATAGTATTCTCTGATGGTAGTTTCCCCTTTATCTTTTTTTATTGTGTCTATTTGATTCTTCTCTCTTTTCTTCTTTACTAGTCTGGCTAGAGGTCTATCTATTTTGTTAATCTTTTCGAAGAACCAGCTCCTGGATTCATGGATTTTTTGAAGGATTTTTTGTGTCTCTATCGCCTTCAGTTCTGCTCTGATCTTAGTTATTTCTTGTCTTCTGCTAGCGTTTGAATTTGTTTGTTCTTGCTTCTCTAGTTCTTTTAATTATGATGTTAAGGTGTCGATTTTAGATCTTTCCTGCTGTCTCCTGTGGGCATTTAGTGCTATAAATTTCCCTCTACACACCGGTTTAGCTGTGTCCCAGAGATTGTGGTACTTTTTATCTTTGTTCTCATTGGTTTCAGAGAAGTTATTTATTTCTGCCTTAATTTCATTATTAACACAGCAGTCATTCAGGAGCATGTTGTTTAGTTTCCATGTAGTTGTGCGGTTTTGAGTGAGTTTCTTAATCCTGAGTTCTAATTTGATTGTACTGTGGTCTGAGAGACTGTTCGTTATGATTTCCGGTCTTTTGCATTTGCTGAGGAGTGTTTTACTTCCAATTATGTGGTCGATTTTAGAATAAGTGCTATGTGGTGCTGAGAAGAATGTATATTCTGTTGATTTGGATGGAGTTCTATAGATGTCTATTAGGTCCACTTGGTCCAGAACTGAGTTCAAGTTTTGAATATCCTTGTTAGTTTTCTGTCTCGTTGATCTGTCTAATATTGAAAGTGGATTGTTAAAGTCTCCCGCTATTATTGTGTGGGAGTTTAAGTCTCTTTGTAGGTCTCTAAGAACTTGCTTTATGAATCTGAGTGCTCCTGTATTGGGTGCACATATATTTAAGACAGTTAGCTCTTCTTGTTGCATTGATCCCTTTACCATTATTTAATTCCCTTCTTTGTCTTTTTTGATCTTTGTTGGTTTAAAGTCTGTTTTATCAGAGAGTAGGATTGCAACCCCTGCTTATTTTTGCTTTCCATTTGCTTGATAAATCTTCCTCCATCCCTTTATTTTGAGCCTATATGTGTCTTTGCACATGAGATGGGTCTCCAGAATACAGCACACTGATGGGTCTTGACTCTTTATCCAATTTGCCAGTCTATGGCTTTTTAATTGTGGTATTTATCCCATTTACATTTAAGGTTAATATTGTTATGTGTGAATTTGATCCTGTCATTATGATGCTAGCTGGTTATTTTGCCCATTAGTTAATGCAGTTTCTTATAGTGTCGATGGTCTTTACATTTCAGTTTGTTTTTGCAGTGGCTGGTTCCAGTTTTTCCTTTCTGTATTTAGTTCTTTCTTCAGGAGGTGTTGTAAGGCAAGCCTGATGGTGACAAAATCCCTTAGCGTTTGCTTGTCTATAAAGGATTTTATTTCTCCTTTGCTTATGAAGTTTTATTTGGCTGGATGTGAAATTCTGGTTTGAAAATTCTTTTCTTTAAGAATGTTGAATATTGGCCCCACTCTCTTCTGGCTTGTAGGATTTCTGCAGAGAGATTTGTTGTTAGTCTAATGGTCTTCCCTTTGTGGGTAACCAGACCTTTCCCTCTGGCTCCCCTTAACATTTTTTCCTTCGTTTCAACCTTGGTGAATCTGACAATTATGTGTCTTGGAATTGCTCTTCTCGAGGAGTATCTTTGTGGTGTTCTCTCTATTTCCTGAATCTGAATGTTGGCCTGTCTTGCTATGTTGGGTAAGTTCTCCTGGATAATATCGTGAAGTGTGTTTTCCAACTTGGTTCCATTCTCCCCATCACTTTCAGGTTCGCCGATCAAACATAGGTTTGTTCTTTTCACATAGTCCCATATTTCTTGGAGCCTTTTTTTTTGTTCTTTTTCATTCTTTTTTCTCTAATCTCGTCTTCATGCTTCATTTCATTAAGTTGATCTTCAATCTCTGTTATCCTTTGGAGGAGAAGAGGCTTTCTGGTTTTTGGAATTTTCAGCCTTTTTGCATTGTTTTTCCCTCATCTTTGTGGATTTATCTACCTTTGGTCTTTGCTGTTGGTGACCTTTGAATGGAATTTTTGCATGTTTGTCCTTTTTGTTGCTGTTGATGGTATTGCTTTCTGTTTGTTGGTTTTCTTTCTATCAGTCAGGCCACTCTTCTGCAGGTCTGCTGGAGTTTCCTGGGGGTCCACTCCAGACCCTGTTCATCTGGGTATCACCAGTGGGGGCTGCAGAACCGCGAAGATTGCTTCCTGCTCCTTCCTCTGGAAGCTTTGTCCCAGAGGGGCACCTGCCAGATGCCAGCTGGAGCTGTCCTATATAAGGTGTCTGCTGGGAGGTGTCTCCGTGTCAGGAGGCACGAGGGTCAGGGACCCACTTGAGGAGGCAATCTGTCCCTTAGCAGAGCTAGAGCACTGTGCTGGGAGATCTGCTGCTCTCTTCAGAACCAGCAGGCAGGAATGTTTAAGTCTGCAGAAACTGCACCCATAGCCGCCCCTTCTCCCAGGTGCTCTGTCCCAAGGAGATGGGGGTTTTATCTATAAGCCCCTGACTGGGGCTGCTGTCTTTCTTTCAGAGATGCCCTACCCAGAGAGGAGGAATCTAGAGAGGCAATCTGGCTACAGTGACTTTGTGGCACTGCAGTGGGCTCTGCCCAGTCAGAACCTCCCAGAGGCTTTGTTTACACTGTGAGGGGAAAACCCGTCTACTCAAGCCTCAGTAATGGCAGACCCCCCCCACTCTCCCACCAAGGTCGAGTGTCCCAGGTCAACTTCAGACTTCTGTGCTGGCAGCAAGAACTTCAAGCCAGTGGATCTTAGCTTGCTGGGCTCTGTGAGACTGGGATCCGCTGAGCAAGACCACTTGGCTCCCTGGCTTCAGTCCCCTTTCCAGAGGAATGAACGGTTCTGTCTTGCTGGTGTTCCAGGCTTCACTGGGGTATGAAAAAAAACTCCTGCAGCTAGCTCAGTATCTGCCCAAACAGCCACCCAGATTTGTGCTTGAAGCCCAGGGCCCGTGTGGTGTAGACACCTGAGGGAATTTCCTGGTCTTTAGGTTGCAAAGACCTTGGGAAAAGCATAGTATCTGGGACAGACAGCATAGTCCCTCATGGCACAGTCCTTCACGGCTTTAGGGAGTTCCCCAACCCCTTGAACTTCCTGGGTGAGGCGATGCCCCACCCTGCTTCTGCTCGCCCTTTGTGGGCTGCACCCACTGTCTAACCGTCCCAATGAGATGTACCGGGTACCTCAGTTGGAAATGCAGAAATCACCCACCTTCTGCATTGGTCTCGCTGAGAGCTGCACACTGGAGCTGTTCCTATTCAGCCATCTTGCCCAGGAGTCTTGCATTCCTTTTTTATAGCTCAATACTATTAAAATGTGTACATATACAATATTTTCTTTATCCATTTATTGACTGATGGACACTTAGGTTGATTCCATAACTTGGATCTTGTGAATAGTGCTGTAATAAACATAGGAGTGCAGATATCTCTTCAATATACGATTACAAAAATTTTTTTTGGAAATATACCCAGCAGCAAGATTGCTGAATCATAATGATAGTGCTATTTTTAGTTTTTTGAGGAACACCCATACCGTTTTCCATAATGGCTGTACCAACTTACATTCCCAATAACAGTGTATAAGAGTTCCCCTTTCTCCACATCCTTGCCAGCATCTGTCATTTTTTTTTTGTCTTTTTGATAATGGTCATTTTAACTGGGGTGGGATGAAATCCAACTTTTGACTGTTACAAAACAGAACTACCATGATTTTTCTTGGCAATGTACATAAACACAGATATCTCTAGGGGATTTATGTAGAATTCTGGTTTATGGAAAATGAGCACCTTCAATTTAATTGAATGATGCCTAACTTTTCCTAATGGCATGTACCAATTCACACCCTTACTAGCCAGGTTTAACAGTTCCAATTGCTCCACCTGGTGGTCAACACTTAGTATTATCAGACTTCTTAATTTTTGCCTATCTAATGGGTGTAAATGGCATCTTATAATTTGATTTTCCTGATGACTAATAATGTTGAGCATCTTTTCACAAGCGTATTGAATGTTAGTATTTCCTCTTTTGTGAAGCATTTATTCAAGACATTTGCCATTTTTTCCTGTTGTGTAACTTTTTCAAATTAATTTGTAGAAGTTGTTTTAATTTTAGTTCTTTCTCCTTTATATGTGTTCCATATATCTCTCCTAACTTTGTCACTTATTTTTCCATTTTAATGATTTCTTTTGATAAAAATAAGTTCTAATTATAAGATAGATATCGAAGTTATCAATCCTTTTTTATGGTAAGTGCTTTTTGTGTCTTTTCAATGAAATCTTTCTATACCCCAATATCATGAAGATATTCCTTTATAATAACATTTAACATTTTTATAGTTTTGACTTTCACATTTATGTTTTGAATATACTTGGAATTAGTTTTCATGTAGAATATGAGAATAGAGGTCCAATTTTTTCTTTATGAATATCCAATTGCCCCAATATCATTTGTTGAAAAGTCTTTTCTTCTCCCATTCAGTTACAATGCAACTCTGTCAAATATCAAGTGTTCATATATTCTTGGGACGATTTCTGACTTGTCTGTTCTATTCTACCAGTTTATTCATCTAATCATGTGCCAATACAGCATTGCCTTGTTACCTGTAACAGTAATAATAATAAATGTCTTGATATCTGATAGGGAAAGTCTTCCCACCTCATTCTTATTCCTCAAGAGTTTCTTAACTATTCTTATCAATATGCACAGAAATAGATGCTGAAATTTTCCTTTCACAAAATTACTGTTGAGATTTTAATTTCAGCAAAACTTAACTGTTGAGTTTTAATGTAAACAAAAATAATGGTTGAAATTCTAATTTTAATGTCTCTCCAAGTTTCATAATATTCTACATAGTGTTCAACATATCTTTTTTGGGATTTTTATTTTTTGCTTAATTTTTAAACTATTGCTAACAGTAAAGCAGATTATCATAAATGGGATTATAATGAGTTTCTTACATATAATGTCCTTCTATTTTAAGAGAAAAATATATATCTGTTAAGAAATCAATTTATATGCGTTGATGCCTCATGTTGACATATTCAGTGTAACATATATTGATTAATATTATCTACTATGTTATTATCTATACAAATGCCACTAATTCATTAGGTTTTTCAAAAAGTAAACAGCAAACCTTAAAAAATTTATTATGATAATGGAGATGGAGTACAAAAAGGGTCAACTCTGAGATAGAGTACATGAAAGCTCAAGATACCTATATCCAACTGCCTACTTGATATTTTCACTGAAATATAGGCATTCCAAACTTAATATGTCAAAGATTAAACTATTTATTCTCCTTACCAATCTGTCCCTAATCTTTCCACTTTCAATGGTATCATCATCTTCTGGTACTTTCAACACAAAGGATACTATCATATAGGGAACGTGACTCTCTCCCTCATTACTCTATTTCCAGTGCCCAGATTGTCATGCACATAGTAAGTGTTCAATAGATATAGAATGGATGAATGGGCCCTGCCCTCCAAACATGTTTGATTAAAAATCATTCAAGAATATACACAAAGTAGTATATGAAAAAATGACAGAAGACTTCTGTCCTTTCTTTTCAATTATTAGACCCACAGCCTTAGTTCAGTCTTTCCTGATTTTATACCTGAAAAACTGTCACAACTCTTTTTATTGGCTCTTCTTTTCACCTTCCAATGTTAATAGTTTACAAGATAAAATCCAAACCACTTGGCATGACATTCAAGGTCCTCCATAATCTGACACCAGCCTACCTTTTTCACCTCATTTTCCTCTACTTAAATATTATGAATCTTGATGTCCCAACTACACAAGACTACTGGATGTTTCCCAAGTGTGCCCTACATTTCTCTTTGTTCTTCTTTTCTCCTCTTCCTGGAATTCCATTGCCCCCATTTCTTACTTCAACAAATGCTATCCATTTTAAAAGACCCAATTAAAATGTCATTTCCTCTATGCAGGCTTCTTGGACTCTCTCAGGTAGAATTAGGCTTCCCTCTTTTCCACTTTCCCCTGGTACTTATCAATCTTGATATAACATTTAAAATCATAGATGTCATAGAATTATAATATTAGATTTAGAAGTGGTCTTGGTGATCATGTGATCCGACTTCTTCATGTTATCAAGGGCCAGAGCTAGGAGAATCCAGGTCTTTTAATTTGCCTTGACTCGTGATTATGTATGTACATATTTTTTATCCTCTACTTGACATGTCACTGGGCAGAAATAGGGTGTTATTCATCTTTGTGTTTTTATTCATGATATGTAATAACATCTATTGCACATAGTGGATATACAATAAATATGTTTTAATTGACTTAAGATCAGAGGGATGGATAAAGTAGAGGTACCATTCGTAGTATTGTACTCTGTACCAGGTACTATGCCAAAGTTTTACAAGAATTACCTGATTGATCACACAATCCTATGAGATAAGCACTATTTGTAGCTTTATTTGCCCAAGACTTCATAGCCAGTGTAGAATCTGGACGAAAATCAAATTCCTTTGGCTCCAGATTCTTTGTTCTTAGTCATTGTGCTATAGTGCAAAACAACAAGGTGGGAACTCAAACATTTTGGATTTAGAATATGATTGATGAATGAATTTGACATGAAAGACTAACTTTAATTTCCTGGAGGACATAGCAGCTGGGTTTGGGAAGACAGTTTGGGACTATACTGTGGAAGGCTCTGAATGCCAAGCATGGTGTGAGAAGTTACCTCCCTTCCCTAGCTCTCCATCTGCACCAGTCTAGATCACCGTCTGAGGCCCAGCTCAAACAGCACGTATTGTTTGAAGACTTCCAGAATCTTCCAAGTCACAATGAATTTCCCCTTCTCCCACAGCACTTTGTTCATACCTTTATTATAATACATAATACTACTTTCTTTCTTTTATTTTTTTGAGACGGAGCCTTGCTCTGTTACCCAGGCTGGAGTGCAGTGGCGTGATCTTGCCTTCCCTGGGTTCAAGCAGTTCTCCTGCCTCAGCTTCCGAGTAGCTGGGACTACAGGCATGCACCACCATGCCCCACTGGTTTTTGTATTTTTAGTAAAGATGAGGTTTCGCCATGTTGGCCAGGCTGGTCTTGAACTCCTGACCTCAGGAGATCTGCCAGCCTCGGCCTCCCAGAGCGATGGGATTACAGGCGTGAGCCACTGAGCCCAGTCAATATGACTTTCTTAACAGAAATATTTTGTGGCTGTGTCTGTTTTCTTCACATTTTATAAATTCCTTGAGAGCAGGCACTTTATTTATGATTGTATACCTCTTTTAATTTCACAACTGATACATAGTAGATGCTTGTCAGTCCATTTTGTGTTGCTATAAGTGAATACCTGAAACTGGGCAATTTACAAAGAAAAGAGGTTTATTTAACCCATGGTTCTGCAGGCTGGGAAGTTTAAGATTAGGCAGCTGCATCTGGTAGCTTCTGATGCGGGCCTTGTACTGTGGCAAAACATGGCAGAGAAATGCAAAGGAAACCAGGTCCCTGCAAAGAGAGTAAAACACCAAACATGAGACGCAACCTCACTTTACAACAACTTGCACTTGCATAACCAATCCAGTCCCACAAAGAGTAAGAACTGACTCACTCCCACCAGACTGCTTTAATCCCTTCATGAGAGTGAATCCCTAGTGACCCAGAAGGCTGTTAAAGGTTCCACCCCCTCTCAACACTGTTACATTGGGGACCAAGTCTCAATATCAGTTTTGGTGGGCAGAAACCATATTCAAATCATAACAATGCTCAGTACATGTTAGTTGAATTAAATGTTTCATTAGAAGAATATAGACATGAATAAAGTATGGTTTCTGCTCTCAAGAGAAGCCAACATTCTATCAAGGGAAACAGTACATTATTCCACATGAGAAGCTATACTAGTGACATGTATAAAGCATGAGGAATTCAGCGATCAATTAGAAAATGCAATAGGAAAAATAACCCATTCGTGATATTCCCAACATCTATAAGGCAGCTAGGAAGATAGCTAACAAAGATGTATAAACCATTATGCAGAAAAGTATGAGATTGTACTAAAGGAAATTTAATAAAAATCAGAAAGTGGAGGAATATACTTGTCAAGAACTACAAAAGGTATAGAATTTGACCCTATTTACAAAGTTACAAATTAACCTGACACACACAGTTTCATGTATTCTGTCAGAAGACATGAGAATCTTGCGTGAGAGGCAAAGGACTTTATTACTCAGAAAAAGCAGTAGCTAGAACTTCCTGTTGGCTTGTGTTCATTCCCAATGCCCCCTAAATCCCACAAGGGCAATGCAAAGGACCAATGATGGATGGCTGCACAGTGGGTTGCATTACAGGAAAGAAACAATACATTTGGAGGATCCACTGCTTTTATAGAAAATGGAAATAAGCCTGCTGTTTGTGATGTTTCCACATCCTTCAGGGTTTCTCACTGAAAACATGGTCTTGAGAATGGCCAAGGTGAAGAGTCATCAGTGCCTTACATTTTTGGCATAATCAGCAAGAATATGCATGAATGCTTAGGGGCCATGATGGGTTGTCTTTCCCAAGAATACTCCATTTGTATGTGTGGACACTTTAAGTCAGCAAATCGGTAATTCTTCTCAAATTAGTCCATGAATCCAATGTTATTCCAATCAAAATATTAACAGGCCAATTTTTTTGTGGAATTTGAAACACTGATTACAAAATTGGAAAAGGCACATATAGTAAATTGTTATATGAAAGAAGTGACATTGCAAAGGAGTGAAAAAACGATGAATAATTTAATAAATGTGATTGGGACAGTTGTTTCCCTTCTCAGAGAAAAATCTAGATCCATGCCTTATACAAAATAAAGTCTAGATGTATAAAGGTCCAAAGTACAAAATTGAAATCTTAAAACCAATAAAAAATCATGTCCTCAGAATAATTTCCTAAACAAAATCCCAAAACACAAGTTTTAAAGGAAAAGATTGATATATATTTGATTCCACAAACATCGTATAATGAAAAAAATGAGAAATAACGTTAGTGTTAAAAGATGAGCAATGATTGGTACAGGATTTTTGGAAAGCTAGTTGGCTCTATCTACTGAAGCTGAACCTATGCATTCCCTACGACCAGCAACTCCACTTCTTGGTATATACCCAAGAAAAATGCATATGTATATTCACTAATGACATTATGAATATGCTCATACAGCATTATTTGTAATAGCCTCACACTGAAAAAAAAAAAACCCAAGTGTCCACAAACAGTAGAATGAATAAATAAATTGTAGTATATTCATACATTAAAATGTAGCACATAATGGAGAATTAACTACAAATTCACGACAACATGGATGAATCTCACAAACCTAATGTTGAGCAAAAGAATCCAGACACAGAGGAGTATATACTGAACTATCCCATTCATTTAAAGCAGAAAAGAGGCAGAACTAACAATCAGGAGAGTGGTTATCATCCTTGGGCATAGTGACTGGAAAGGGGCACAAAAGAAGCTTGTGGCAGGGCAGGGGGAGGTTGGTAATGTACTGTGTCTTGATCTGAGAGCTGGTTATATGGGTGTCTTTACTTTGTGATCATTTATCAAGATGTACACCTAAGATATGTATGTATGTCTATTGTACTTGAATAAAACATTTTGAAAATCTGCCTAACAGGATACTTTCTTATATATGGCTCTCACTAGTAGAGTTGCATGCATACCAAAAGTCATGTGTTTCCTCAAACAGGTTTATTTCAGTTACATTTGTTGTAAATGAACATAATATGTATGCAAAAAAGAAGACCAGCAACAGATTTAGAGAAACTTTTTGCAACATATATTGCTGACCAATAATTTGATACAGAATATGCAAAGAACTCCTAAGAAGCAATACTTAAAAAACAAACAACTTAAAGGACGAATAGGTAAATGACCTGAAAAGGTACTTCACAGAAGAGGAAATGTGTATAACCAGGAAACCTATAAAAAGATGCTTATCCTTTTTCATGTCCTTTACAGGGACATGGATGAAGCTGGACGCCACCATTCTCAGCAAACTAATACAGAAACAGAAAAGCAAACACCGCATGTTCTCACTGATAAGTGAGAGTTGAACAATGAGAACATTTGGGGACACGGAGGGGAACATCACACACTGGGGCCTGTTGGGGATCGGGCGGCAAGGGGAGGGGTAGCATTAGGAGAAATACCTAATGTAGATGACGAGTTGATGGGTGAAGCAAACCACCATGGCACATGTATACCTATGTAACAAACCTGCACATTCTGCACATGTATCCCAGAACTTAAAGTATAATTTAAAAAAAGATGCTCATCCTCATGAAATAATCTGGGACATACAGATTTAAACACTAGGAAGATACTCACTTTCACCTATTAGATTGGCTAAACAAGTCTGAAAATACTAAATATTGGCAAGAATGTGGGAAAATGGAACTCATACACTGCTGGTATGAATATAAATTGATGCAATTACTGTGGAAATTTATTTGGCAGTGTGTAGTCAGGTTGAAGATGCATGTACTATGTCATCTAGCAATTTCAATTCTAGGAGACATGTTTATAGACTAATAGGAGGATACTGCAAGAACATTAACTGCAGCATTTTTTGTAATGGAAAAAATGGAAGCAACTTATGCATTAATAAACTATGGAATATTCATATAACGGAATATTATATATCGCTTAAATGCACCTCTATCTGTTACAGTATAAACATAGGTAAAATGTTTAGAAATTCATAATGTTGGGTGAAAAGTCATAATGTTGTGTAAAAGAACAAATTGTGGAAGATTCCACAAAGATATGCTCTAACTTGTCATAATGCAAAAATCACCAGAAAATGATTCATTTAACAAATCTTTATTGTAGGCACAATTCTAGGTACTTGGGATCAGTGAACAAAGCAGAGATCTCTTCCCTTGTAGACCTTACATTTCAATGGGGGAAGACTGAAATAAGATAATTAGCATAAGTAAATAAATTATATAGTGTGCTAGATGGTGATGAAGCAAAAGCAGAGGATGGTAAGGGGGATAGAGAAAACAGGGTGGGCAGTTTGCAGCATTAAGTAGGATGCTTCAGGTAGGTCTCATTGATATAGTGAGATGTGAGCCTTGAAAATGTGAGAGAATTTAAATGAGTGGATCTATTGGAAAAGAGAACTCCTTCCTGGAGGAACAGACATTGCCATGGTCCTATGGCAAGAGTGAGCCCGGCTGTTTGTAGAATAGCAAGAAGGCCACAGCTGTGGCAGAACGAGGAGGGCAGAAGAGATCAGAGATATAATGGAGAACCAGAAAATGTCAGGCTTCTGCAGGGACTTTGACTCTGATTCCAAGTGGAATATGCTGTCTTTGCAGGATTTTGAGCAGAGAAATGCCATGATTTGATTTATATTTTAAAATGATCACTTTAATTTTTGTGTTGAGAATGCACCACTGTAGGGGAATGAGAGTGGAAGCAGAGAGGCATGTTAGAAAACTTGTAGTTATCCAGATGAGAGATGATGGTGGATTTGACCTTACGTGTACCAATGGAGATGGCGAGAAGTGGTTGGATTTTGGAAGCATTTTGAAATAGAGCCAAAATGATTTGCTGATGGATTGGAGAGAAAGAAAGAAATTGAAGGTGATGTTAAGGTTTTTGGCTCAAGCCAGTGTACAGCTGGAGTTGCCATCAATTGAAGTGAGGAAGGCAGTAGGAGCAATAGGTTTTAGAGAACAGATCAGTTCTGCCTATGACAGTTTGAGTTTGAAATGTCCATTAGACATCTGAGTGGAGGTGCTGAGTAGGCAGTTGTATATATCAGACAGGAGTTTAGGATGAAGATCTGGCCTGCAGACATGAATTTGGAAGTTAACCTAGAAATATTTTGTATTAGCTATTGGACTGAAAGAGATCACCAAGGGAGTATACATAGGAATGCAAAGAACAGGGATGGAGCCCTGGGACATTCTCATTTTAAGAGGTTTGGAAGAAGAGAAGCCAGTAAAGTAAACTGAGAAGAAGCAGTTAGTGAGATCAGAGAGTGTGGTGTCCTGGGAGCCAAAGGAAGAAAGTGAACCAAAGAGGAGTGACTCATTAGCCGTGCCCAATGCTGCTGATAGGTTAAGTAAGGTGAGGACTAAGAATTGATCATTGTATTGAATAATGTGAAGTCACTCATGACCATAACCGTAACAGGAGCAGTTTCAACTGATTTGTGGAGGTGGACCCACAAATCAGGTGGACCCTGATTAGTATGTGTCCAAGAGACAATGGGAGGAGGAAAATTGAGGACATTGAATAGAGACCACTATTCAATGGTCAGGGGATGAGAGAGTGGTCAAACTAGGTATCTGGAGGAAGAACTTTCCTGATAGATGAAACAGACATTGCAAAGGCTCTAAGACAATAGTGAGTATGACTTGTTTGAGAAACAGCAGGGAGGCTACAGCTGGGGCAGAGTGAGTGAGGAACAGAACAGGCAGAGAGAGTGGGAGATAGGAAAGGATGGTCATCTGGCGCTCCTTCTTGGCCCCAAAGTAAAGCAGGTAGAAGGCCTAAGGGAATGTAGTCTTAGACAGAAACACTGGTTCCAACGAAGCCTTATATTGTGTATAGAAACGTATTTCATAGGTATCTGTAAAAGAGATTTGCATCAAAGGGGAGCAAAGAAATTGGGTAATGGCAGGTGGTAAAGTGGAGCCAAGAGAAAAAAAATATATATATATATAAAACAATTTACTATATAGGCTTTTTCCAATTTTGTAATCAATGTTTCAAATTCCACAAAAAATTGGCCTGTTTATATATATATATATATATAGTGTACATATGATGAATATTTGTGTGTTATATAATAAAGATGAGAAACAACAGTATAATTGAATCCTGATTGAAATGACCCAATAGAGAGCACAACACTGATAACGCTGGAGTTAAGGGAGAGAAAGAAGGTAGTGATATCATTCAGTTGATAGGAGAAGAAGATATCTAGTGAGAAAGGAGAGGGGCTGGCTTTAGAGGGCAGTCTGGAAATATCATTATATTAATTTGCTAAGGTTGCTATAACAAAATACCACATACTGGGTGACTTAAACAACACACATTTATTGTCTCACAGGGTTGGTTTCTTCAGAGGCTTCTCTCCTTTGCTTGCAGATGGCCGTCTTCTCCCTGTGTCTTCACATGGTCAGCCCTCAGTCTGTGTTATCTGTGTCCTTATCTCTTCTTATAAAGGCACCAGTAGTATTGGGTTAGGACCCATCTTAATGACCTCGCTTTGACTTAAGAGGTAATTATGTTACATTATGAAGTACTGGGGGTTAGAACTCCAACATATGAATTTTGGAGGGACACAATTCAGCACATAATAATCATATGTGATATCAACAGGAAGACCATGTGTATGAATGCGGGTGCAGATAGGTGAAGTGATGTGGTGGTAGGAGTCCGTAGAAGCTCTCTTCTGATGGCTTCAATTTTCTAGTGAAACAGGAAGCAGTGGAAGAGTTAGGATATGGAGACAGTGTCAGGAGTTTCAGGAGAAAGAAGTTGCAAAATAATAACTTGGAAAAGTCAGAAAATTAAGGGACAGGAGACCTGTAGCATGATTGCCTAGCAGCATTAAAGTCTGGTTGAAGTTCATGGTCATGAAGTTAAACTGAGAGTTGTCATGTGGTTGTGAATTTTCCCCTAGCCAGCTTTAGCTGTATGGGTGCAGGCTCATGGGGAAGTAGCTGGATTTAGCCAGGGGTTGTGATTTTGCCAAGCAACACAAAGTGAGAGAGGGGCGGGATTGTGGAGGGTATATGTAGAGGAGTGGTTGTAAAGACTGAGCATGACATCTGAGCTAAGAAAGGAGAAGAGAGAAGACAATAAAGGGAAGAAGAGATAGTAAAAATCTGATAAGATCAATGGATTAGAGATTCCGGTGAGGTTGAAAGAAAATGGGGTCCAAAGTGAGTGGGCTGAAAAGAGAGGGGTGTATGGTCAGAAAGAGGGATGTTTGAAATTGAGATTACAGAGGGGTTCCCAAAATTATAGTGACAAGGGCTAGGGTATGGCTACATGAGTGGGTACATGAGTGAGTAATTGAGGTGGCGTTGAGCACAATGTCATGGAGGAGAAATGTTCAAGAAACAGAAGGGGCTAGTTTGTGAGATTATCAGAATGATTTTTTTTTTTTTGAGATGGGGGTTTTGCTAGGTTGCCCAGGCTGGCTCAAACTCCTGGGCAAACTTCCCAACTTAGTCTTCTGAGTACGTAGGACTATGGTGAGTGCCACCATGTCTAGCTTTAGAATGATTGATATTGAACTCACTAAGAATTAAGATAGGACAACTACCATTGAGAATGATCATGTTCTCAGAGACAAAATGAGAGTCTGAGAAAAGAGGGGAGAATATTTCTGACAACAGCAATAAGAGCTGGTTGGTGACACTAGCTGTCAAAAACTGGAAGTTTTTAGGGAGGTGGGAGAGGGATTGCTATCTAAAGGCAGCAATGAGAAGCAGTAAAGTCACTTACACAACTTTTAGGATCTGTGGTACAGTGGTGGTAGGAGAGAAAAATCATCTGCTCCTTGTGAGTGGGCTTCAGGGTATCCAGAGTCCTCAGGGAAGGGGGCATTCAGAGAAGAAGCTTAGACTATGGAGGATTAGCAAGGGTGCATTGTGTTTTATTAGTAGTGGAGGGGTGAGAGAGTGTCCTAAAGAGGGGATGTGGACACAACCTAATGGAGGTTAGAATGTAGCAGTTGAGAGACGTCTTGGGATACTTGTGGTGACTGGCACAAATGGAGATAAATGCTATCATCAGTTGAGTTCTAATAGATTCAAAGGAGATCAGGTTGGGAGGATTTTGAGGTTTGGGCTATGGAGAGGTGGGTATCTGGAGCTTCCTGTCAACCCCAAGGGATGTGGGGGGTGTGGTCTTAGACTTGGATCACTGGTTCAGATAAGGCTTCATTTTGCTCCTTCATTGTGCTCAGAAATCACATTAATCTGTAATGACAGAAAAATAGGCCAGAGGGCCAAGATGGCCGACTAGAAGCAGCCAGTGTGCCTGGCTGTCATGGAGTGGAATGGAAGGGGAGAGTAAATATAGCACCTTCAACAGAAACATCCAGGTTCTCACATTGGGATTAATCAAGGAAATAACTTGACCCACAAGAACAGAGAAAAGCAAAGCAGGACGACAGCACACCCCGGTGCAGCACAAAGCCAATGGAGGCTCCCCGCCGAAAGAAATGGTGAGTGAATGTGTGGTCCTGGGAACCCATGCTTCTCCCATGGATTTTTGCAACCCACAGGTCAGGTGATCCCCTTGTGAGCCCACTCTATCAGGGCCTTCAGTCTCACACACAGAGCTATGTGGAGTCCTGGCAGGACAGCAGACATGTGTGGAGAACCAGGAACTTTTTTTTTTTTTAATTATACTTTATGTTCTAGGGTACATGTGCACAACGTGCAGGTTTGTTACATATGTATACATGTTCCATGTTGGTGTGCTGCACCCATTAACTCGTCATTTACATTAGGTATATCTCTTAATGCTATCCCTCCCCCCCCCCCCCCCCCCCCCCCACCACAACAGGCCCTGGTGTGTGATGTTCCCCTTCCTGTGTCCAAGTGGAGAACCAGGAACTTTAGATACTCTGGCTATCTGGGCATTCTGGCAAAAGTAGCTGCAACTCCAGCAAAACAGGAGGTTAGACCCCTGTATCTACCCCTAGGAAAGAGGCTGAATTCAGGGGGCCAAGCAGCCATGGTGTGTGGGTTCCACTTCCACAACACCTCACAGGATAAGACCTACTGGCCTGGAATTACAGCTAGCCACCAGTAGCAGTGCTGCACCTACCTGGGACAGAGCTCCAAGGCAGAGGGGCAGGCTGCCATGTTTACTGTTTGGGTGACTTAGCCCTTCCAGCCTTCCAGCTTTGGAAAGTCCAAAGCAACTCGGGGCATAAGGGATCTCCCAGCACAGCACAGCTGCTCTACCAAAACATGGTCAGACTGCTTCTCTAAGTGGGTCGTGATCCTGTTCCTCCTTATTGGGAGGAACCTCCCAACCAAGGCCTCCAGCCACCCCGCTGGTGATCTCTGGGTGACAGAGATTTGAAAACTCCCTGGGACAGATCTCCCAGAGAAAGGGCAGGCCCCCATTTTTGCTTCTGCAGTGGAGCTGTCCTTGCTAACTTCGGGCTAACAAAGAAGCAAAAACCCTAAGTTCCTTATGCACACCCCCAAGAAGCTATAGTCAACCCAAGGAGAGGAGGCCAGTTTGTCTCTGATGGGTCCCACATACCCTCTACTGCTTTTCACTGGACAGGGAACCCCTGAATTGGGCTTACAGCACAGAAACTCTATCCCGGGCTAACTGCACTGAGCTATTGCAGACTCACATTTCTCTGGTGTGGAGCCCCCAGGAGACAAGCAAAGTGGTGAAGCAGCAAGTCAGCTGATGTGGAGCACAGAGGCTGTTGCAGGAGCATCTGCAGCAGAGCATGGCCAAGCATGGCCATCCCTTTAAGCTCAACATGCTCCCATAAGAGACTTTAGCACTATGGGAACTGTCAGACCTGATCACTGCAGGGCAGTCTTGCACATCAGACAGGGCTGGTCAGACCTGAGCACTCCTTGGACTGCTGTCCTCTCCCTGTGCCCCAGCCTGGCCACACCTGCTTATAGGGCAGTCTTGCATGCCCTGGGGTCCCACACCATAGCTTCTGTGTTGGTGGATCATGCCTGACTGGTGGAAAGCTCCAGTGTGGCGGCTCCTATGGCTGTGTACCGGCCTGCATGTTAACTCCCCATAGCATAGCTTCCTCCAAGCCCACAGCAACTCTGCACATCACTCTGCGGGCACCTGTCTGCACGGGTGGGTTTTGCTTTACTTGCCCTGCCAGCATGTGGGAGGGCAGTAGGTCCCCAAACCCTGCCGACTACTGTTGGAGATGGAGCCTTGGCGGGCACAGAGCCAGCAAGTCTTGCCTCACCAGTGAACAGTGAACAGGGGATCTGCCCATACCGTGAGTGATGACTCCTCCTTGTGGGGCACAGAAAAGGCACCCAGATCTTAGACAGCCAGCACTCTGCCCCAAGCCAACACTACCTCCATTGTAACAGCCCACACAGTCTCCAGCAGCGGCCCCCTGCTTCCTGCTCCCCACAGCTGCTTTGTCTCTGCTGCTGTGGTGAATGCCCACAGGGAGGCAGGCACCTCTGTATCCACTAGTACTTGGCTGCAGCTGCTGCACCTTGATCCCCCCAGTACCATAGACTCCAAACATCAAGGAGCCAGAGAAGAAAGTTGGGGCCCAATACAAGTCCCCCAGAGATAGAGCATGCAGTCCAGAGGTTAGGAGCTGAACATTGGCACCCTAAAATCTTCCAGAAACGAAGCCAGATGGATGACTCCACCTTATACCACAATCAAACCCTCAAGTTCATCAAGTAGGATAGAAGAAAAGAAAACCATCCAAAGGTCAGCATCCTCAAAGGTTGAAGGTAAATAAGCCCACAAAGATGAGAAAGAATCAGTGCAAGAATGCTGAAAACTCAAAAAGCCAGCGTACCTTCTTTCCTCCAAATGACTGCATCACTTCTCCTGCAAGGGTTTGGAACCAGGCTGAGGCTAAGATGGCTGAAATGAGAGAAGTATAGGAAAGAAGTTCACTGAGCTACAGGAGTACATTGTAACCCAATGCAAGGAAGTTAGAAATCATGATGAAACATCATAGGAGCTGACAGACAAAATAGCCAGTATAGAGAAGAATGTAACTGACCTGATAGAGCTGCAAAACACACTACAAGAATTTCGTAATGCAATCACAAGTATTAATTGCAGAATAGACCAAGCAGAGGAAAGCATCTCAGAACCTGAGGACTGCCTTTATGAAGTAAGACAAGCAGTATATAAAAAAGAATGAAATAAGAGTATATAAAAAAGAATGAAAAGTAATGAACAAAACCACCAAGAAATATGCACTTATGTAAAGAGACTGAATCTACAACTGCTTGGTGTACCTGAAAGAGATGGGAAGAATGGAATCAACTTGGAAAACATATTTCAGGATGTCTTCCATGAGAACTTCCTTAATCTAACTACAGAAACCAACATTCAAATTCAGGAAATGCAGATAACCCCAGTAAGACACTCAATGAGAAGTTCATCCCCCAACACACATAATCATCAGCTTCTACATATTTGAAATGAAAGAAAAAATGTTAAAGGCAGCTGGAGAGAAAGGCCAGATCACCTGCAAAGTGAAGCCCATCAGATTAACAGCAGACCTCTCAGCAGAAACCCTACAAGCCAGAATAGATTAAGGGCCAATATTCGACATCCTTAAAGAAAAGAAATTCCAACACAGAATTTCACATCCAGCCAAACTAAGCTTCATAAGCAAAGGAGAAATAAAATCCCTTTCAGACAAGCAAATGTTGAGGGAATTTCTTACCACCAGACCTGCCTTACAAGAGCTCCTGAAGGAAGCCCTAAATATGGAAATGAAAGACTGTTACTAGCCACTACAACAGCACATTGAAGTACACACACCAGTGACACTATATATAAAGCAATCACATAACCAAGCCTGCAAAATAACCAGCTGACATCATGATGACAGGATCAAATCCACATATATCAATACTAACCTTAAATGTAAATGGGCTAAATGCCCCAATTAAAAGACAGAGAGGGGCAAGAAGAACCAAGACTCACTGGTATGCTATCTTCAAGACACCCATCTCACATGCAATGACAGACATCGACTCAACATAAGGGGATGGAGAGAAAAATCTACCAAGCAAATGGAAAACAGAAAAAAGCAGGTGTTGCAATCCTAGTTTCTGACCAAACAGACTTTAAACCAACAGACATCATAAAAGACAAAGAAGGGCATTACATAATGGTAATGGGTTCAACGCAACAAAAAGATCTAACTATCCTAAATATATATGCACCCAATACAGGAGCACCCAGATTCACAAAACAAGCTCTTAGACACCTTCAAAGCTATGTAGATTCCCACAAAATAATAGTAGGAGACTCACTGACAATATTAGACAGATCATTGAAGTAGAAAATTAACAAAGATATTTAAGACCTGAACTCTGCATTGGATCAAATGGACCTGATAGACATCTACAGAACTCTCCACTCCAAAACAACAGAATATACATTCTTCTCATCGTCACATGGCACATACTCTAAAATTGATCACACAATTGGAAGTGAAACACTTCTCAGCAAATGCAAAACAACTGAAATCATAAACAATCTCTTGGACCACAGTGCAATCAACTTAGAAATCAAGACTAAGAAATTTACTCAAAAAGATACAATTCCATGGAAATGGTAATTGTATTACAATTCCATGAAAGACTTCTCCTGAAAGATTTTAGGTTAAATAATGAAATTAAGGCAGAAATCAAGGAGTTCTTTGAAACTAAATAAAACAGAGATATAACATACCAGAAGTTCTGGGACACAGCTAAGGTAGTGTTAAGGGAGAAATTGATAGCACTAAATGCCAATACCAAAAAATTAGAAAGATCTTGAGTTAACAACCTAACATCACAGCCAAAAGGACTAGAGAATGAAGAGCAAACAAATCCCAAAGCTAGAAGAAGACAAGAAATAACCAAATTCAAAGCTGAACTGAAGGAGATAGAGACATGAAAAGCCATTCAAAAGATCAATGAATCCAGGAGCTGATTTTTTGAAAAAAAATAATAAAATCAATAGACCACCAACTAGACTAGAGAATAAGAAAAGAGAGAAGATTCGAATAAATACAACCAGAAACAGCAAGGGGGATATTACCACTGACCCCCACAGAAATAGAAAAAACTATCAGAGAATATTATGAACAACTGTATGCACATAAACTAGAAACTCTAGAAGAAATGGATAAATTCCTGACACATACACATGCTCAAGATTGAACCAGGGGTGGGGGGCGCCCAAGATGGCCAAACAGGAACAGCTCCAGCCTCCAGCTCCCAGAGTGAGCGACACAGAAGATGGGTGATTTCTGCATTTTCAACTGAGGTACTGGGTTCATCTCACTGGGGCATGTCGGACAGTTGGTGCTGGTCAGTGGGTGCAGCCCAACCAGTGAGAGCTGAAGCAGGGCGAGGCATCGCCTCACCTGGGAAGTGCAAGGGGGAAGGGAATTCCTTTTCCTAGCCAAGGGAAACTGAGACACACAACACCTGGAAAATCAGGTAACTCCCACCCTAATACTGCGCTTTACCAAGGGTCTTAGCAAATGGCACACCAGGAGATTATATCCCATGCCTGGCCTGGAGGGTCCCATGCTGATGGAGCCTCCATAATTGCTAGCACAGCAGTCTGAGATCTAACTGCAAGGTGGCAACGAGGCTGGGGGAGGGGCGCTTGCCATTGCTGAGGCTTAAGTAGGTAAAAAAAGCCACCGGGAAGCTTGAAATGGGTGGAGCCCACCACAGCCCAAGGAGGCCCGCTTGCCTCTGTAGACTCCACCTCTGGGGACAGGGCATAGCTAACCAAAAAGCAGCAGAAACCTCAGCAGATGTAAATGTGCCTGTCTGACAGCTTTGAAGAGAGCAGTGGTACTCCCAGCATGGAGGTTGAGATCTGAGAACGGACAGACTGCCTGCTCAAGTGGGTCCCTGACCCCTGAGTAGCCTAACTGGGAGACATCCCCCACTAGGTGCAGACTGACACCTCACACCTCACATGGCTTGGTACACCTCTGAGGTGAAGCTTCCAGAGTGAGAATCAGATAGCAACACTCGCTGTTCAGCAATATTCTATCTTCTGCAGCCTCCGCTGCTGATGCCCAGGCAAACAGGGTCTGGAGTGGACCTCAAGCAAACTCCAACAGACCTACAGCTGAGGGTCCTGACTGTTAGAAGGAAAACTAACAAACAGAAAGGACACCCACACCAAAACCCCATCAGTATGTCACCATCATCAAAGACCAAAGGCAGATAAAACCACAAAGATGGAGGAAAAGCAGTGCAGAAAAGCTGGAAATTCAAAAAATCAGAGCGCATCTCCCCCTCCAAAGGAACGCAGCTCATTGCCAGCAACAGAACAAAGCGGGACGGAGAATGACTTTGACGAGCTGACAGTTGATCTTCAGTTGATCAAACTTCTCAGAGCTAAAGGAGGAACTACGTACCCAGCGCAAAGAAACTAAAAACGTTGAAAAAAGAATGAGTGAACAGATAACTAGAATAACCAATGCAGAGAAGTCCATAAACAAACTTATAGAGATGAAAACCATGAAACAAGAACGACATGACAAATGTACAAGCTTCAGTAACTGACTCAATCAACTGGAAGAAAGAGTATCAGTGATTGAAGATCAAAAGAATGAAATGAAGCGAGAAGAGAAGTTTAGAGAAAAAAGAGTAAAAAAAAAATGAACAGAGCCTCTAAGAAATATGGGATTATATGAAAAGACCAAATCTACATCTGATTGGTGTGCCTGAAAGTGATGGGGAGAATGGAACCAAGATGGAAAACACTCTGCAGGATATTATCTAGGAGAACTTCCCCAACCTAGCAAGGCAGGCCAACATTCAAATTCAGGAAATACAGAGAATGCCACAAAGATACTCCTCAAGAAGAGCAACTCCAAGACACATAATTGTCAGATTCACCAAAGTTGAAATGAAGGAAAAAATGTTAAGGGCAGCCAGAGAGGAAGGTCGGGTTACCCAAAAAGGGAAGCTCATCACACTAACAGCAGATCTTGGCAGAAACTCTACAAGCCAGAAGAGAGTGGGGGCCAATATTCAACATTTTAAAGGAAAGAATTTTCAACCCGAATTTCATATCCAGCCAAACTAAGTTTCATAAGTGAAGGAGAAATAAAATTCTTTACAGACAAGCAAACGCTTAGAGATTTTGTCACCACCAGGCCTGCCCTACAAGAGATCCTGAAGGAAGTGCTAAACATGGAAAGGAACAACTGGTACCAGCCATTGCAAAAACATGCCAAAATGTAAAGACCATCAATGCTAGGAAGAAACTGCACCAACTAACGAGCAAAATAACCGGCTAATATCATAATGACAGGATCAAGTTCACATATAACAATATTAACCTTAAGTGTAAATGGACTAAATGGTTCAATTAAAAGACACAGACTTGCAAATTGGATAAAGAGTCAAGACCCATCAGGTTGCTGTATTCAGGAGACCCATCTCACATGCAGAGACACACACAGGCTCAAAATAAAGGGATGGAGGAAGATCTACCAAGCAAATGAAAAACAGAAAAAGGCAGGGGTTGCAATCCTAATGTCCAATAAAACAGTCTTTAAACCAACAAAGATCAAAAGAGACAAAGAAGGCCATTACATAGTGGTAAAGGGATCAATTCAACAAGAAGAGCTAACTATCCTAAATATATATGCACC
>NW_012117177.1:1119717-1120117 GCF_000951035.1 Colobus angolensis palliatus
ACTGCTAGCAAGACTAATAAAGAAGAAAAGAGAGAAGAATCAAATAGACGTAATAAAAAATGATAAAGGGGATATCACAACTGACCCCACAGAAATACAAACTACCATCAGAGAATACTATAAACTCCTGTACACAAATAAACTAGAAAACCTAGAAGAAATGGATAAATTCCTGGACACTTACAGTCTCCCAAGACTAAACCAAGAAGAAGTTGTATCTCTGAATAGACCAATAGCAGGCTCTGAAATTGAGGCAATAATTAATAGCCTACCAACCAAAAAAAGTCCAGGACCAGACAGATTCACAACCAAATTATACCAGAGGTAAAAGGAGGAGATGGTACCATTCCTTCTGAAACTATTCTGATCAATAGAAAAAGAGGGAATCCTCCCTAACTCA
>NW_012117177.1:1121593-1122125 GCF_000951035.1 Colobus angolensis palliatus
CTACAAAGAGCTCAAACAAATTTACAAGAAAAAAAAAAAAACCTCATCAAAAAGTGGGCAAAAGATATGAACAGACACTTCTCAAAAGAAAGACATTTATATAGTCAACAGACACATGAAAAAATGCTCGTCACCACTGGCCATCAGAGAAATGCAAATCAAAACCACAATGCGATACCATCTCACACCAGTTAGAATGGCAATCATAAAAAGTGAGGAAACAACAGGTGCTGGAGAGGATGTGGAGAAATAGGAATGCTTTTACACTGTTGGTGGGATTGTAAACCAGTTCAACCATTGTGGAAAACAGTATGGCGATTCCTCAAGGACCTAGAACTAGAAGTACCATATGACCCAGCCATCGCATAACTGGGTATATACCCAAAGGATTATAAATCATGCTGCTATGAAGACACATGCATATGTATGTTTATTGCGGCCCTATTCACAATAGCAAAGACTTGGAATCAACCCAAATGTCCATCAGTGACAGGCTGGATTAAGAAAATGTGGCACATATACACCATGGAAT
>NW_012117177.1:1122805-1148546 GCF_000951035.1 Colobus angolensis palliatus
ATTCTCAGCAAACTATCGCAAGAACAGAAAACCAAACACCGCATGTTCTCACTCATAGGTGGGAATTGAACAATGAGATCACTTGGACACAGGAGGGGAAAATCACACACCAGGGCCTATTGTGGGGAGCGGGGAGGGGGGAGGGATAGCATTAGGAGTTATACCTAACATAAACGATGAGTTAATGGGTGCAGCACACCAACATGGCACACGTATACATATGTAACAAACCTGCATATTGTGCACATGCACCCTAGAACTTAAAGTATAATTAAAAAAAAAAAAAAGACTGAACCAGTAAGAAACTGAATTTCTGAACAGACCAATAGTGAGCTCTCAAATGCAGGCAGTAATAGCCTAGCAACCGAAAGAAGCCCAGGTCCAGGGGATTCACAGCTGTATTCTATCAGATGTACAAAGAAGAGTTGGTACCATTCTTACTGAAACTATTCCAAAAAATTGAGGAGGAGGCACTCTGCCCTAATTCATTCTATGAGGCCAGCATCATCCTGACACCGAAACCTGGCAGAGATACAACAACAAGAACAACAACAACAACAGAAACTTCAGGCCAATATCCTTGATAAACATCGATGTGAAAATCCTCAACAAAATACTGGCAAACTGAGTCCAATAGCACATCAAAAGGCTTATGCACAACAATAAAGTAGGCTTTATCCCTGGGATGCAAGGTTGGTTCAACATATGCAGATCAATAAATGTGATTAATCACATAAACATAACTCAAGACAAAACCACACGATTATCTCAATAGATGCAGAAAAGGCTTTCAATAAAATTCGACATCCATTCATGTTAAAAATTCTCAATAAACTAGGTGTTGAAGGAACATACCCCAAAATAATAAGATCCATATATGACAAACCCACAGCCAACAACATACTTCCAGCAAAAGCTGGAAGCATTCCCCTTGAAAACAGGCAACAAACAAGGATGCCCTCTCTCACTACTCCTGTTCAGTATATTATTGTAAGTTCTGGCCAGGGCAATCAGGCAAGAGAAAGAAATAAAGGACATCCAAATAGGAAGAGAGGAAGTGAAGCTATTCCTATTTGCAGATGACATGCTCCCATATCTAGAAAAGGCCATCGTCTCAGTCCAGAAGCTTCTTAAACTGGTAGGCAACTTTTGCAAAGTCTCAGGATACAAAATCAATGTTTAAAAATCACTAGCATCCCTATACACCAACAACAGTCAAGCCAAGAGTCAAATCAGGAATGAACTCCCATTCACAATTGCCACACAAAGAATAAAATATCTAGGAATACAGCTAACTAGGGAAGTGAAAGAAAAAAAAAGAACTACAAATGAAAAAGGAGAACTGCTCAAATAAATCAGAGATAGCACAAACATTCCACGCTCATGGCTAGGAAGCATCAATATCATTAAAATGGTCATACTGCCCAAAGCAAATTATATTAATAGATTCAATGCTATGCCTATTAAACTACCATTGACATTCCTCACAGAACTAGAAAAATTATTTTAGAATTCACATGGAACAAAAAAATAGCCAAGGTGATCCTAAGCAGAACAAACAAAGTTGGAGGCAAACCATGCTACAGGGCTACAGTAACCAAAACCGCATGGTACTGGTACAAAAACAGGCACACAAACCAATAGAGCAGACTAGAGAAGCCAGAAATAAGACCATATACCTACAATTATATGATCTTTGACAAACGTGACAAAAACAAGCAATGGGAGAAAGGTTCCCTATTCAACAAATTGTGCTGGCATAACTGGCTAGTCATATGCAGAAGATTAAATCTGGATTCTTTCCTTACATCATATACAAAAATTAACTCAAGATCAATTGAAGACTTAAATGTAAAACCCAAAACTATAAAAACCCTGGAAGACAACCTAGGCAATACCATTCAGGTACTAGCAAATATTTCATGACAAAGATGCCAAAAGCAATTGCAACAAAAGCTTCTGCACAACAAAATAAACTATCGATAGAGTATACAGACAACCTACAGAATGGGAGAAAAGTTTTGCAAACCATACATCTGAGAAAAGTCTAGTATCCAGCATCTATAAGGAACTTGAATAAATGTATAAAAGAAAAACAAACCCCATTAAAAAATGGACAAAGGATGTTAACAGACACTTTTCAATAGAAGACATACATGTAGCCAACAATCATAAAAAAAGCTCAACATCACTGATTAGAGAAATGCAAATTGAAATCACAAGGAGATACCATCTCACACCAGACACAATGGCTATTATTAAAATGTCAAAAAATAACAGATGCCGTCAAGGTTGTGGAGCAAAAGGTATGCTTGTACACTGTTGGTGGGAGTATAAATTAGTTCAGCCATTGTGGAAGACAGTGTGGTGATTCCTCAAAGCCCTAAAGACATAAATACCATTTGACTCAGCAATCCCATTACTGGGTATATACCCGAAGGAATAGAAATTGTTCAATTATAAAGACACATGCACAGGTATGTTCATTGCAACACTATTCACAATAGTAAAGACATGGAATCGACCTAAATGCCCATCAATGATAGACTGGATAAAAGAAAATAAGGTATATATACAGCATGGAATAATACGCAGCCATAAAAATAAAGAGGTCATGTCTTTTGCAGGGACATGGATGGAGCTGGAGGCCATTATCCTTAGCAAACTAATGCAGGGACAGAAAACCAAATACAGCTTGTTCTTACTTGTAAGTGGGGTCTAAATGATGAGAACACATGGATACAGAGGGGAACAACACACACTGGGACCTGTCAGGGGGCAGAGGGTGGGAGGATGGAGAGGATCAGGAAAAATATCTAATGGGTGTTAGGCTCAGTATCCGGGTGATGAAATAATTTGTAGAACAAATACTCATGACACAGTTTACCTGTGTGACAAACCTGCACATGTACCCCTAAACTTAAAAGTAAAAAAAAAAAAAAAATACGCTGGAAGCTACACATCACATTCAGGATAGGACTACCCCTGGGAAGTGGGAAGGTGAATAGAAATGGAGGGAAGGTCAAGGAAACCTCAATTATTTTCTTTAAAGTTTTCATTCCTTAAAAGAAAGACAAAGTAAATATACCTAAATGTTAACAACATTGAAATCTGAGTAGTGGAAACACTGGTGTTTATTATATTTAATGCCAGGGACATTGTAGGTACTCAATTAATATTATTTGTTGAATGAGTATGCTTTTCTGTTTTAAAAGTTTCTCCAACAAACATACACAATTCTCAAATTAACAGAAAGTGCTACAAGAGCAAAGAAAAGGGAATGAAGTGAGGTGGGGAAAGCTTGAGAAATCCTTTTGGAAAGAGTGATTTCTGATCTATATAGCTCTATACCACCATACATGGGGTGCAAGTAAAAGACATAGTTCTACCTCCATCTTACCTTAATGCTCTAAGGTTCTGGGTGAGGATCCAGAAAATGATCTTGAAGGTTTAGTCCTTTCAAGTAACTACAGGATCCTCAATTTTCTCTTCCAATAGACACTGGGTGGTGCTATTGTCCAAAAATTCCTCCCTATCACGGATTTATTATTTCAACCAATGTGTCTTGTGGGCCAAAGTGCTAGGGATTGGGGATATAAATAGCTTCAGTTGTTCTGTGATTATAAACTGATTGCTATCAGGTTCCGTGGCCGAGAAAGTTGCAAATGTGACTGTTACATTTTATAGGAGAGCACTACTGTGACAGAAATGTCCAGTTGTAGGGGTGAATGGCCCTGAACCACCCACCCTCACCATGAGCACCCCTACTCCACGACCTGGCCAAGGATTGGAGCAGACAACACCGAGCCCCACTTCCAACCTACTGTTAGGTTTTCATAGCATCCTTAGGCCCCAGTGGCTATGAAAAGCCCAGAGAGCCTAAATACCGGTCATTAAGCTTGGACCTCGGAGTTCCAGATGTTCTAAGCTCACTGGGCAAGATGTGTCTGCTTATTGCAAAGGCCTCTGTTATTGTGAAGGAGTGGGTGTACTTTGGATGAAGGCAATGTGGACCCTCAGGACTAAAGCAGTGGGAGAGGCCAGGGAGGTGGGGCCTAGGGAGGCGAGGTCTGCTCTGACGTCACCAAGCCCCAGATCTTAGAAGACATGGTGGGCGCAGGCTCTGGAGGCTCAAGCCGAGGAGGCGAAGGAGGAGAGTCCGGAAATCTTCAGCCAATCAGAGAGGGCTGGGGCGGCGCCTGCTACAGGGCCTAGTACTGCGGGGCTCTGCGCGGGAACGCTAACCTGGTGCGGAGCGAGCCTGGGTGTCAGCCCAGCGTACGGCCTTTCACGAGTCTTCAAGCTTTCAGGTGAGGACCCGCGGCCTTGCAGGAGCCAGAGGACCATGGGGACGGGAAGGCGTGGGGGTCGCGAGGCGGGGGATGCCGCGCCTTCGGGCGCCAGAGGGGCTGGGGTTGGGGCTGGCGTTTGGCGTCTGCGCCGCCGCCAGGCCCGGCGAGTCCGAGCCTTTGTCTTCCTGGGGCGCCGCCTTCTGCGCGCGATGCCGAGCCCTCCCGGGGGCCGGTCCTTGGAAACAAGGCCCCGGGGCGGGGGTAGGGGACCCTTAAAGCGGCCAGTCCGCGGATGAGGAGTTTGGGGGCCGCCCGGAATGGGCCCTCTGGTACTGGGCCCTGGTTCCTCTCTCTCCGGTGGCTGTCAGACTGGGCGTCCGACAACGCTAATAGTTATTTGAAAAAGTATGCAAACTGCTCCTGACAGACAGGCTTATGCGCCCGGCCCTGCTATTTATTTGTTAGTTCCAGTTTCCCAGCTCCGAGCTTGGCGTCTGATCGCTTGGCAGAGGAGGGTCTTAGGGTAACCTCGACGGAATGGAGGCTGTTCGGCACTTCTCACTGCTTGGGGGCCTCTCCATTCTACTCCAGGGACTAGACGAAAGTGTCTTGCTCCACTAGGGTGGGGCCAGGCTTGCTCACGAAAGCTCTGCCTGGGATATCCTATTGTCTCTTCTGAAGAAACTCGGGACTTTCACAAGGCACCAGCCATTTCGTCAGGTCCGCAGCTACGCACCTCTGAGTCTCATCTCCTCCCTCTCTGCAGAGAAAACATGGTGAAAGAAGACTTCTGTTTGGTTTATTCCATTCTAATGAAGTCCTGGGTCTGATCCTAGTTAGCTGTCCCTTCTTACAACGTTTACAAATCAGTGCCACAAGGAGCTATTATGAGACGTGTATTGTAGTGCCTTAATGTACTGTCATCTCTGGGGATTTAAAATAGAAAGAAATTAGTACAACTTATCTCATTCTTTTTTGTGTGCTGCTCCCTATCTCCCAAGAAAAATGGCAAAAACCAAAAGTAAATAGCAAGTGAAGATGCTCAAATGGTGCTATGTTCTGTTAACAAAATAATTACCTGGTTAAAGCCAGTCTTTATTTTTTCTTCTATCCCTGTCTGGTCTTGTGCTTCTATCACCTCTGTTTTATCCTTGCTGTGATTTTAAGAGTCAGACATATTGGCTCTGGGTTTCTAGAACATCTTGGTTTCTGGCGCGTTCTGATCCAATGGCATTTACTGCCTATCAGAAACGGCTAATGATGAGTTGAAATTATTCTAACAAAAATATAACTCTTCTAATATCTGTTGCTGTTTTTCTGTTGAAAATGAGCAGATAGACTATACATTGATAGGAAATGTGAAAATTTTTGCTTGTGACCCCTTAGTCCGAAGATAGTTCTGCCAGGTAAGTTTTCTTAAAAATGTTTTTTTCTGTCCGTGCGTGGTGGCTCACGCCTGTAATCCCAGCACTTTGGGAGGCTGAGGCGGGCAGATCACTTGAGGCCGGGAGTTCGAGACCAGCCTGGCCAACATGGTAAGACCCCCCCGTCTCTACTGAAAATACAAAAATTAGCCGGGCGTAGTGGCGTGTGCCTGTAATCCCAGCTTCTTGAGAGGCTGAGGCAGAGGAATTGCTTGAACCCGGGAGGTGGAGGTTGCAGTGAGCTGGGATCATGCCACTGCACTCCAGCCTGGGCGACAGAGCAAGATCCTTTCTCCAAAAAAAAAAAAAAAGTTTTTTCTTTTCAGGCTTTCTTCTAGTCAAGATGAGTGATAAACCAGACTTGTCGGAAGTGGAGAAGTTTGACAGGTCAAAACTGAAGAAAACTAATACTGAAGAAAAAAATACTCTTCCCTCAAAGGAAAGTAAGTCATGTGGGGTTCTATTGGAAACAAACAATAGAGAAAGTTAATAGGTTCAGTAAATAAACCTATCTTCTAGTAAATTTTTTACACAAAGTAAGCAATAATTAGAATACCATGGTATTTAATGCAACAGTTAAAACTATCAAGTAGTTTTCTTCTGGTTCTCACATGATGGGCCCAGTAGTGATGGGGGAATAAAAAACTAGTTTCTTGTTGGAAAATTATTAAAAACCACATTAAAACCAATCTTGGAATATTGGATGTAGCACTAAAAAACACTTAGTTTTTGTCTACTTTTGGGTATTTGGCATTTTTCTACATTTAAAAATTGAGTCCATAATGTTATCCCTAAAGAACCCTGTAGACTGCAGTTTTGGCTTTCTATATCTGATGACAAGATAAGGTGAGAACAAATTTAGATCTTAGTATACTTAAAGCTCTCAGATTCAAGAGATCGGTTCTGTCCTCTGGAGTTACAGCCTGCTGGAGAAACTCTAAGCATATTCACAAAAGCCAAGGGGCACCTTTTGTTATGTCAGTTTTATTTGAGAGTTGCAACATTAGTTAAAATTATCTGAAAGTGTATAATTTTCTAACTTAATAGTGATAGATAAATCTGAAGAAAGTACTTCACTTACTCCTCAGTCTTCAATAATCTGAAAAAATGACAACAGCATTTGGAAAAACAAGCCCTAGAGTTGATGTAGTTTCTAGTTGGTAGTTCAGGTGCTTAATGTGCGCACACATGCACACACACATCCCACTGTGAGTTTTGTGGTTAATGCCTTGGCATTCTAAATTTAAAGCATGTATGGCAGCCTTCAATGACTTACAAAGAGCTCTTTTGGAAGAAGCTGAACTTAGTCTTAGGAAAATACTTTTGTAATTTTTTGTTTCTTTTTTCCCCCAGCTATCCAGCAGGAGAAAGAGTGTGTTCAAACATCGTAAAATGGGGATCTCCTCCAAAGAGCAGATTTCAACATTGCCTGACAGTCTTGGTTTTAGGCTTGTTTTTTTTGTAACTCTATGTGTTTGTAAAGATTTCAGACATCTTCTGATTTCTTCTCACCTATATTCCCTGGCTAAGAGGTCAGGGGTAGTAAATATTTCCTTAAGTTCCTTTCTAAACTTCGGATTGGTATGTAAATTCCAAATGGCAGATGCTGTCAATAATCTTGCCATTGATGACCTTTGTGTACGTAGTCCTTGCACCTCATACAGGATAAGCCAATTTTAACTTTCTACAATGGGTGCCTCAATTGTTTCATAATCTTCATGAAGTTGCATCATTTGGCAGCTTATAGTTTATTTTCACTTCCAATGTAGCAATAAAATAATAAATATTATCGTTATTGTGTGACTCTTGTGGTTTATTCTGGTGGTATTCTAAGGAATGAAATGTACACAAGGCTACCTTTTCACCCAAACAAAATGGTTGAAGGAAAACTTTTAACAGATTATTCCTGGGGGGAAATATTCAATTCCATCCAGGTCCAGTGAGTCCTGACTTGGGGATGGTAGGTGCTTTTTCTTTAGAGTTGGAATCACAGAGTTAGAGAACCTTGTGAGAGAAGGTCTTGTGGACTAACCTTCTTATCTCAGAATGAGGAAATGAAAACACAGGGTCTGATGTAATCTGCTCAAGGTGAATAAGGGTTGGAATTCAAGCTGGGCTCTCTTGCCTTCTGGAAAGTCTTTTTTCAGCTTAATGGGAGTTAACATCCAAGACTGAAGTTGGATGGAGAAAGGGGCAGGAGGCACTTGCTAACACACCATATTAAGCACATCACATCTTCTAATGACCTGTAGCACTGAACTTCTGGTATTGTTTTTCTACTGAACAGAATTTGCTGTTTTATGAACTAAACATTTCTGGTGTTCATGGTGAGCATAAATGCTATGGACTGAATTTTGTCACCTGTGACCTCCCGATTCATATGTTGAAGCCCTAATCCCTAGCGTGATTGTATCTGGAGATAGGTTGTTTCAGAAGTAATTCAGGTTATAAAGTGATAACAGTCAGGGCCTAATCTAATAGGATTGTGGCCTTATAAGGAGAAAGAGACCAGTCTCCAACATGGAAGGACACAGCAAGAAGGTGCCTGTCTACAAGCCAGGAAGAGAGCCCTCACCAGAATCTGACCCTGCTGGACGTCGACTTGAGATTTCTTGAATCTAGAACTGTGAGCAAGTAAATTTATGTTGTTTAAGTCATTTAGTATTTTGTTACGACAGCCTGAGTTAATACAGTAAGGAATATGTACAATTGCATGCATTTCAATTCCTGCCTTTAAACAATATTTTTTATCTCTTTTTAAAAATTATATTTTATTTTTATGAGACAGGATTTTGCTCTGTTGCCCAGGCTGGAGTGCAGTGGTACAGTCATAGCTCACTGCAGCCTTGACCTCCTGGGCTCAAGCAATCCTCCCGCCTCAGCCTCCCTAGTACCTGGGACTACAGGTACGTGCCACCACAGCCAGCTAATGTTTTTGATTATTAGTAGAGATGAGGTCTTGCTATGTTGCCCAGGCTGGTCTTGAACTCTTGGGCTCAAGCAATCTGCCTGCCTCAGCCTCCCAAAGTGCTGGTATTACAGGCCTGAGCCACCATGCTCAACCTACTTTAATCACGTGTATAAAAACAAATAACCTATAATCCCACCAATTAGAAGTATTAGCCATCCATACTTGTGATCTATTAATGTACATATCTTCCTACAAAGATGGATTATACCATTCATACCTATTTTCAACCTCAAGTATTATCTTACCTCCCCCTTTCTCTTCTTTCTCTTTCTCTTTTTCTTTTCTTTTTTTTTTCTTTTCTTTTCTCTTTTCTTTTTTGAGATGGAGTCTCGCTCTGTTGGCCAGGCTGGAGTGCAGTGGTGTGATCTCGGCTCACCACAACCTCTGCTTCCCGGGTTCGAGCGATTCTCTTGCCTCAGCCTCCTGAGTAGCTGGGACTACAGGGGTGCATCACCATGCCTGGCTAATTTTTGTATTTTTGGTAGAGACAGAGTTTCACTATGTTGGCCAGGCTGGTCTTGAACTCCTGATCTTGTAATCTGCCCTTCTCAGCCTCCCAAAGTACTGGGATTACAGGTATAAGCCACCATGCCATGCCTTACCTTGCCCTTTCTAAGGGCTCACATCCTTAAATAACCAGTGAGATTACATGAAGTGGAAGCTGTTTTCTCTGCTGTAGCTTAAAGTTTCAAAAGCAAAACAGTAGGTAGGTCAACTCTGATCAAGTGCCAATGAGGTGACACAGTCACAGGGCTTAGTGTAGCCAGAGGATTTGAGCCTTGGAAGTAACCATGTTAGTCACCAATACCTTATCTCCTGCCTGAGGCAATTATCCAGTAAAGTCACTCAGCCCCTTGCAGTGGTATGCTGTTTACATTGTGCCCAAATGTGCCTCCCTGTAGCTTCTATCCAATAGCCCTGGGATTGTGTGCTGGAGACCTAGAGACAATAGTTAATCTATCCTCCAGAATTTGAAGTCAGCTGTTGTGTGCCTCTCCCTACACCTCCAAGTCTTCTGCAACTGACACTTCTCAGATCCTTCAGACCCAAATTACATAGATGGGAAACCATCCTGGTTGCAGATATGCTCAGATTTGCTCATTACCAGGTCCGTGAATCCTGGTTCGATTATCCAACAAAGTTGCTCCCCTTTCTGTGTTGTCATTTGCAAATTTGATAAAGATGCTATTCATCTATGATAGATTCAGCAACCTCTCCATTTGTACATTAATGCAGCTCAAAGAAAAGCCTGAATGTTGTCAGGTGACCTGGGATTGAACAATAATTCCTAGTTAGTTGCATCTGGTAGCCATCCTTTTCATTAAAGTCTTGATTTGTACCCTGGGTAGTGTAAGTGTTAAACTGAGTGGGAGCAGATGAGAAGTGCACAGTGGGAGGTGAAAGACATGTAATTACTAAGTGAATACTCATACAGAAATGAGATGGGAAAAACTGCAGTTGCTCATCTGCAACAGTTTTGCCCCACGTTTCTCAAGTATTTAATGTTGGGCTACTCTTTTAGTCACTAGGTTTACTTGTCTTTTGAATTAGGGGGAGATTTTTTTTCGAATAAGCAAAGATTGAGATTTATGTCCCTGAATCCATCTATTATCTGCAAAACTGGCAGTACCAGGGCTTTATTGTTGCAGTTGCATTTATAGGGAAAGGAAAAGGCTGGAGTTAAATGATTGTCTTCTTCTTTTTTTTATTATTATACTTTAAGTTCTAGGGTACATGTGCACAACGTGCAGGTTTGTTACATATGTATACATGTGCCATGTTGGTGTGCTGCACCCATTAACTCGTCATTTACATTGGGTATATCTCCTAATGCTATCCCTTCCCACTTCCCCCTCCCCACAATAGGCCCCAGTGTGTGATGTTTCCCTTCCTGTATCCAAGTGATCTCATTGTTCAATTCCCACCTATGAGTGAGAACATGCGGTGTTTGGTTTTCTGTTCTTGCGATAGTGTGCTGAGAATGATGGTTTCCAGATGCATCCATGTCCCTAAAAAGGACATGAACTCATCCTTTTTTATGGCTGCATAGTATTCCATGGTGTTCTTTTATTCATTAACATCCTTTGAAAATGACTGGTCAGTGGCTTTACACCTTTATTCTGTCAGTGTACACAGGCAGAGATGACCTTAATTACTAAGAACAGAAAAGGATGAAATGTCAGAAAGAAAAAAATGCTGAAAATTTAAAAAGAAAAATCAGCCAAATAAAATTTCATGCCTAATTCATCTCTGCAAAGGATAAAAAAAGTCTCATTTAGTATCATGGCTTAAAATTCCCATGAAACTCTGCAGGCCAGTGAGTTTTATAAACACTCCTAGAATGTAACTAATGCATGTTCATACCTAATGAGAATGTTTTGCCTTTGGAGTATTTTTAAAATTTTTTTAAAAATTTTACTTTAAGTTCGGGATACATGTGCTGAACATGCAGGTGTGTTATACAGGTATTCATGTGCTATGGTGGTTTGCTGCACCTATCAACCCGTCATCTAAGTTTTAAGCTCTGCATGCATTAGGTATTTATTTTAATGCTCTCCCCGCCCTTTCCCCCCAACCCCTGACAGGCCCAGGTGTGTGATGTTCACCTCCCTTTGTCCTTGTGTTCTCATTGTTCAGTTCCCACTTATGAATGAAAACATGTGGCATTTGGTTTTTTGTTCCTATGTTAGTTTGCTGAGGATAATGGTTTTTGGCTTCATCCATGTCCCTGCAAAGGACATGAACTCACTCTTTCTTATGGCTGCATAGTATTCCATGGTGTATATGTGGCACATTATCTTTATCCAGTCTATCATTGATGGGCATTTGCGTTGGATCCAAGTCTTTGCTATTGTAAACAGTGCTGCAATAAGCATACGTGTGCATGTATCTTTACAGTAGAATGATTTATAATCATTTAGGTATATATCCAGTAATGAGATTGCTGGGTCAAATGGTATTTCTGGTTCTATATTGTTGAGGAATCACCACACTGTCTTCCACAATCATTGAATTAATTTACACTCCAATCAACAGTGTAAATATGTTCCTATTTCTCTGCATCCTCGCCAGCATCTGTTGTTTCCAGACTTTTTAATCTTCACCATTCCAACAGGCATGAGGTGGTATCACATTGTGGGTTTGACTTGCATTTCTCTAATGACCAGCCATTATGAGCTTTTTTTTCATATATTTGTTGGCCACATAAATGTCTTCTTTTGAGAAGTGTCTGTTCATATCTTTCACCCACTTTTTGATTTTGTGTTTTTTTCTTGTGAATTTGTTTAAGTTTCTTGTAGATTCTGGATATTAGCCCTTTGTCAGATAGAAAGATTGCAGAAATTTTCTCCCATTCTGTAGGTTGCCTTTTCACTCTGACGATATTTTCCTTTCTGAGCAGAAGCTTAAATTTGTAGAAATATGTTTGATTCTTGCCTCGGTAATATTCTACCTGTTTGATCTTGGGCAAGTGACAATCTTTTATGGTTCAGTTTCCTCATCCACAAAAATGGAGAAAATAACACTACTTCACAGAGATCCTGTGAAAGGCAATTGAAGTGTTCCCTGTAAAGCGCTTAGAACAATGCCTGGCACAGTTGCCATTCAGTCAGTGGTGACTCTTTTTATTACTATAGCGATGCCTAGTTTTTGAGTGTCGGCTATATGGTTGGTAATGAAAGGGAGTGCAATTAACTGGCAAGGTCAGAAGTAGGGTAAGTTCATTCAATCTTCTGGCTAATACATGTCATGTGGACTCTACCAATGTTCTAGGGATTGTTATTTTCAGTAATAATAATTGTAATTAAGTCCTCAACTTTACCATTGAACTGAATATGTTGTTGTCCCCAGTCATATTAAATGGTGAAGAAATATCTCTAAAGAGCCAGGAAAAAACTACTGACATAACTGTGTGGTCACTAATTAAAGGCAAAGGTATTGATTAATGGAATCATGAAAATGATATATAACTGGATACTTACATGTGGAAACAACACTCAGATCTCTGCAGCAATGTTTTGGTGCAGAAAGCTTGTATTAGGGATTTCCAGAGTAATAAAACCAATAGGATATTTACCCATCCATCTATTTATCTATTATCTGTTATCTATCTATCTATCTATCTATCTATCTATCTATCTATCTATCTATCTATCATCAAGATAGATTTATTTTAAGAAACTGATTCATGTGATTATGGAGGCTGGCAAGTCCAAAATCTGCAGGATGGGCTGGCAGCCTGGAGTCTCAGGTAAAATCTGAGATTACAGTTTAAGTCTAAAGAACATGAGGCTGAAGACCCATGGGAGAGCTGATGTTGCAGTTCAAGTGTGAAGGCTGTCTGCTGCAGAATTTACTCTTGCTTGGGGGAAGTCAGTCTTTTTGTTCTATTCAGGCCATTATGGAGGGCAGTCTGTTGTACTCAGGTCCATTGATTTAAATGTTAATCTTATCCAAAAACACCTTCACAGAAACATTCAGAATAAAATTTGACCACACATCTAGATACTGTAACCCAACCAAGTCAGGATACCTAAATCTCTATCCTTGCTTATTTGGGAAAAAGTCTCCCCCTGGTTGGAAAGATAAGACAAGATGTAAAATTGGCCATCACAGGGCTAAGTGTGGATTATCAAGTAAAGACTGTATAATCCTATCCTGAAAATATTCCCCACTCCCTGATTCCCACGCTTTCTCTCAGCAGTTTGCAACAGAGTAAACACATGCTCCTCAACTTACAATGGAGTTCAGTCCAGTTAAACCTATCGTAAAGTCAAGTAATTTTAAGTCGAACCATCCTAAGTTGGAGTCCGTCTGTATTGGACACAAATGTGCAACATGGAATGGCTATGCATATGCTTTAGACAGCTATTGAAACATAGAATAGAGCACAGGAATGGTTGAATTTGCTAACTGCTGCTTGAAGAAACTCCCATAGTTTCACGAGAAAATCAGGTTCCTTGTATACTTTTGCAGGAAGGCTAACTTGATGCTTTTGTTTTATACCTCTGAATTGATCACATTGCCCTCAAGGAAAAATCAAACTATGAAAAGACTTGCTGTAAAGGCGAGGCTTACCTTATCCTGTCTACCTAATGTATCCATGCCTTGAAGGTGCCATCACTACAATATGAGATAGGATGGCAGAAGGCAATGTTCAAGTGCTTGGTTCTGGACCCAGACTGACGTGGATTTGAATCCCTACTCTTTCATTTATCAGCTGTGTGTGATCATTGGACACATTACTTAGTTACTCTGTGTTTTGCCTGCAAAAAATTGAGGCTAAAATATCCACACCATAAAGGGTTATTGGGAGGAGTCAATGTGACACACAGTCCATGGAGGAAACAAAATCTGACATTCTCATGGGTTTAACACTGGGACTCAGACAGCTTTGTAGAGAAAGAATTTTTTTTAAAGTACAGCACAGGAGAGGGGACTATACCCAAGAAGTCCAGAAGGGTGGTTTGGACTAGCCACAGAATTCAGCAACAGGGTCTCATAGGTTGTCAGGGGCCAGTCTCTTATCTAATGTAGGTTCATTCATTTATCTGTTCATTTAACAAACATCTGAGAGCTACTACACTCACAACTTCCTGCATGATCTAGCTACCATGGAAAGTACAGAGTCATAAATTTGGACATGTTTCAGAGTGAAAGGGATGCTATTAAGAATTACTCAGGGTATAGGAACAGCTCCAGCCTCCAGCTCCCAGTATGAGCGACACAGAAGATGGGTGATTTCTGCATTTTCAACTGAGGTACTGGATTCATCTCACTGGGGCGTGTTGGACAGTTGATGCTGGTGTGCTAGTGCAGCCCGACCAGTGAGAGCTGAAGCAGGGTGAGGCACAAGGGGGAAGGGAATTCCTTTTCCTAGCCAAGGGAAATTGAGACACACAACACCTGGAAAATCGGGTAACTCCCATCCTAATACTGTGCTTTACCAAGGGTCTTAGCAAAGGGCACACCAGGAGATTATATCCCACACCTGGCCTGGAGAGTCCCACGCCCATGGAGCCTCCCTCATTGCTAGCACAGCAGTCTGAGATCTAACTGCAAGGTGGCAGCAAGGCTGGGGGAGGGGCGCCCTCCATTGCTGAGGCTTAAGTAGATGAACAAAGCTGCCAGGAAGCTTGAATTGGGTGGAGCCCAGCACAGCTCAAGGAGGCCCGCCTGCCTCTGTAGACTCCACCTCTGGGAACAGGGCATAGCTAAACAAAAAGCAGCAGAAACCTCTGCAGATGTAAAAGTCCCTGTCTGACAGCTTTGAAGAGAGCAGTGGTTCTCCCAGCACACAGGTTGAGATCTGAGAACGGACAGACTGCCTGCTCAAGTGGGTCCCTCAAGTGGGAATTGAACAATGAGATCACTTGGACACAGGAAGGGGAACATCACACACCGGGGCCTATTATGGGGAGGGGGGAGGGGGCAGGGATGGTATTGGGAGTTATAACTGATGTAAATGACGAGTTGATGGGTGCTGACGAGTTGATGGGTGCAGCACACCAACATGGCACAAGTATACATATGTAACAAACCTGCACGTTATGCACATGTACCCTAGACTGAAAGTATAATAAAAAAAATTAAATTAAATTAAAAAAAAAAGAAGTTCACAAAGTAAGAAATGTTAGTAAGCTGATTCGAGCCTACTTGATATTTGAAGCCTCTTCTATTCTTTAAATTTTATGATTCTGAAAAATGAGATAAAAATACATTATCTTAAATATGTAAATATTTTCTTCACTACCTTGTCTCTTGACTGAATTTCAATTATTTTTTCAGTAAATATTTATTGAAAAAAAATAATAATCACAACACTATATCTTCAGCAGCCGAATCTGCAATCACCTTTTTAAGAGACTCCTGTAACAGAGCTATAAAATCTGCTTATGGTTCTTTTGGCCCCTGTTTTACAGCGCTAAAGGAAGGGTATTGTTCTCCAGCTGAAGTGATTTTTTTCCCAAGCTCTAATGCACACTCCACTAAGCTGTTCTATGGCATCATCCTGCATGACCACATGTGTATCTAAACCAGCCTAGCTGCCGACCCCCAAAAGTTGGTCTGCAGTGATATTAATTTGAGGTTGCACCTGGGCATTGCAAGCAGCCTGAATGGAAGCTTCATCTGCTCACCAAGTTTTAAATTGTAAGAACTGAGCAGGAGTCAGACAAGCTCCAGTAAAAGCGTCCCAGTGAATAGGAATCATCTGACTGGAAAGAGCAACATTCTTTAACAACCCCATTACAAAAGGAGAACCAGGTCCGTATTGATTAACAGCTTGCTTAAATTCTTTGAGTAATTTAAAAGGAAAAGGCTCAAATGCAGCTGTAATCTCTTCCTGTTGTTTTGGTGGGGGGTATTCTAACAGGGAACTGCCAAGCCTCTATATCAGCCTCTTGTCTAGCTTGCTGAATTCCTGCCTGAATAGAACTGAGAGCAGTCACTCAAGGCACTGATCAAACAGTCACTGGGGCAACTACTTTCCACCCAGTGTCCTCTGGAAAAGAAAGACCTGGAGAGCCAGGCCATTCTTTTTCTTCAAAATAAGGAGGGGATGCAGAAAGGTAGGGATGAACCTATTCCTCCTTTGCTACCTTAGCTTTAGCTGGTAAACAAACCTGCTCTGTCATCTTTTCTGTTACTTTGTTATACTTTCCTTCTTCCTCATCATTAGTGAGAAAGGTTCCAAGGTGGAATGATCCAGAGCCCACACTTGTCTCATTGTTACCCTGATGCTTCTGAGCTCCCCTTCTTACTTACCACGGGGATGGCTTATGAGTACTTGGGTGTCCACCAGCTTAGTTGCACATTCTCCAACCATCACTCTGGGGACTCTTCGACCTTGGTTCGAGTCCCACGTAATAGCACCACTTGCTGAGACCAGCTCAGCAATGGAGACCCTAACCCAGTGCCACTAGAAGAATTAAAGAAACACACACAGAAATACAGAGTGTGGAGTGGGAAATCAGAGGACTCACAGCCTTCAGAGCTGAGAGCCTCAAACAGAGTTTGATCCACATATTTATTGACAGCAAGCCAGTGATAAGCATTATTTCTATAGACTATAGATCAACTAAAGGTATTCCTTATGGGAAACAAACGGATGGGCCAAAACAAAGGGATGGGCTCTGGCTAGTTTCCTGCAGCAGGAACACGTCGTTAAGGCACAGATCGCTCATACTATTCTTTGTAGCCCAGGAATGCCTTTAAGCAGTTTTCCACCCTGGGTGGGCAAGGTGTTCCTTGTCCTCATTCTGGTAAACCCACAACCTTCAGCATGGGCATGATGGCCATCAGGAGCATGTCACAGTGCTGCAGAGATTTTGTTTATGGCCAGTTTTGGGGCCAGTTTATGGTCAGATTTGCTGGCCTGTTCCCAACAGTGTGTGTGTACCACAGTTTCTTTATCCAGCCTATCATTCATGGGCATTTGGTTTGATTTCATGTCCTTGCTATTGAGAATAGTGCTGAAATGAACGTATGCATGTGCACATCTGTATAATAGAATGATTTCTATTCCTTTATGTATATACCCAGAAATGGCATTGCTAGGTTGAATGCTATTTCAGACTTCAGGACTTTTGGGAATTGCCACGCTGTCTTCCACAATGGTTGAAATAATTTACACTCCCCCAAGGACAGTGCATAAGCATCCTTTTCTCTCCACAACCTTGCCAGCATCTGTTATTTTTGGACTTCATCATAGTAGCCATTATGACTGAGGTGAGACAGTATCTTGTTGTGGTATTGATTTGCATTTCTCTAATATCAGTGATGTTGACCTTTTTTTATTTGCTTGTTGGCCCCATGTACGTCTTCTTTGAGAAATGTCTGTTCATGTCCTTTGCCCATTTTTTAATGGGGTTGTTGGTTTATTTCTTGTAAATGTGGTTAAGTTCCTTAAGCCAGGGGATGTTATGCTAAGTGATGAAATAAGCCAGGCACAGAAAGAAATATACTAAATGTCTTACTTATAGGTAGAATCTTAAAAAACTGAACTCGCTGAACTCATAGAAGTAGAGAGCAGAATGTTGGTTGCCCAGGGGCTGGGACGTGGATGGGGAGGGTGGGTGGAAGAAAATGGGGAGTTGCTGATCAGACGGGACATGTTCTAGATACACAGGGTAAGTATGTTTTGAGATCTATTGCACAGCAGGATGGCTACAGTCAGTAGTAATGGATTGTGTAAATCAGGACAACCAAGAAAGTACAATTCATATTTCTCAGCACAAAAATCATAGGTAAACAAGGGGATGGACATGTTAATCAGCTTGATGTAATCTTTTCACATTGAATACATATTTCAAAATATCACATTGTACCCCATAAATGCATACAGTTAAGATTTGTCCATTAAAAATAGCATTAATTGAAATACAAAAAGACTGAGCATATCAAGTGTTGGCAGAGATGGGGAACAAGTGGAATTCTCATGCATTGATAATGCTCATGGAGAATGGTACAGCCCTTCAGAAACTATTTGTCAGCTCCTTGGAAATTAAACAGACACTTACCATGTGACCTGACAATCCAGTTCCTTCATATTGACTCAAGAGTAATGAAAGCTTATAAAAACAAAACAAGCTATCTGCAAATAAAAACAATTCAGTGAGTGTAATAACAATAGGCAACCCTTTCTGTCAGACATCCTGCTCTGTTGAAGTTTGGTAGGCGAAACCCTTGTTTATGCAATTTCATTTGAATTCATGCTCATATGGAGACTGAGTAAGGTGAAGCATATCAATGATGCATTTCCTTACAGTTTGAGGCATTTCCTGTGAGGTACATTAACCTAAAGAAGCATTACTTCTACTAACTGCTGACAGGCGGACATACTCAAATGCTAATACCATGTTGGATGGATCAGGCACTGGAGTGACATTCGGGAGATCAATGTGGGTGCCGGTGTCAGATATAATCCAATAACTGTGGAACTCTGGGTAAGGAAGGCCCTACCTATGGAAGCAGTAGCAGGCCCATGAGGAGAAGGACCAACCTGTCACACACATCAGATAGATGCTGCATGGCAGGGACTGGATTGATAACGAGAGTGAAGAGGATTCAGGCTGCTTTTTTGCTCTGCTAATGCCCTATTCAGGTGCCGGCCCATTTGGCCGGTGACCCCAGATGTTTGACGACAGTGCTTCATAATAAGGGGAAAGAATAAATGCCACTCTTTGAAGCTTCATCCTCCCCGCCACGGATTTATTCCCCACTTATCCAGGAGTGAGGGCCACAATCAAAGAGGAGAAAGGCTATGATGGGTCAAGAATGAGGACCAACCCCATTGTACCGGCCACTACACTGGGGTGGGATTCTTATCCTGCCACATAAATGTGGTGGTTTTTTCTTTTTTTTTTGTCAGGCCCATGAGCTTGGATGTGAAAAAAACATTTTAGTACCTGAACATTCGAGTAGCTTGGGGACAAAATTGGGGGTGGGAAATGAGGGGAAAGCATTTTATTCTCTCTATTTCCATTTGACTCCCTTTGTTCCCTTATTGATGGAGCAGGCAGGAGACATTTCCACTCATACCTATAAATTCATATTTTGCAACCACCGAGGCTGTGACCAAATGATCAGAAAAATAAGCTCCTGACAAGAATGTAAACACAAATTCCCTCCTCAGTCTTCAAGGATGAACACCCAGAATGATGCTTCTTTGGCTGGGTCCCTTACACACGTGGAACCAAGGGCTGTGGCTCAGTGACTGTGTCCCTTCAGTGATCCAGTGTAGAGTGGGATTTCAGCTTCTCTCATCGGATGCTCCCATCTTCTCAGTGATGTATAGTTGAAAGTCAAAAGTTTTATTTTTATTTTTTGACAAAATATTATAACTTGGTAAAAAGTTGACCCAGATGCATCGGAACAGGTTGGAATAGTATCTTTTGTTACTTGGACATTTGAAGGGGGTATACTTTATTTAAAAAATTTTGTTCTGGGTATTTCTATAATATGTTTTGGAGAAAGCAGACTAAACCCTAAATACTTTTTTCAGTTTGTCAGTATAGTGGCCAAGTTTCCCCTGGTCCTCTTAAGTTTCACTGAAACCTCAAGTCACAAAAGGCAGATCCATAGGACATAAAGCATACCAAATTATTTAACGTGTACCCCCGGGAGCCTTTAGTGTTAATAGCCGAAGATAGATGGGAGATTATCTATTTTAACACCTGGACTCTAAGGACTATGGACAGCTGTGTAGAAATATAATGGGACAAAAAGGCTATGATCAAATTCTAATGGATTGAGTGGGGGAAACCTGGCAAGGCCTCTCCGTCTACACTCTGCTTGGCCTTTCTGAGCACACAGTCCTTCCTCCCGCATATGGGGCAGGACCCTCTCTGGAATGGGGGTCTTGTGACTTCCTTTCAAACAAGATAGGTTAGATCATTTCTTCATGGACGGTTTTTACATGAAAATGCGGAAAATATTACAATATCATTTCTAGGTTTTGTGACTATCTTTAGAAAAAATAGCTTTTGGTTTCTAGGACCCACCTTCATCAAGAGGGATTCTAGTCTCTGTGTTTAGCTCCCAGGGCTGAATGGGACTGAGAGACAGTAGGACCAAGAACGTCAGAGAAAACCTTTTTCATTCAAGACTACTACTGAAGTCCTAATTTTGGGGTATTGTGCCCGGAGCTCCAAAACTAGAAATCAGCTGCATGTGCAAGTTCATCACTGACAATTTCTACTTTCCTCAAAGACACTCAGAACACAATATAGCCCAAACCTTTGCCACTGTAAAACTAGGATCGCCTTTCCTCATGCTTCCAATAACCTCTTCCTAGTCTCCATCTGAAAATACACTACAAGCACCTTTATCATACATAGTTCTGACAACATTTTGGTGATCATGATATATGTTTTCTCCAAGTCAGAGATCCTTTCTCTACAGAAAGAATTATTTCTTTACCCTTGGCATTTGGTGTTCATATTTCCCCCCACCATTTCCTGAAGGCACTCTAGGCTTCTTGTGTCATGCATGTCACAACGCTTTCAGCCTCTATGCATTACCTAGTTCCAAGGCCTCTTCCAATCTTCCCGATATTCCTTATCACATCATCCCACTGCTTGGCAAGGTATTCTCCAGTAGTTTGCTAGGGCTATTCTGTAAAAGTACCAAAAACCCAGCAGCATAAACAGCAGATATTTATTGTTCACGGTTCGGCACACTGGAAGTCCAAATCAAAGCACCAGCTGGTTTGGTTCCTTCTGAGTAGTAAGAGTGAAGGATCTCTTCCAGGATCTTTCCTTGGCTTGTAAATGGCACACTTGCCCCCATGCCACTTCACAGTTTCTTCCCTGGACACACGTCTCTGTGTCTGAATTACGCCTTTTGGTGTGCACAATGCATGCTAGTCATTTTGATTAGAGCACACCCTAATGAATGTAATTGAACTTGAGTACTACAGTAAAGGACCTATCTTCAAGTAGAAGAGAGATGAGGGATCAGGAGTCCAATAGATGTATTGGGGACTGACGGATCTTAGGTTGCACACTCCTTATGGAAATCTCATGCCTAATATCTGTCATTGTCCTCCCATCACCCCCATATGGGACCGTCTAGTTGCAGGAAAACAAGCTCAGGGCTCTGACTGAATCTACATTATGGTGAGTTGTAAAATTATTTCATTACACATTACAGTATAATAATGATAGAAATAAAGTGCACAATAAGTGTAATGCACTTGAGTCATCCCAAAACCATCCTCCCAATGCTGTTCTGTGGAAAAATTGTCTTTCCTGAAATAGGTCACTGGTGCCAGAAAGGTTGGGGACCCCTGGTCTAGCTAGTGTGTGCTGGCAAACTGCAATGCCATGAGTCATTTGTTATCTTAGCCTATGTCTGGGAACACGGGCAATCTTTGAAATTACTTCTTCTCTGAAGAGGGTATGGCATCCAGTTGCTATTGAACTTCAGTATACTAATGAAAATTCTAACTGTCAATGGCCAGTAGATTGGGAATCATGTCTGTGCTAGTTGTCCCCTCGGTTGCAATGTCACAGACGGTGGGGGCCACATCTCATCCTTCCTCACCTTCCAGCATCCAGCACTAAAATAAATGCCATCGTAACCATTTTTTATTGGGCACCTTTGAGTACCATGTGGCAGGCACTCAGCTATGTATGTAATGCACGTAAGTATAGTCCTCACTCTTTCCCCTCCTAGCTCTCTTCCAGGATGTGCAGGCATTGATTCTCCTTTGAATTATATCAGAGAGTTTGGGTCAACCGCTACCAAGGTTGCATTATGAGTAAGTGGCCTTGTCATGCATCAAGTCCTATGCTAGATTCAGTTTCTAGTGAATGCCTGCAAATGGGTGGATGGCAGGAGGGACAGACATAGAGTCCAGAATGGGAGTGCCTTCCCTGTGAATTTTACCCGGGAGAGACAGGCCTGCTTGAGAGAAAGCTGTAGGTAATGAAGACATAGGACTTAGTGGGTCCTCGAGCTTAGGTAAGGGGATATAGTTGCTCTAGGACAGGTGGAGAAATGGAGAGGGGATGGGTCTAGCTAAACCCCAAGGCAGCTGTCCCAGGGAATTCCACAGTGGCTCCAAGATCCCCCAGAATAGTAGCAGATGACCCAAGATGTTTGAATCTCTTGGGAGTCCATGGTGGGCATTTCACTCACACAGATCCTTGGGAGAGAACGAGGCCACAACATCACCCATGGTACCTATGATGCAATAAGGAGACAGGCTCCACTGTGCTTAAGTGTCCCTCACAAGTAGAAGCCAGAGGAGTCTCACTCAGTGCTATTCAGCCAATGCCTAAGGTCACTGGAGAAGGTCCCAGACACCTTGTACCCGCATGCCTGGTGCCTTGGAGGGGCTGGCTGGAGGGCTTTGCTCAGCTGGGCCTCTGCACGTCTCCAAGGCCCCTCAGAGCATATCACTGTGGCATCCGCAGCGGGAGAAGCAGACTTCTTACGTGGCAGCTCAGAGCTTTCAGACAGCCAGGCAGAGGCCACTCTAGTCCTCTGAAAGGTTACCTGTGGGACAGGCTAATGTCCAGCATTCTTCATGCGTCAAAGCCATCACAGGCCTGTCGGGAGCCCTGAGGGAGGGGCAAACAGACGTGACCTATGGGCTAATGGGAGGAGCACTCAGGAATGAGTTGCCTTCCTGAGATGCAGCCTGTTCAGCACACACTTCTTGAGATGCTGTTGGGTGGCACACACAGAGCATGTGTATAAGAAGATGTCCTTTACTCTCTGGGTCAAAGTGGTAGGCTGTCGAATGGTTTTCCATTGGACCTATCACTAGCAGGGTGACATCTGCCATTTAGTGGATCCTCCTTCTCCTTGCCACAGTGACTGCTCTTAAGTTACATGAAGTTTCTAACCATTATAGACCCTCTTTCTCCCTTCTGGGTCCCTGGCCATACATTAACTGACACACATTACGACAGTAAGGAGAATATGGGGAGTCAGTACTTGTTAATAGGAGCTTGACTAGAGCCTGGTCTCTATATCTGATCCTCCAGATTTAGGTCCCCCTGATTGTTCTGAATTCCCTCATCAACCTTCTCTTTCAGGGCTCCCCTAAAATCTGACACTCCAATGACAATCCATCCCTCTCTATGGAGCCTACAACAGCACACATCTAAGCATCCTAGAAAGGACAGGTTTCAGGCCACTGGAGGAATTTAGGGAGTGAGAACCATGGGAGTGACCTTATCCATCACTGTTTGAACAAGCACTGTGGGCCAACGGCCATGACTCAGAAGCTGCAGGGCCTTCATGAACCGAGCCAGTGGATGGTGGGGCTTTGGTTCCTCTGACTGGACGTTTCCATCATCCCAAAGATGAGGTAGTTCCATGGCATGAAGGCGGGCATTTCCAGAAAGAAAAAACTACATCCTGGAAACACAGAGAAAATCAGAAACATTAGAACTAGTTACAATAATAACTTCAGTTTCTATGGAGCGTGGAGAAGTATTGGTCCTTGAACTTTGTGATGTACTTATGTCATCAAAAACAAATACATTTTTTGGATGGGTGACAGCTAATATATATTTTTATATATTATATATATTTTGATATGTTTTATATATTTTTATAATATATGTATTTATTTTTTTTTCTTATTTTTGGGTGTCACTTTGTCACACGGGCTGGAGTGCAGTGGCGCCATCTCAGCTCACTGCAGTCTGGACCTCCTGGGTTCAACCGATTCTCCTACCTTAGCCCCAGAAAAAGCTGAGATTGCAGGCATGTTTCACTGCGCCTGGCTAATTTTGTTTGTGTGTGTGTGTATTTTTGTATTTTTGGTAGACCAGGAGTTTCCCTGGTGCTTATCCCATCAGGGTCCTGGGTTTCAAGCACAAAACTGGACAGTCATTTGGGCAGCACTGAACTAGCTCCAGGAGTTTTTGTTTTGTTTTTCCATAACCTAGTGGTGCCTGGAACGCCAGCAAGACAAAACCATTCACTCCCCTGGAATTTAGGAAGGAGATGGGGGAAATGGGGTTTGATGCTGAAGATCCAAGGGAAGGTGAGGACATCTGATTGTTCACTTCAGTGGGTGCACGAGGGAAAAGGACACCTAGGGAGCCTTTGTGATATGATGGTGAGGTTTATGGAAAAGACAACCTAAAAGGAAATGGCTTTACTGCTTCTGTAATAAGGTATAGCCGTCAACCTAGAAAACAGACATATTAGTACGACAAACGTAACCCACCAGGTTGTTATTTTTACAACAGAACCCATATTATGGAAGTCATTTAAATATCTAGGGCCCGGCCCAGTGCCTGTAATCCTACCTCTTTAAGAGTCAGAGGCGGGTGAATCAATTGAGTTCAGGAATTCGAGATCAGCCTGGGCAACATGGAGAAACCCGTCGCTACCAAAAATACAAAAATACACACACACACACACACAAATTAGTCAGGTGCAGTGACACATGCTTGCAGTCTCAGCTTATTCTGGGGCTGAGGTAGTAGAATCGCTTGAACCCAGGATGTCCGAGCTGAGATGGCACCACTGTACTCCAGCCTGGGTGACAAAGGGAGATGCTACCATTATATATATATATATATATAATATATATAAACACATATATATGTTTATTTATATATATGTTTATTTATATATATATGTTTATATATATATATACATTATCTTAGCACTCACCCATCCACAAAATGTATTTGTTTTTGATGACATAAGTACATTACAAAGTTCAAGGACCAATACTTCTCCAATCTCCCTAGAAACTGAAGTTATTACTATAACTAGTTCTAATGTTTCTGATTCTGTCTGTTCTTTTCCAGGTTGCAGTCTTTTCTTTCTAGAAACGCCAGTCTTCATGACTTAAAACTACCATATCGTTGGGATGATGGAAAAGTCCAATCAGAGGAGTCCAAGACCCACTCTCCACTGGCTCAGTCCATGAAGGCCCTGTGGCTCCTGGGCCATGGCCATTGGCCCACAGGGCTTGTTCAAACTGTATGGGATAAGGTCGCTCCTGCAGTTCTCACTCCCTAAATTCCTCTGGTGACCTGAAACCTGTCCTCTGTAGGATGCTGAGATGTGTGCTGTCGTAGGCTCCATAGAGAGGGATGGATTGTCATTGGAGTGTCGGATTCTAGGAGAGCCCTGAAAGAGGAGTTTGATGAGGGAATTTGGAACACTCGTGGACCCCAAATCTGGAGGTTCAGATATTGAGACCAGGTTATAGTCAAGCGCCTATTAACAAGTACTGATTCCCCATATTCTCCCTTCTGTCCTTCTGTGTGTCTGTTTATGTATGGCCAGAGCCCCAGAAGGGAGAAAGAGTGTCTATAATGGTTAGAAACTTCATGCCACTTAAGGGCAATCACTGCGGCATGGAGAAGGAGGATCCACCAAATGGGAGAGGTCACCCTGCTAGCGATAGGTCCAATGGAAAATCATTCGAGAGCCTACCACTTTGACCCAGAGAGTAAAGGACCTCTTCCTTTTTTTTGTTTTATTTTATTTATTTTTATTATACTTTAAGTTCTAGGGTACATGTGCATAACGTGCAGGTTTGTTACATATGTATACTTGTGCCATGTTGGTGT
>NW_012117177.1:1151336-1157194 GCF_000951035.1 Colobus angolensis palliatus
TTCTTCTTTATTAGTCTTGCTAGCGGTCTGTCAATTTTGTTGATCTTTTCAAAAAACCAACTCCTGGATTCATTGATTTTTTGGAGGGTTTTTTGTGTCTGTATCTCCTTCAGTTCTTCTCTGATCTTAGTTATTTCTTGCCTTCTGCTAGCTTAGGACCTCTTCTTAAATACATGCTTTGTGTGTGCCACCCAGCAGCATTTCAAGAAGTGGGATGGAGTTTGAGGCCGGTGTATCACTTGAGTCCCAGAGTTCAAGATCAGCCTGGGCAACATGGAGAAACCCGATTCTACAAAAAATACAAGAGTACACAAACATAAAAAATAGCCAAGGGCAGTGACACATGCCTGCAGTCCCAGCTTATTGTGGGGCTGAGGTAGGAGAATCGCTTGAACCCAGGAGGTCCAGGCTGCAGTGAGCTGAGATGGCACCACTTCGCTTGGGCTGGGTGACAAACTGAGACCTTACCATAAAAAATATATATATATATATTAAAAGAGTGTTGGACATTTGCTCTGAGGAGGGTAAGTGTCCAGGAGTAGGTCAACAGACACCCAATGTGATCCCCAAGCAACAGGACCATCGAATTGCCTCCAAGTCTGGGAGGTTTGCTGATAGGCTCCCTGCATGGCAATTCATTCCGTCAGATGTGGAGTTGGTGGCCCGTGATGTCAGCCATGCGGTGACTACAATAGACCCTCCTGCTGGTGGTCAACCGTCATTATCTTTTCCTCACATCCACTGGCAGTTGCCTCCAAGATGTCTGAGCCTTCCTCTGAGACGACCTCTGAAGAAGGCCTGAGGACTAAGGATCCCAAAGCGGCCGACGCCACTATGGCTCACAAGCAGCAGAAGAAAACAAGCAGCTGATATGTCTGGGTTTTGACCTTGTTTGTTTTTTTTTCTGTAAAGTAAAGGAACCTATTCAGTTAAGTTTCACCAAGATTATGACACAACCAAGGTTGCATGAGGTGTCTCCAATAAGGAGGACAATAGATTTCACAAAGTGGAGTGGCCTTTGTTGTTATTCCCACATGGGGCAGTTTGAGCAGACAAAGGGGGTTATCTTTGTTTTGGTCAGATTTTTTGCTCTTCACTTTTGTCAAGCCAAGTTTTAAGGCTAGCTGCCACACCATGATGTGTCTTTTTATATATTTAACGTTTTTTTATCAATCGGTTAGAGTGAGAAATCTCAAAAATCCTTTTAATATAACATAGACGGTTAATTCAATCTATTGGTCATTGACAGAATTCTCAACAGTGTACTGAAGTTCAATAGTGACTGGATGCCATACCCTCTTCAGAGAAGAAATAATTTCAAATATTGCCCCTTTTCGCAGACATAGGCTAAGATAACAAATGACTCGTGGGCTTGCCGTTTGCCAGCACGCGCTAGCTAGACCAGCGGTCCCCGACCATTCTGGCACCAGTGACTGGTTTCAGGAAAGACAGTTTTTCCACAGAACGGCATTGGGGGGATGGTTTTGGGATGACTCAAGTGCATTGCACTTATTGTGCACTTCATTTCTATTATTATTATATTGCAATGTGTAATGAAATAATTTTACAACTCACCATAACTGGGAATCAGTGGGAGCCTGGAGCCTGTTTTCCTGCAACTAGACGGTCCCATATCGGGGTGATGGGAGACAGTGACAGATCATCAGTCATAAGAATTCCATAAAGAGTGTGCAACCTAAGATCCCTCAGTCCCCAATACATTTATTAGACTCCCGACCCCTCATCTCTCTCCTACTTGAAGGTAGGTCCTTTACTGGGATACGCAAGTTCAATTACATTCATTAGGGTGTGCTCTAACCAAAATGACTTGAATGCATTGTGCATACCAAAAGGGGAAATTCAGACACAGAGACATGCGTTCAGGGAAGAAAATGTGAAGTGGCATGGGGAGAAGTGGGCCATTTACAAGCCAAAGAAAGATTCCTGGAAGAGTTCCTTCCCTCTTACTACTCAGAAGGAACCAACCCAGCTGGTGCTTTGATTTGGACTTCCAGCCTGCCAAAACGTGTACAATAAATTTCTGCTGTTTCTGCTGCCAGGTTTTTGTTACTTTGTCAGAATAGCCCTAGCAAACTACTTGAGATTCTGTTGCTAAGCAGTGGCATGATGTGATAGGGAACATCCGAAAGATTGGAAGAGGCCTTGGAACTAGGTAATGCATACAGGCTGGAAGCATTTGACATGCATGACACAAGAAGCCTAGAGTACCTTTAGGAAATGGCGAGGGGAAATATGAACACCAAATGCAATTGAAACGAGGGTTAAGAAAGAATTCTTTGCTGTAGAGAAAGGATCTCTGACTTAGAGAATACACATATCATGATCTCCGAAATGTTGCTAGAACTATGTGTGTTAAAGGAACTTGTGGTGTGTTTTCAGACGAAGATGAGGAAGAAGTTATTGGAAGCATGAAGAAAGGCGATCCTAGTTTTACAGTGGCAAAGGTTTGGGCTGTATTGTGTTCTGAGTGTCTTTGAGGAAAGTGGAAATTGTAAGTTATGAACTAGCACATGTAGCTGATTTCTAGTGTTGGAGCTCTGGGCAAAATACCCGAAAATGAGGGCTTCAAAAGTAGTTTCAGGTGAAAAAGATTTTCTCTGTCATTCTTGGTCCTCCTATCTCTCAGTCCCATTCTACACATGGGGCTAAACATAGAGACCAGAATCCCTCTTCCCGAAGGTTCTGAGAAACCAGAAGTTCTTTTTTCTAACTTTGTAATATTTTCACATTTTCATGTAAAAACTGTCCATAAAGATATCTAATCTACCTTGTTTGAATGGAAGTCACAAGACCCCCATTCCAGAGAGGATCCTGCCCCATATCTGGGGGAATGGCTATGCTCAGATAGGTCAAGCAGAGTCTAGAAGGTCAGGCCTTGCAGGTTTCTCCCACTCCGTCTATTAGCATGAGATCATAGCCTTTTTGTCCCATTATATTTCTACACAACTGTCCATACTCCTCTGAGCCCGGGCATAAAAATAGATAATTTCCTATGTATCTTCCGCTATTAACACTAAAGGCTCCGGGGGATATGCTTCGAATAAGCTCGTTTGCCTTATGTCCTATGGATCTGCCTTTTGTGACTTGAGTTTTCAACGAAACTTAGGAGGACCAGGGGGCGTCTTGGCCAATACACTGACAAACTGAGAAAAGGGTTTAGGATTTAATTTTTAATCTCCTAGATGCGTATAGTAAATAGGAGAGAAGAGGGAGAAATTAGCCAAGGAAGCAAGGAGGAAAAGGGAGTCAGCATTGGATGATTCACAAGGTACTCAAAGTATGCAGATACCTGGTCCTGGAAACAGGTGCAAGGGTGTGCCTGGAAAACCATTAGCCAGAGAGGAGAGACATGTGTCTCACGGATCCAATCAACCATCTCTGCAGAAGTTAAGAATTGAGATATGGGAGATATGGATATTCAAGGAAGATCTGTAGACAACTTCTTGTCTGATGGCCTGGACTCATGTGAATTCCATGGGAAACCAACAATTTTTTGAGTTTTATACCAGAAAAACGTTGCCAGACTGGACTGAATGAGGATAAAGATGGGACGAAATGAAAAGAGGCTGTTAGAGTTCCTTGATTGTACCAGCAAGAAAGGGACTGACTGAGGTACCCAACTGTGACCATGTCTTCATTTTGGAGACAGGGAAGAAGGACTCCAAAGTTGGGTCAGAGGTTGGCATGGCCGTCACTTCCCCCAAGAACCAGGGGCATGTTACTAGGGGACTGGGACATCTCTCTCTTGGTCCCAGAAACAGAGGTCACCTCCTGAGTTCCAGGCACTTGTCCCACCTCCTCAGTTTCAGAGGGATGGATGGTCTGCAACAGTCCAGGCTGGAGGGAGAGCCCCCACCCCGCTGCCCAGGACTTAGGGTATGAAGCTGTTACCTCATTGGGCCTGAAGGACAGAGCATTGAGCCCAAGCAGAATCTTTTCCATCCTTAGAAGATAATGGAATTTGTCCCCACTAGGTTTCCACGGTGCGTAGGGTCCATGAACTTCAGTAGTTTTTCGGATTTCTTGCTTTTGGTATGATAAGCCCTATCCAGTACCAGTCCCACAACTGTCTTTCAGAAGCAGATATCTTGTCTAGCTTCACAGATGCAGTGGTGGAGAGAATTCCTACCTCAGCATGAGTCATACCTGGAGACTCACCCATTCCAGATATAGAAGATTATCAAGTGAGATATTGGAGAGTTGACATTGGAGTGAGTTAAGTCTTTGGGGGATATTGTGATGAAATGAATGTATTTTCTATGTGAGAATGTTAATTTGTGCTGCTGAGTGGATGCAGAAGATATAGTAGTATGGATGGAGTTGTGTCTCCCTAAAATTCACAGGCAGAAGTCCTGGCTCCTAGAATTTTAGAATGTGACCTTATTTGGAGAGAGTCTCTACACAGGTCATCTGGTTACAGTGAAGTTATGAGAGTTGACTCTACCCAACAGGATTGATCTCCTTACAAAAGGGTGACAATTGGTATCCCGAACTGTGAGATAAAAAAAATACATAGTGTTTATGTCAGCCAGTCTCTGGAATATTTTTCAGCGGCCCTAGAAAACTAACAGATTACACCTCCATCAACAGTATTAAAAGCATACAACCCATGGAAGAACCAAAGAAGCACACCCATCTAATCACAGGTTTCCCCTTCAACTACCATTGAACATCCCTGGACAACTAACTCTTCCTAGTTCAGACGAGGAAACTTGATCACAAATTGGGCTGTGGCTCCTTGGCTACAGGTGCCTCACTGGCTGACCAGATCCGAGTGGAGCTTGTGCTGCTCCATCGGACAGCATTCCATCATCCCCGTGATGCATAGAGGCCAGTCATGAAGATTTTCGTAAACAGAAGATTCTAGCCTGAAGAAGAGCAGAATCAGATAAATGTAAACAAGTGAGATTTCATTATGAGGGAACCTAGAATAGGCATTGTTCCTCAAACTTTTTGAGGAGTAGTTTTCTCTGTGCCATGTTTGGGTCCTTGCTTATATTTTCAAATGAACTCCAGCTTACAGGGAAGGCTGATCAAATGTTTGACTGGACTATCTTTATCCCATTCATGCTATTTTCCCTATATTGATACTTCTTATTTGTTGTTTGGGCAGTTAAGCTCTTTCCCGTAGTTTGTGTTTCCTTAAGTCAGAGCATGACATCACGATTGCTCACTAGGTTCCCCCTCTGCTCAGCCACCCACAGAAACGCAATATCAATACGTTAGCTTCCTCTTCCGATCTCCATATCAATCCACCCCTTTCCTCTTCCTATAATTCACCGGTATCAGTCCCCTTGCCCTATCCCTCTTCACTCCCCACAAGCAAGTCAGATTTCATTGTTGACCCTGTTTTACTAATGGCCCTCTTTGATTTCTGAATTTACAAAGGGAAAACACATATTCCAGGGTGAAATATCCCAATGGATTTGGTTTCTCAAAGGACTTGTCTAATTACACACATACGCAAGAGTAACTTCAGAAATTTATTCGTAGGTGTTAATTCACAGAAACATTGGCACTTTACAGCAAAACAATTAGCATAATGAGAAATAAGTCACTGAGTGACATGTGATGTTTTGGACCAGCTACACAGCTCTGTCTCTGCAAAGAAACAGGGTCCTGCCAAGACTGTTTGGTTTGGCAAGTGTTGTTCTGGACTTGTAGGAACATTTGGTGGCACCATCCAGAGGGATTTACTTGCAGCTGATTTTGTGGGGTTTTTCTTGGTCTCCTTGTGCAGTAAGCACAGCTTCAACTATTTTCATAACATTTCTCTTCAACTATTTTCATAACATTTTTCTAACCATCTGGAAAAACAGAAAGTAACAAATCCCAAT
>NW_012117177.1:1157544-1162808 GCF_000951035.1 Colobus angolensis palliatus
GTAGGTCTTAATTCACAGAAACATTGGCACTTTACAGCAAAACAATTAGCATAATGAGAAATAAGTCACTGAGTGACATGTGGTGTTTTGGACCAGCTACACAGCTCTGTCTCTGCAAAGAAACAGGGTCCTGCCAAGACTCTTTGGTTTGGCAAGTGTTGTTCTGGACTTGTAGGAACATTTGGCGGCACCATCCAGAGGGATTTACTTGCAACTGATTTTGTGGAGCTTTTCTTGGTCTCCTTGTGCAGTAAGCACAACTTCAACTATTTTCATAACATTTCTCTTCAACTATTTTCATAACATTTTTCTAACCATCTGGAAAAACAGAAAGTAACAAATCCCAATGAGGGGACTTCTTGGTTCTACATCCTTTCTCTGTGGATCCCAAGTGGGGCTCTGGAGGTGACCTTCCCCCTTTCCCATCTGCACCACTCAGGGAAGCTCTGGCTACTATCCTGCCCTGAACCCATTTCCCTCTTGACCAAGGAGTCCTCTTTAAATGGTGGAATAATCTATGTGGCTATGTGTTGGGCCCTCTGGGGTGGTTCTTTCCCACTTCGGATGGGTTCAAGAAAATTTTGATTTTTGGCATTTATCCAGCTTTTGTTTCATGGTTTGACTGAGAGTGCCATCCTTTACTGGTTTTTACATATGAAGGAGAAGGGGTGTTTATGAGATGTTTCAAAGTTCACAGGAAACATTTAACAAAAATGGCCATAGATTTAGTTTCAAGGCACAACATAATAAATTCCTGTGGGTTGCAGTCCCAGAGTATGTTCTCTTGTCCACATCCTCAGGGACTGGAAATCAGTTGAAAAGGAAAGCAATGGGAAAGTCAGCACCTGCTCTGAAATTCAGCAATACACTTATAGAAAAAAATGCTAAAAATACCAAGACTTGGGACCCAGAAGAGAGCACAATGAATGGTAGCCTATATTAATATTAACAAGAATATTAATATGCCAATCTCTTGACTTCTACTGATGACTGCCAATGCTCTGTATGACTTGATGTTAGGGACAAGGAACATAGATTAATCTTAGCTTTGGATTCATAGCCCTAAAAGACCATGATTACAAACACTGCAAACAAAAACATCAGGTAAAGAATCCCACCGCCGTTCCTTTAAACACCAGGTTGAATATCACAGGAAGGCTGCTGTGGGTTCAACTTGGGTCACTCCCCCCGCTCTGGGACAATGACTGTTACCCATAGACTGCAGATCACTCATTCGCTGCACCGCTGTACACTAGGGCATGAGCTGTTTCCGTGGACACTCAGTAATCCTACTGACACATACCTGGAAGTAAGGAAGGTTTCTGTTCAAAAAGAAATGAAAAAATTATTGTCAGAACAAACAGAGAATGAATTGTAATAGTGATCTCAGAGTCGGGAAAGCTGAAAAATGAATGGATTCCTGAAAATTTTATTTAGCTATATATACACTGTAACTGGGCCTCGTTTGCTTATTTACATGGATTCATGATGAGGGAGGTGCTGAACACGTTTAGGAGGGTTACCTCTCTTCTTATGTCAGCGTATTCACTTTCTCTGTTGCCATATCGCATACAATGAAGTTCTGGAAAATTCCACCATCCAGTCGTAGGAGAACGAGAGTGAAAAAGGTAAACATCAGTACCTTGATAATATCACCATATAGATAACCTAGAAAGATAACTTATAAAAATGACCATTTAGGAAACTGAGGAAATGAAACCCGATCACGGAAACACCCCCTACTTTTCCTTGGAGCATATCGTACTACAGATATATTGGAGTTGACAGAGTTCTGCACTGTGGAAAAAATGCCTGATAAACCGCAGGATGCCACATGCCCCCCAAACCGGCACGGTGCCACCCACCAAAACCTCCGGTGGGGTTCCCCCCACCTCCGGCGGGCCACTGGTCTTTAGGATTGTCAACAATCCTGCCTCCATTGAAGGTGATTGGATGATCCTGTTGCTTGGCATCATGTCAGACGATCACAGAGGGCGTCTGCCGGCCTCAGCGGCCCCTGATACCTATCTCAGACAAAGGAACACAGAGTATTGCTCTGTGGCCCAGGCTGGAGTGCGGTGGTGTGATCTCAGCTCACTGCAACCTCTGCCTCCTGGTTTCAAGCGACGCTCCCTCTTCAGCCTCCCAAGTAGCTTGGACTAGAGGCATGTGCCACTACACCTGGCTAAGTTTTGTGTGTGTGTGTGTATATATATATACAGTAAAACGTGGTTTCATCATGTTTCCTTAGGCTGGTCTCGAACTCCTGGACTACAGCGATTCTCCTGCCTTGGCCTCCCAAGTTTAAGGGATTACAGGCATGAGCTATTGTATCTGGCTGAGAAAACTTATTCCAGGAAAATAAAACATGATATTGATACCCATTGAAGGATGCACCCAAACAACAAACAAAAAAAAATCTGCGAATATTTATAAACGTGGTTACAAAACTCATACTTGAAATATTAACTAAATCACATTACACACACACACACACACACAAAGATAAACTTTACTGCTATAAGTAACAATTTAGAAGCATCAAACGGGACAAACATTACTAATGGAACAAGCAGAACTTATACAATCTTTTTTCAACATTACCTCTATTATACAATTCATTTAAATACATAAAAACACACAGTGCAGAAACAGCTAAATCAAAAATTCAATGAGCAGCACCCTTTTCAAGCTTCGGAGAAACTGAAGTAAGGACTCTAACTCATTCGCATTTGTCTAATTCTATTATTTCCCAGTCTACAATCTTTTTTAATGCAAAACTTAATGTCCTGTGAGTATGCATCATTTACGATCGCAGTATCCAACGAGAGGACCAAAACCCCACTCTCCACTGGCTCAGCTAATGAAGAGTCTTCAGCCCTGGGCCTGAGCCATTGGCTCGGAATGTGAGCAGGTGACCAGTCCTGATCCCATAAAAGACCTCGAGGTGTTCATCCTTGTAAATTGGGAAATAATAGAATTAGACAAATGTGAATGAGTTACAGTCCTTACTTCAGTTTCTCGGAAGCTTGAAAAGGGTGCTGTTCATTGAATTTCTGATTTAGCTATTTCTGCACTGTGGGTTTTTGTTATGTATTTAAATGAATTGTATAAGAGAGGTAATGTTGAAAAAATATTGTATGAGGTCTGCTTGTTCCATTAGTAACGTTTGCCCCGTTTGATGCTTCTAAATTGCTATTTATAGCAGTAAACTGTTTATCTTTGTGTGTATGTGTGTGTGTGTAATATGCTTTAAGTAATATTTCAGGTATGAGTTTTGCAACCACGTTTATAAATGTTCTCAGACTTTTTTTTTTTTTTTTGGTTTTAGGGTGCATCCTTCAGTGGGTATCAACATCATGTTTTATTTTCTTGGAATAAGTTTTCTTGGCCAGGCACAATAGCTTATGCCCATAATCCCGGAAACTTGGGAGGTCAAGGCAGGAGAATCGCTGGAGTCCAGGAGTTCAAGACCAGCCTGGGGAAACATGATGAAACCACGTTTTACACTATACGTGTGTGTGTGTGTGTGTGTGTGTGTGTGTGTGTGTGTGTGTGTGTATAGTATGTATATATATGTCTTATCCAGGTGTGGTGGCACGAGCCTCTAGTCGCAGCTACTTGGGTGGCTGAAGAGGGAGCATCGCTTGAAACCAGGAGGCAGAGGTTGCAGTGAGCGGAGATCGCACCACCGAACTCCAGCCTGGGCGACAGAGCAAGACTCTGTGTTCCTTTGAGGTAGGTATCAGGGGCCGCTGAGGCCGGCAGACGCCCTCTGTGATTGGCTGACATGATGCCAAGCAACAGGATCATCCAATCACCTTCAACAGAGGGAGGATTGTTGACAGGCTCCCTGGGTGACACTTCATCCAATCAGATGTCGAGTTGGACTGTGACGTAGAGCCATGCTGACAAACTAAAGTGTCCCCCTTTCCTGGTCCGTAACGGTCACTGTCTGGTCTTCCCGTCTAATGGCCGCTGCCTCCGCCATGGCTGAGGCTTCCTCTAAGACGACCTCTGAGGAAGACCAGCGCATCCAAGAGCCCAAAGAGGCCAACTCCACGACCGCCCAGAAGAAGAGGCGAGGGCTCCGAGGTTCCCGCAGGCGCCATGCCAACCGCCGCAGGGACAACTTCGGGGACAGCTTTGCCGCCTATTTCCCCCAGGTGCTGAAGCAGGTTCACGAGGGCCTCAGCCTTTCCCCGGAGTCCGTGAGTGTCATGGATTCTATGGTCCATGACATATTGGACCGCATCGCCACCGAGGCTGGTCGCCTGGCCCGCTACGCCAATCGTGTGACCATCACCTCCCGGGACATCCAGGTGGCCGTGCGCCTACTGCTGCCGGGGAAGATGGGCAGGCTCGCTGAGGCCCAGGGCACGAATGCCACCCTCAGGTACACCAAAAGCAAGTGAGCTGTCTCAGGAGCGCCTGAGCACCCGGGAAACCCAAAGGCTCGGTTCAGAACCTCTGTGCGTGGCCCTAAAGACCAGTGGCCCGCCAAGGTGGGGAACCCCACGGGAGGTTGGGGTGGGTGGCATCCTGCGGGAGTGGCCACCTGGCTATGCTCCAAGGAAAAGTAGGGGGTGTTTCCGTGATCGGGTTTCATTTCCTCAGTTTCCTAAATGGCCGTTTTTATTAGTTATCTTTCTTGGTTAATTTAAGATGATATTACGAAGGTACTGACGTTTACCTTTTTCACTCTCATTCTCCTACGACTGTATGGTGGAATTTTCCAGAACTTCATTATGTGCGATATGGCAACAGAGAAAGTGAATATGCTGATATAAGAAAACAGGTAACCCTCCTAAACGTGTTCAGCACCTCCCTCATCATGAATCCACGTAAATAAGCAAACGAGGCCCAGTTACAGTGTATATATAGCTAAATAAAATTTTCAAGAATCCATTCGTTTTTCAGCTTCCCCGACTCTGAGATCACTATTGCAATTCATTCTCTGTTTGTTCTGACAATAATTTTTTCATTTCTTTTTAACAGAAACCTTCCTTACTTCCAGGTATGTGTCAGGAGGATTACTGAGTGTCCACGGAAACAGCTCATGCCTTAGTGTACAGTGGTGCAGCCAATGAGTGACCTGCAGTCTATGAGCAACAGTCATTGTCCCAGTGTTGGGGGGAGTGACCCAAGCTCAACCCACAGCAGCCTTCCTGTGGTATTCAACCTGGTGTTTAAAGGAACGGCAGTGTGATTCTTTACCTGATGTCTTTGTTTGCAGTGTTTGTAATCATGGTCTTTTAGGGCTA
>NW_012117177.1:1166898-1203511 GCF_000951035.1 Colobus angolensis palliatus
TGGCTAAGTTTTGTGTGTGTGTGTGTATATATATATACAGTAAAACGTGGTTTCATCATGTTTTCTTAGGCTGTTCTCGAACTCCTGGACTACAGCGATTCTCCTGCCTTGGCCTCCCAAGTTTCAGGGATTACAGGCATGAGCTATTGTATCTGGCTGAGAAAATTTATTCCAGGAAAATAAAACATGATATTGATACCCATTGAAGGATGCACCCAAACAACAAACAAAAAAAAATCTGCGAATATTTATAAACGTGGTTACAAAACTCATACTTGAAATATTAACTAAATCACATTACACACACACACAGACACAAAGATAAACTTTACTGCTATAAGTAACAATTTAGAAGCATCAAACGGGACAAACATTATTAATGGAACAAGCAGACCTCATAGAATCTTTTTTCAACATTACCTCTATTATACAATTCATTTAAATACATAAAAACACACAGTGTAGAAACAGCTAAATCAAAAATTCAATGAACAGCACCCTTTTCAAGCTTCGGAGAAACTGAAGTAAGGACTCTAACTCATTCGCATTTGTCTAATTCTATTATTTCCCAGTCTACAATCTTTTTTAATGCAAAGCTTAATGTTCTGTGAACATGCATCACTCAGGATGGAAGTATCCAACGAGAGGACCAAAACCCCACTCTCCACTGGCTCAGCTAATGAAGTGTCTTCAGCCCTGGGCCTGAGCCATTGGCTCAGAATGTGAGCAGGTGACCAGTCCTGATCCCATAAAAGACCTTGAGCTGTTCATCCTTGTAAATTGAAGAGAAAATTAGTTTGAGGTGTTTGTCTACTGTTTATTTCTTCGTTTGATTTTTTGTTTTCTTGTAATTGTGGTGACTTAAGGATTTGAATCCAAGGCTGTGAGTAAGCATGTCTCCTACCTCTTGCATCATATTGTGAAGGAAAGTTCTCTAAAAAGGAATTTGGAGGAAAGAGACTATTCCTGTGAACAGCTTGCATACCAGGGAGGTGCAGACTTCAGTGTAAAACAAAGGTGCAGTTCCAGAGAACCAAAAAAGGGCACGGCCTTCATAGAGAAAGTTCTCATCAAGGTTCCCAGTACAGTCCATTCATGCAAATAAAGGATTCAAACTTAGTTCTGATTGGTTGACTCAGTTGAGCTCCCATTGGTCAACACGACTGAGCCTTGATTGACAGGGGCAGGTGAGTTCTGGTTGATTGGTTCAGGTGACCTCTGAAAGTTGCAGAGTTAGATAGAGGTGCGGGTTTTTGGTTAATTCTTAGCACATGTGTGAGCTCTAGTCTGCATGTGGCAGCTTGGCTCTAGTTTCAAATTAGGCTCAGTCACTGGGATCCATCTTGAAAGACTGACTCTTTTAGGTTCACATTTGTCCACAAGTTTAAGAAAATGATAGTGACCAATTAAAAAAACTAGGATGACTCTCCTGTTTTTTTTCAATTTCATTGTTGTGGGGCTTTTTCCCTTTCAGGCACATGTGTCTGACAAAATTAACACACTATGATAATTTGAGACAATAAAAACACTTCAGTACAATGCTTTCTCCAAAATATGATTGGGCCTGATTCTTGACCCAATATAATACTCTTCCTCTTTCATGAGACTGTCACTCTGGAATACGGGGGAAGGAGTGTGGAAGTGAGTGAGGGCACAGAAGATGCTGTAAAGGGTGGCTATTTACTCTTTTTCCTTATCCCAGACATTTTACCTAGTATAGTGACTACATGTCCTGATTTCGCCTGTTGTCCCTGAGTAATTCTTAATAGCACCCCCTTTCACTCTGAAACATGTCCAAATTTGCAACTCTGTACTTCCCAGGGTAACTAGATCATGCAGTTAGTTGTAAGTGTAGTAGCTCTCAGATCTTTGTTGAATGAACAGATAAATAAATGAACCTATATTAGATAAGAGACTGGCCCCTGACAACCTACGAGACCATTGCTGAATTCTGTGGCTAGTCCACACGACCCTTCTGGACCACTTGGGTACAATCCCCTTTTCTGTACTGCACTTTAAAAAAATTATTTCTCTACAAAGCTCTACACAACTGATAAATGGAAGAGCAAAAATTCAAATCCATGTCAGCCCGAGTCCAGAACCCAAGCACTTGAACATTGTCTTCTCCCATCCTCTCTCATATTACAGTGATGGCACCTTCAACGCATGGATACCTAGGTAGACAGTCTGAGGTGAGCCTCCCCTTTACAACCAGTCTTTTCATAGCTTGATCTTTCCCTGAAGGCAACGTGATAAATTCAGAGGTGTAAAAGCAAAACCATCAAGTTAGCCTTCCTGCAAAGGTATGCAAGGAACTTGATTTTCTTGTGCAACCACGGGAGTTTCTTCAAGCAGCAGTTAGGAAATTCAACCATGCCTGAGCTCAATTCTGTGTTTCAACAGCTGTCTGAAACATTTGGATAGCCATTCCATGTTGCACAATTGTGTCCAATACAGATGGATTCCGAGTTAGCATGGTTCAACTTAAAATTATTTGCCTTTACCATAGTTTTAACCAGAATTAACTCCATTTTAAGTTGGGAAGCATAAGTTTACTCTGTTGCAAATTAGTGAGAGAAAGGGTAGGAAGCAGAGAGTGGGAAAATTTTCAGGTTAAGGTTACATGGTCATCACCTGATGATCCACATTTAGCTCTGTGATAGCCAATTTCATGTCTTGTCTTGTCTTTCCAACCAGGGGGAGATTTTTTTCCCAAATAAGCAAGGACAGAGATCTAGGTAACTCCACTTGATTGAGTTACAGTACCTAGATATGTGGTCAAATTTCATTCTGAATGCTTCTGTGAATGTGCTTTTTGGTAAGATTAACATTTAAATCAATGGGCTTCCGTACAATGGATTGCCCGCCATAATGGCCTGAGTACCCTGGAACTTAAAAACAGAAAAAGAACAAAAAGACTGACTTCCCCCAAGCAAGAGTAAATTCTGCTGCAGACAGCATTCACACTTGAACTGCAACATCGGCCCTCCCATGGGTCTTCAGCCTCATGGCCGTAACGTCAGCTTGTACCTGGGACTCCAGGCTGCCAGCCCACCCGGCAGATTTAGGACTTGCCAGCTTCTTTAATCACATGATTCAGTTTCTTAAAATAAATCTCTCTTGATAGATAGATGGATAAATATCCTATTGGTTTTATTTGTCTGGAAATCCCCTAATACAAGCTTTCTGCACCAAAACATTACTGCAGAGATCTGAGCGTTGTTTCCACATGTAAAATATCCGGTTATATATCAGACATTTTCGTGATTCCATTAATCAATACCTGTCCCTTTGATTAGTGACTACACAGTCATGTCAGTAGTTTTCCCTGGGTCTTAAGAGATGTTTCTTCATCATTTGATATGACTGGGGACAACAATATATTCAGTTCAATGGTAAAGTTGAGGACTTAATTACAATTATTATCACTGAAGGTAACAATCCCTTGAACATCGGCAGAGTCCATGTGGCACGTGCTAACCAGAAGATTGAATGAACTTACACCACTTCCGACCTTGCTAGTTAACTGCACTCCCTTATTACCACCCATATAGCCCACACTGATATTGGTTGGTGTCAATTAAACCAGGCATTGCTATAGTAATAAAAACAGGCACTGCTGACAGAATGGCAACTTTGCCAGGCATTGTTCTAAGTGCTTTACAGGGAACACTTCAATTCCCTTTCACAAATCTCTGTGGAGTAGAGTTATTATCTCCATGTTTGTGGATAAAGACACCAAATCACATAAGAGTGTCACTTGCCTGAGATCAAACAGGTAGAATATTACCAAGGCAAGAATCAAACAAATTTCTGCATACTTAAGCTTCTGCTCAGAAAAAGAAAATATCATCAGAGTGAACAGGCAACATACAGAATGGGAGAAAATTTTGCAATCTGTCCATCTGACAAAGTTCTGACATCCAGAATCTAAAAGAAATTTAATGAAATTTACAAGGAAAAAAACAAACAGCCCCATCAAATGTGGGCAAAGGATATGAACAGATACTTCTCAAAAGAAGACATTAATGCGGCCAACAAGCAGATGAAAAAAGCTCATCGTCACTGGTCATTAGACAAGTGCAACTCAAAACAACAATGAGATACCATCTCATGCCACTTAGAATGGCGATCAGTAAGAAGTCAGGAAGCTACATATGCTGGCCAGGTTGTGGAGAAATAGGAACGCTTTTACCCTCTTGGTGGAAGTGTAAATTAGTGCAACCATTGTGGAAGACAGTGTGGGGATTCCTCAAGTATCTAGAACCAGAAATACCATCTGGCCCAGCAATCCCATTACTGGGTATGCACGCAAAGGTGTATAAATTATTCTATTATAAAGACACAAGCACACATATGTTTATTGACGCATTATTTACAATAGCACAGACTTGGAACCAACCCAAATGCCCAATCAATGATAGACTGGATAAAGAAAAGTTGGCACATATACACCATGGAATACTATGCAGCCATAAAAAAAGGAGTTCATGTCCTCGGCAGGGACATGGATGAAGCCGGAAGCCATCATTTTCCACAAACTAACACAGGAAGAGAATACCAAACTCTGCATGTTCTCACTCAAAAGTGGGAGTTGAACAATGAGAACACATGGACACAGGGAGGGTAATATTTTCCATCAGGACCTGTCAGGTGTCGGGGACAAGAGGAGGGAGAGCATCAGGACAAATACCTAATGCATGCGGGGCTTAAAACCTAGATGACGGGTTGACAGGTGCAGCAAACCACCATGGCACATGTGTACTTATGTAACAAACCTGCACGTACAGCACGGGTATGCCAGATCTTAAAGTAAAATAAAAAGAAAAGAAAAGAAACAAACATAGTAACCCCTAGAAGTAACACCAGTTTAGAGGTAGCAGAATAGAGATTTAGTGAATGACAAGATAGATCAGAATAATTATACACGATACCTCATATAGAGAACGAAGAAAGAAAAGATTAAAGAGAGGCAAGGAAACTAAAGGTGTGGACAAAGTAAGTAGGATGAACATCATATGGGCATTACAGAAATTGAAATAAGAGTGAATTTTGAGAAAATAATATTCAGAGAGAAATGGCTGGTAATTTTGCAGAACAAAGGAAACACATGATTTGCCGATTCAGGAAACACACTTATACGCATCATACTAAAGCTACAGAAAAGTGAAAACATAGAGATCATAATAGTTGAGAAAAAACACATTGCCTTCCGGGGAATAACAAAGTGTATGTCAGCAGACCTCTGTCTATCAATGAATGGAAGTCAAAAGCAGAGTCTGAGAGAAAATACTGTCAACATAGAGTTGCATTCCTAGCTAAAGTATCATGAAATAATAAGAAGGCTGTGATAGACAGGCAGGAGAATCACCCAGAATCCTGGTCGAGGACGGATTTGATGTTTGTGAGGCTCGGAGTGCAGGTAGTTGCCAGTCAATAGCCACTTGTCCCTGAGGACATTACCTGAGCTGCCTTGCTCTACCTCATGCCCTTCCCGAGGTGGACCACATGCAAGGACAAATCCAGGAAGGGGTATAAAGATCTAGTTAACTATTCCCAATGCTGAATAACTCTGATGAGCCATTTTATCTTCAGAGCTTCTCTGGGTATCCCAAGAGGCTTTTGTTTGGCCTGAAGTAAGCATGAACTTCTTCCTCTGCCCACTCCTGCCTCCTTCCTGTCCATTCCTCAGCTGCTGATCCGGGATAAGTGTCCTGCACACTAAACTCCATCATGGTGTCAGCTTCATGCAGAACCTAACACAGAAACAATGATAAGGGAGAGAACCTGAAAACTCCTAGTGTTGACACCAACAGAAACCTTGTTAAAGAAATTTCCGAAGAATGTCATTTAAAGAGATGTAAAGTGACCAAAAGAGTATGACTGGAAGTGCCAACAGGGAACAGTAATGCAATACACTGACATATAGGGGTGAATGAAAAACAATGATTTATGAAACGGATACGGTGAAGACTACGAAGACATTAAACAATCAATGAAATAAGAAAGAACTAAATATTATAATTACACATCACATGTGCAAGAGCAGTATCCTTGCGATTTAAGGGGCACATGACCTGTGGCATCCCACTGTTTTTCATGCATTCTTTCCCCAAGAACTAAACATTGTCAACTCTGCTTCAATTTATATCTGTGGTGCAGTTTATTCCATGGGAAATAATTGATTTCATTTGATAATTTTGCATGCAATCACTTCGCTACATGCTCATTTCTGTCAGTTTGATTCCCAGGCCTCTGCTTATAAGGATTAGTCAGATCAACGTTATTTTTGTAGCTAAGTCCCTTAATATTTTCACTCTTATTCTCCCCAGAGAATTTGGTGGAATAGTCCACATGTCCGTTATGTTCGATTTGGGAACACATAAAAAGAAATTCTTGATATAAACATCTTACCTATTTAATCCTGTTTTTCGAACATGTCTCATATACAGAATTCTTTTCAATACACAAATTAGGACGCAAAGAGAGTACATGAAATAGCCAAGTAGAATTTTCAGGAAGCATCTCATTATTCCTGGTCCTTGAGCACGGAAACTACTGTTCTGATTGCTTCAGAATTATCCAATTCTATTCCTTTCTTTTCCATAAACTCCTGTTTTTTAAAAACACAAACTTTTATCAGTTGCAATTGTGCATCATTGGCTGATGGGAGCATCCAAAGAGAATGCCAAGCCCCAGTCTCCACTCATTTCACCACAGAGGAACCTGCAGCCCATGAGCCACAGCCATTGGCACAAGCATGGAAGATGACTGGGACTGAAACAGTATGTGCGTTCCTTGGTGTTGCCCTATTACATGGAAGAGGGACAGAGAATGATTTTTGCTTGCTCTGTGACTTTTTGCTCACTTGCTTTCAAATGTGTTGATTGGGAGATATGAATCTGTAGCTGGTAGTGGGGCATGTCGCTTGCTCCTTGCAATGACTAAGAAAAAGATGATGAGGCACTAAGAGAACTAAGATGATCCCTCCTTTCTCCTCCTGGGATGTCAATGTTAATATTCCTGTGAATGTTAATACAATATAATTTACATCGTATTGTCTTCTTGGCCCGTTGGGTGTATGTTTGTTTTTCTATATCTATATTGCTGAGGTTCAAAACAGTTGTGACTTACCAGTTACTTTTTAAAAAGTATTATTTATATCTAGTACTCACTTCTGTGGAGAGAGAACATATTCTGGGATTTCAATCCTTGGAAATGTATGATGAATTGCTTGAAAGCCCTGTGTTTGTCTATTGTATTGTTGTTATCAGTACTTTCAAAATATGTTGTAAATTCCCCTTTCGAGTAGGATGCCGACACCTGATTAGGATGTCAATTCAAGCAAATGATAAAACGAACCCTGGATAATCTACAGAAACAAAATCCTTCTGCAACTCATAATAATGTGATAAAATCCTGGCAGGAGAGACCAACCACAGAGGATTTCACCTGTGGCAGAGCCACAAGTGCTCAAGAGAAAGAATGTGGGCAATGCAAGATGCTCCAGAGAGCTTTCGTGAACAGTGCAGGTGGAAAGAGGGGGCTGGTGGCTGATCAAGGAGGCCATGGAGAAGTCTGTTTTTCATTTTAGGCCCAATGCTGACTAACTGTGCTGGGCCATAATACCTCCACAGCTCTCCTTCAAATAGATAAACTAAGGATTTAGGGCCATTGACCCACCTTATCAGGATTATTACTTATTTTTGAATTTTAAGAAAATCTCATAAAAGTATTTCAAAAAAATAAAAAAGTTTGCTTCCAAAAGTGACTGAAAAAATCTTTCACAAAATTAACTGCAATAAATGTCCCCGTGTGGTGCTTTGAGACTGTCTTACACATCCCTAACAAAATTATGGAAGCTGAAGCCTCTTTTCAGAGCTGTTTGCCTTTGCAGGGATAAAAAGTAACTATGGAGTTGTTTGAAGAACACTGTATTCCCCTCAATCACTTTATTTCTATCAGGCTCATTGGTGCTGTATGAACTTGTCAGAAGTTTTCCATAGGACATAAAAATGTCCCACCAAAGAATATTAATTATTGCATACGGTTCTAAGCACTTAGTCTTGTGAGTAGTCATTTTTGTAAACATTGAATGATTAGGACTTTCTTCTTGTGTGTTGCCTTTGTAAATTCAGAAAGTATACCGGAGCGTTAGTGAAATAATGTTTAAAATGCACCATAATCCAGCTGTGGAATGCTGACTAGAAGTGTAAGGGTGACTGACATAGACCAATTATAGGCAAGGGAGAGGAGAAATGGGTCTTGATGTTGAAGACTGGAATGGGAAATGAATACATCTGATTATCCGTCTCTGTGGCTGAAAGCAGGTAAAGGGCAATAAGTGAGCATCGGTGATCTAACGGTGTGTTTTGCTGAAAGAAGGAACTAAAGGAATTGGCGTGCATCATGTAACTAACAAATTATAAGCATCATACCAAGAAAAACAGTAGTAGCAGATCAAGGATACCCTCATTAAGTTTTGTCAACATGATCCATATCAAGGAATTCCCATTGAAACACATACTATTCCTGTGAACAGTTTGCATACCACGGAGGTGCAGACTTCAGTGTAAAACAAAGGTGCACTTCCAGAGAACCGCAAGGAGCTGAGCAACTCTACTGGACAATTGCCTCAGGTAGAAGATAAGGTACTATTGACTAACATGGTTACTTCCAAGGTTCAAATCCTCTGGCTACACTAAGCCCTGTGACTGTGTCACCTCATTGGCACTTGATCAAAATTGACCTACCTACTGTTTTGATTTTGAAACTTTAAGCTATAGCAGAGAAAACAGCTTCCACTTCATGTAATCCCACTGATTATTTAAGAACGTGAGCCCTTAGAAAGGGGGAGGTAAGATAATACTTGAGGTTGAAAATAGGTATGAATGGTATAATCCATCTTTGTAGGAAGATATGTACATTAATAGATCACAAGTCTGGATGGTTAATACTTCTAATTGGTGGGATTATAGGTGATTTGTTTTTATACACATGATTAAAGGAGGCTGGGCATGGTAGCTCATGCCTGTAATCCCAGCACTTTGGGAGGGTGAGACAGGCAGATTGCTTGAGCCCAGGAGTTCAAGATCAGCCTGGGCAACATAGCGAGATCTCATCTCTACTAATAATCAGAAAGATTAGCTGGGTGTGGTGGCATGTGCCTGTAGTCCCAGGTACTAGGGAAGCTGAGGTGGGAGGATTGCTTAAGCCCAGGAGGTCAAGGCTGCGATGAGCTATGATTGTACCACTGCACTCTAGCCTAGGTGACAGAGCAAGACCCTGTCTCATAAAAATAAAATAAAATAATAATTTTTAAAAAGGGACAAAAGTATTGTTTAAAGGCAGGAATTAAAATGCATGCATTTATACATATTCCTTATTGTATTAGCTCAGGCTACCGTAACAAAATACTATAGACTAGGTGACTTAAACAACAAAAATTTACTTGCTCACAGTTCTAGAGTCTAGAAATCTGAAGTCAATGTCCAGCACAGTCACATTCTGGTGAGGGCTCTCTTCCTGGCTTGTAGACAGCCACCTTCTTGCTGTGTCCTCGCAAGTTGCAGACTGGTCCCTCGCTCTCTCCTTATAAGGCCATGGTCCTATTGGATGAGGCCCTGACTGTTATCACTTCATAACCTAAACTACCTCTGAAACAACCTATCTAAAGATACAATAACACTAAGGATTAGGGTTTCAACATATGAATTGGGGGGTCACAGGTGACAAAATTCATCCATAGCATTTATGCTCACCATGAACACCAGAAATGTTTAGTTCATAAAACAGCAAATTCTGTTCAGTAAAAAAAATCATACCAGAAGTTCGATGCTACAGGTCATTAGAAGATGTGATGTGCTTAATATGGTGTTTGTTAGCAAGTGCCTCCTGCCCCTTTCTCCATCCAACTTCAGTCTTGGATGTTAACTCCCATTAAGCTGAAAAATACTTTCCAGAAGGAAAGAGAGCCCAGCTTGAATTCCAGCCCTTATTCACCTTGAGCAGATCACATCAGACCCTGTTTTCATTGCTTCATTCTGCAATAAGGAGATTAGTCCACATGACCTTCTCTCCCAAGGTTCTCTTAACTCTGTGATTCCAACTCTAAAGAAAAAGCACCTACCATCCCCAAGTCAGGACTCACTGGACCTGGACAGAATTGAGTATTTCCCCCAAGGAATAATCTGCTAAAAGTTTTCCTTCAACCATTTTGTTTGGCTGAAAGGGTAGCCTTGTGTACTTTTCATTCCTTAGGCTACCTACCAGAATGAACCACAACAGTCACACAATAACTATTATATTTATTATTTTATTGCTACATTGGAAGTGAAAATAAACTATAAGAAGCTGCAAAAGGATGCAACTTCATGAAGATTACAAAACAATTGAGGCATCCATTGTAGAAGGTTAAAATTGGCTTATCCTGTATGAGATGCAAGGACTACAAATACAAAGGTCATCAATGGCAAGATTATTGACAGCATCTGCCATTTGGAATTTACATACCAATGGGAAGTTTAAAAAGGAACTTAAGGAAACATTCACTACCCCGACCTCTTAGCCAGGGAATACAGTTGAGAAGAAATCAGAAGATGCCTGAAATCTTTACAAACACATAGGGTTACAAAAAAACAAACCTAAAACCAAGACTGTCAGACAATGTTGAAATCTGCTCTTTGGAGGAGATCCCCATTTTACGATGTTTGAACACACTCTTTCTCCTGCTGGATAGCTGGGGGGATAAAAGAAACAAAACATTACAAAAGAATTTTCCTAAGACTAAGTTCAGCTTCTTCCAAAAGAGCTCTTTGTAAATCATTGAAGGCTGCCATACATGCTTTAAATTTAGAATGCCAAGGCATTAACTACAAAACTCACAGTGGGGTGTGTGGATGCATGCGTGTGTATGTTAACCACCTGAACATTCATTAGAAACTACATCAACTGTAGGGTTTGTTTTTCCAAATGCTGTTGTCATTTTTTTAGACTATTCAAGACAGAGGAGTAAGTGAAGCACTTTCTTCAGATTTATCTATCACTACACAGTTAGGAAATTAGATACTTTCAAATAATTTTAACTAATGTTGCAACTCTCAAATAAAAGTGACCTAACAAAAAGTGCCCCTCAGCCTTTGTGAATATGCTTAGAGTTTCTCCAGCAGGGTCTAACTCCAGAGGGCAAAACCGATCCCTTGAATCTGAGAGCTTTGAGTACACCAAGATCTAAATTTGTTGTCTCACCTTATCTTGTCATCAGATATAGAAAGCCAAAACTGCAGTCTACAGGGTTATTTAGGGATAATATTATGGACTCAAATTTCTAAATGCAGAAAAATGCCAAATACCCAAAAGTAGACAAAAACTAAGTGTTTTTTAGTGCTACATCCAATATCCCAAGACTGGTTTTAATAATTTTCTAACAAGAAACTAGTTTTTTATTCCCCTATCACTACTGGGCCCATCATATGAGAACCAGAAGAGAACTATTTGATAGTTTTAACTGCTGCATTAAATACCATGGTACTCTAATTATTGCTTACTTTGCATCAAAACTTTACTAGAAGATAGGTTTATTTAGTGAACCTATTAACTTTCTCTGTTGTTTGTTCCATCAGAACCCTCCATGACTTACTTTCCTTTGAAGGAAGAGTATTTTTTTCTTCAGTATTAGTTTTCTTCAGTTTTGACCTGTCAAACTTCTCCACTTCCGACAGGTCTGGTTTATCACTCATCTTGACTAGAAGAAAGCCTGAAAAGAAAAAAACTTTTTTTAAAAAATTATTATTATACTTTAAGTTCTAGGGTACACGTGCATAACGTGCAGGTTTGTTACATATGTATACTTGTGCCATGTTGGTGTGCTGCACCCATCAACTCGTCAGCACCCATCAACTCGTCATTTACATCAGGTATAACTCCCAATGCAATCCCTCCCCCCTCCCCCCTCCCCATGATAGGCCCCAGTGTGTGATGTTCCCCTTCCCGAGTCCAAGTGTTCAGTCTCATTGTTCAGTTCCCACCTATGAGTGAGAACATGCGGTGTTTGGTTTTCTGTTCTTGCGCTAGTTTGCTGAGAATGATGGTTTCCAGCTGCATCCATGTCCCTACAAAGGACACAAACTAATCATTTTTTATGGCTGCATAGTATTCCATGGTGTATATGTGCGACATTTTCTTAATCCAGTCTGTCACAGATGGACATTTGGGTTGATTCCAAGTCTTTGCTATTGTGAATAGTGCCGCAATAGACATACGTGTGCATGTGTCTTTATAGCAGCATGATTTATAATCCTTTGGGTATATACCCAGTAATGGGATGGCTGGGTCATATGGTACTTCTAGTTCTAGATCCTTGAGGAATCGCCATACTGTTTTCCATAATGGTTGAACTAGTTTACAATCCCACCAACAGTGTAAAAGTGTCCCTATTTCTCCACATCCTCTCCAGGACCTGTTGTTTCCTGACTTTTTAATGATTGCCATTCTAACTGGTGTGAGATTGTATCTCATTGTGGTTTTGATTTGCATTTCTCTGATGGCCAGTGATGATGAGCATTTTTTCATGTGTCTGTTGGCTGTATGAATGTCTTCTTTTGAGAAATGTCTGTTCATATCCTTTGCCCACTTTTTGATGGGGTTGTTTGTTTTAGAAAAAAACATTTTTAAGAAAATGTACATGGCAGAACTATCTTCGGACTAACGGGTCACAAGCAAAAAATTTCACATTTCATATCAGTGTATATTCTACCTGCCAGTGTATATTCTACCTGCTTATTTTCAACAGAAAAACAGCAGCACATCTTAGAAAATCCCAGCACTTTGGGAGGCCGAGGTGGTCACTGGAGGTCAGGAATTCAAGACCAGCCTGGCCAACATGGTGAAACCCCATCTCTACTAAAAATACAAAAATTAGCCAGGCATGGTGGCGTGCGCCTGTAATCCCAGTTACTCGGGAGGCTGAGGCAGGAGAATTGCTTGAACCTGGGAGACTGAGGTGGCAGTGAGCCGAGATTGCACCACTGCACTCCAGCCTGGGCAACAGAGCAAGTCTCTATTAAAAAACAAAAAAAAACTTATATTTTTGTTAAAATAATTTCAACTCCACATCATTAGCCCGTTTCTGATAGGCAGTAAATGCCACTACATCAGAACGTACTATAAACCAAGGTGCCCTAGAAACCCAGAGCCAATATGTCGGACTCTTAAAATCACAGCAAGAGTAAAACGGAGGTGATAGAAGCACAAGAGCAGATAGGGATAGAAGAAAAAGTAAAGACTGACTTTAAACAAGTAATTATTTTGTAACAGGAGATAGCACTATTTGAGCATCTTCACTTTTTATTAAATTACTTTTGGTTTTTGGCATTTTTCTTGAGAGATGGGGGCAGCACACAAAACAGACTGGCATAAGTTGTACTAATTTCTTTCTATTTTAAATCCCCAAAGACGATAGTACATTAAGGCACTACAATGCACGCCTCATAATAGCTCCTTGTGGCACTGGTTTGTAAACGTTGTTAGAAGAGACAGCTAACTAGGATCAGACCCATGACTTCAGCAGAATGGGATAAACCAAATAGAAGTGAGTCTTCTTTCACCGTGTTTTCTCTGCAAAGAGACAGGCAAGGAGATGAGACTCAGAAGTCCGTGGCTATGGACCTGACCAAATGCCTGGTGCTCTGTGAGCATCCCGAGTTTGTCCAAAAGAGACAGTAGTGTATCCCAGAAATCGGAAGGCAGAGCTCTCATAAGCGAGCCCGGCCCCACGCTGGTGGAGTAAGATACTATGTCTAGTGCTTGGTGTAGAATGGAGAGGCCCCCAAGCAGTCAGAAGTGCCGAACATGCCTCCATTCCGTCGAGGTTACCCTAAGACCCTCCTCTGCCGAGCGATCAGATGCCAAGCTCCGAGCTGGGAAACTGGAACTAACAAATAAATAACAGCAGGGCCAGGCGCATAGGCCAGTCTGTCAGGAGCAGCTTGCATACCTTTTCAAATAACTATTAGCGTTGTCTGGCGCCCAGCGTAACGGCCACGGGATGGGAGGGAACGAGGGCCCAGCCCCAGAGGGCCCATTCCGGGGGGCCCCCAAACTCCTCATCCTCAAAGCCTCCGACATGCAGCTACCGCGGACGGGTCGCTTTAAGGGTCCGCCCCCACCCCCCATCCCTGGGTCTTGTTCCCAGGACCCGCACCCTGCAGGGCTGGGCTTCGCGCGCGGAAGGTGGCGCCCAGGGAAGGCAAAGGCGCAGACTCGCCAGGCCCGGCGGCGGCGCAGGCGCAAAGCGCCAGTCCCAACCCCGGACCCTCTGGCTCCCGAAGGCGTGGCATCCTCCGCCTCGCGACCCCGAGGCCTCCCTGTCCCCATGGTCCTCTGGCTCCTGCGAGGCCACAGGTCCTCACCTGAAGGCTTGAAGACTCATGAAAAGCTGTCCGCGGGGCTGAGACCCAGGCTCGCTCCGGACCAGGTTAGAGTGCCCGCGCAGAGGCCTGCGGCGCTAAGCCCTGCAGCAGACCCCGCCCCAGCCCTGTCTGATTGGCCCAGGGTTTCCGGACTCGTTTCCTTCCCCTCCTCCGCTTCAGCCTCCAGAGCCTGCCCACCATCTCCTCTATGATCAGGGGCTTGGTGACATCAGAGCAGACCCCGCCTCCCCAGACCCCACCTCCCAGGCCTCTCCCACTGCTTTAGTCCTGAGGGTCCACATTCCCTTAATCCTAAGTACCCTTACTCTTTCACAATAACAGAGACCTCTGCATTAAGCAGACACATCTTGCCCAGTGAGCTTAGAACATCTGGAACACTGAAGTCCAAGCCGAATGACCGGTATTTAGGCTCTCTGGGCTTTTTATAGTCACTGGGGCCTAAGGACTCTATGAAAACCTAACAGTAGGTTGGAAGTGGGGCTCGGTGTTGTCTGCTCTAATCCTTGGCCAGGTCGTGGAGTAGGGGTGCTCATGGTGAGGGTGGGTGGTTCAGGGCCATTCACCCCTACAACTGGACATTTCTGTGACAGTAGTGCTCTCCTATGAAATGTAACAGTCACATTTGCAACTTTCTCAGCCACGGAACCCGATAGCAATCAGTTTATAATCACAGAACAACTGAAGCTATTCACCTTTATATCCCCAATCCCTAGCACTTTGGCCCACAAGACACATTGGCTGTGGAGATGTCTATAGATTGAAGTAGTAAATCTGTGACGGGGAGGAATTTTTGGACAATAGCACCACCCAGTGTCTATTGGAAGAGAAAATTGAGGATCCGGTATTTACTTGAAAGGACTAAGTGTTCAAGATCATTTTCTGGATGCTTATCCAGAACCTTACAGCATTAAGGTAAGGTGGAGGTAGAACTATGTCTTTAGCTTGCACCCCATGTATGGTGTTACAGATTTATATAGATCAGAAATCACTCTTTCCACAGGGATTTCTCAAGCCTTCCCCACCTCACTTCATTCCCTTTTCTTTGCTCTTGTAGCACGTTCTGCTAATTTGAAAATTGTGTATGCTTGTTGGAGAAACTTTTAAAACAGAAAATCATACTCATTCAACAAATAATATTAATTGAGTACCTACAATGTCCCTGGCATCAAATATAATAAACACCAGCGTTTCCACTACTCAGATTTCAATGTTGTTAACATTTAGGTATATTTACTTTGTCTTTCTTTTAAGGAATGAAAACTTTACAGAAAAAAAATTGAGGTTTCCTTCACCTTCCCTCTTCCCCAGGGGTAGTCCTATCCTGAACGTGATGTGTAACTTCCGGCGTTTTTTTTAACTTTTAAGTTCAGGGGTACGTGTGCAGGTTTGTTACGTAGCTAAACTATGTCATGGGTGTTTGTTCTACAGATTATTTCATCACCCAGATATTGAGCGTAGTACCCATTAGATATTTTTCCTGGTCCTCTCCATCCTCCCACCCTACACCCTCTGGCAGGTCCCAGTATGTGTTGTTCCCCTCTGTATCCATGTGTTCTCATCATTTAATTCCCACTTGCAAGTGAGAACATGCGATATTTGGTTTTCTGTTCCTGCATTAGTTTGCTAAGGATAATGGCCTCCAGCTCCATCCACGTCCCTGCAAAGGACATGATCTCTTTCTTTTCTATGGCTGCATAGTATTCCATGCTGTATATATACCACATTTTATTTATCCAGTCTATGATTGATGGGCATTTAGGTTGGTTCCATGTCTTTACTACTGTGAATAGTATTGCAATGAACATACCTGTGCACGTGTCTTTATAATTGAACAATTTCTATTCCGTCAGGTATATACACAGTAATGGGATTGGCAGGTCAAATGGTATTTCTGTCTTTAAGTCTTTGAGGAATCGCCACACTGTCTTCCACAATGGCTGAACTAATTTATACTCCCAGCAACAGTGTACAAGTATACATTTTTCTCCACAACCTTGACATCATCTGTTATTTTGTCACTTTTTAATTATAGCCATTCTGACTGGCATGAGATGGTATCTCCTTGTGGTTTTGATTTATAGTTCTCTAATGATCAGTGATGTTGAGCATTTTTTTAATATATGATTGTTGGTCACATGTATGTCTTCTCTTGAAAAGTGTCTGTTAACATCCTTTGCCCACTTTTTAATGGGGTTTGTTTTTCTGTATGTTTATTTAAGTTCCTTATAGATGCTGGATATTAGACTTTTATCAGATGCATAGTTTGTAAAAATTTATTTCCCATTTTGTAGGTTGTCTGTCTATTAATAGTTTCTTTTGTTGTGCAGAAGCTTTTGTTGCAATTGCTTTTGGCATCTTTGTCATGAAATATTTGCATGTGCCTACATCATAAATGATATTGCATAGGTTGTCTTCCAGGGTTTTTATAGCTTTGAGTTTTACATTTAAGTCTTTAATCCATCTTGAGTTAATTTTTCTATATGATGTAAGGAAAGAGTCCAGTTTTAATCTTCTGCATATGGCTAACCACTTATGGGAACACAATTTGTTGAATAGGGAACCTTTCCCCGTTGCTTGTTTTTGTCAGGTTTGTCAAAGATCATATAATTGTAGGTATGTGGTCTTATTTCTGGCTTATCTAGTCTGTTCCATTGGTCTGTGTGCCTGTTTTTGTGCCAGTACCATGCGGTTTTGGCTACTGTAGCCCTGTAGTATGGTTTGCCTCCAACTTTGTTCGTTTTGCTTAGGATTGCCTCAGCTATTTTTTGGTTCCATGTGAATTCTAAAATATTTTTTCTAGTTCTGTGAAAAATGTCAATAATAGTTTAATAGGCATAGCATTGAATCTATTAATATAAATTGCTTTGGGCAGTATGACCATTTTAATGATATTGATGTTTCCTATCCATGAACGTGGAATGTCTTTCCATTTGTTTGTGTTGTCTGATTTATTTGAGCAGTTCTCCTTTTTTATTTGTAGTTCTATTGTATTTTTTTGGAAAATTTTCACTTCCCTAGTTAGCTGTATTCCTAGGTGTTTTACTCTTTGTGTGGCAATTGTGAATGGGAGTCCATTTCTGATTTGGCTCTTGGCTTGACTGTTGTTGGTGTATAGGAATGCTAGTGATTTTTGCACATTGATTTTGTATCCTGAGACTTTACAAAAGTTGCCTATCAGCTTAAGAAGCTTTTGGGCTGAGATGATGGCGTTTTCTAGTTGTAGGAGCATGTCATCTGCAAACAGGGATTATCGGGGGAAAACCCACCCCCGATATTCAACGTGGGTTATTTTCTATTTGCCTAAGCGTCAGCTGCTCTGAGAAATAAAGGGAAAGAGTACAAAAGAGAGAGATTTTAAAGTTGGGTGTCCGGGGGAGACATCACATGTTGGCAGGTTCCGTGATGCTCCCTGAGCCGTAAAACCAGCAAGATTTTATTAGCGATTTTCAAAAGGGGAGGGAGTGTATGCATAGTGTGTGGGTCAAGAGATCACATGCTTCACAAGGTAATAAAATATCACAAAGCAAATGGAGGCAGGGCGAGATCACAGGACCACAGGACAGGGCGAAATTAAAATTGCTAATGAAGTTTTGTGTACGCATTGTCATTGATAACATCTTATTAGGAGACAGGGTTTGAGAGCAGACAACCAGTCTGACCAAAATTTATTAGGTGGGAATTTCCTCGTCCTAATAAGCCTGGGAGTGCTACAGGAGACCAGGCCTTGTTTCATTCTTTTGTCTTCAACCATAAAAGACAGCCACCCCCAAAGCAGCCATTTCAGAAGCCTACCCTCAGGGGCACATTCTCTTTCTCAGGGATGTTCCTTGCTGAGAAAAAGAATTGAGCGATAGCTCTCCTATTTGCTTTTGAAAGAAGAGAAATATGGCTCTGTTCTGCCCAGCTCACCGGCAGTCAGAGTTTAAGGTTAAGTTTAAGGTTGTTCCCCGAACATTGCTGTTATCCTGTTCTTTTTTCAAGGTGCCTAAATTTCATATTGTTCAAACACACATGCTCTACAAACCATTTGTGCAGCTAACGCAATCATCACAGGGTCCTGAGGTGGCATACATCCTCCTCAGCTTACAAAGATGATGGGATTAAGATATTAAAGTAAAGAAAGGCTTAGAAATCATAAGGTTATTGATTGGGGAAGTGATAAGTGTCCATGAAATCTTCACAATTTGTGTTCAGAGATTGCAGTAAAGACAGGTGTAAGAAATTATAAAAGTATTAATTTGGGGAACTAATAAATGTCCATGAAATCTTCACAATTTATGTTCTTCTGCCATGGCTTCAGCCAGTCCCTCCATTCGGGGTCCCTGACTCCCCGCAACAGGGATAGCTTTACTTCCTCTCTTCCTATTTGGATGCCCTTTATTTCTTTCTCTTGCCTGATTACCCTGGCCAGAACTTCCAATATTATGTTGGATAGGAGTAATGAGAGAGGGCATCCTTGTCTTGTTGCCGGTTTTCAAGGGAGATGCTTCCAGCTTTTACCCTTTCAGTATGATGCTGGCTGTGGGTTTGTCATATATGGGTCTTATTATTTTGAGGTATGTTCCTTCAATACCTAGTTTATTGAGAGTTTTTAACACGAATGGATGTTGAATTTTATTGAAAGCCTTTTCTGCATCTATTGAGATAATCATGTGTTTTGTCTTTAGTTCTATTTCTGTTATTAATCGTACTTATTGATCTGCATATGTTGAACCAACCTTGCCTCCCAGGATAAAGCCTACTTTATTGTGGTGGGTAAGCCTTTTGATGTACTGTTAGATTTGGTTTGCTGGTATTTTGTTGAAGATTTTTGCATTGATGTTTATCAAGGATATTGGCCTGAAGTTTTTGTTGTTGTTGTATCTCTCCAAGGTTTTGATATCAGGATGATGCTGGCCTCATAGAATGAGTTAGGGCAGAGTCCCTCCCTCTCAATTTTTTGGAATAGTTTCAGTAAGAATGGTACCAGCTCTTCTTTGTACATCTGGTAGAATTCAGCTGTGAATCCCCTGGTCCTGGGCTTTTTTCAGTTGCTAGGCTATTTATTACTGCCTGCATTTCAGAGTTCACTATTGGTCTGTTCAGGAATTCAATTTCTTCCTGGTTCAGTCTTGGGAGTGTATATGTGTCAGGAATTTATCCATTTCTTCTAGAGTTTCTAGTGTATATGCATACAGCTGTTCATAATATTCTCTGATAGTTGTTTGTATTTCTTTGGGGCTCAGTGGTAATATCTCCCTTGCCATTTCTGATTTTGTTTATTTGAATCATCTCTCTTTTCTTCCTCATTACTCTAGCTGGTGGCCTACTGATTTTATTAATTTTTTTCAAAAAACCAGCTCGTGGATTCATTGATCTTTTGAATGGCTTTCCGTGTCTCTGTCTCCTTCAGTTCAGCTCTGATTTTGGTTATTTCTTGCCTTCTTCTAGCTTTGGGATTTGTTTGCTGTTGATTCTCTAGTTCTTTTGGTTGTGATGTTAGATTGTTAACTCAAGATCAATCTGTCTTTTTGATGTGGGCATTTGGTGCTATAAATTTCCCTCTTAACACACCTTAGCTGTGTCTGAGAGATTCTGGTATGTTATATGTTTGTTTTGATTACTTTCAAATAACTTCTTGATTTCTGCCTTAGTTTCATTATTTACCCTAAAATATTCCAGGAGAAGTCTTTCATGGAATTGTAATACAACTACCATTTCCATGGAATTGTGACACAACTACCATGTCCATGGAATTGTGACACAACTACCATGTCCATGGAATTGTGACACAACTACCATGTCCATGCAATTGTATGATTTTGAGTGAATTTCTTAGTCTTGATTTCTAAGTTGATTGAGCTGTGGTCCAGGAGATTGTTTGTTATAATTTCAGTTGTTTTGCACTTGCTGAGCAGTGTTTTACTTCCAATTGTGTGATCAATTTAGAGTATGTGCCATGTGGCAATGAGAAGAATGTACATTCTGTTGTTTTGGAGTGGAGAGTTCCATAGATGCATATCAGGCCCATTTGATCCAGTGCAGAATTCAGGTCCCAAATGTCTTTGTTAATTTTCTGCTTCGATGATCTGTCTAATATTGTCAGTGAGTCTCCCATTATTATTGTATGGGAGTCTAAGTATCTTTGAAGGTCTCTAAGAGCTTGCTTTGGGTGCTCCTGTGTTGTGTGCATATATATTTAGGATAGCTAGATCTTCTTGTTGAATTGAACCCTTTACCATTATGTAATGCCCTTCTTTGTCTTTTGTGATCTCTGTTGGTTTGAAGTCTGTTTTGTCAGAAACTAGCATTGCAACACCTGCTTTTTTCTGCTTTCTGTTTGCTTGGTAGATTTGTCTCCATCCCTTTATGTTGAGTCTATTTCTGTCACTGTATGTGAGATGGGTGTCTTGAAGATAGCATACCAATGGGTCTTCGTTCTTTATCCAGCTTACCACTCTGTGTATTTTAATTGGCCCATTTGGCCCATTTACATTTAAAGTTAGTATTTATCTATGTGGATTTGATCCTTTCATCATGATGTTAGCTGCAGACTTGGTTATGTGATTGCTTTATAGTATCACTGGGCTGTGTACTTCAGTGTGATGTTGTAGTGGCCAGTAACAGTCTTTCCTTTCCATATTTAAGGCTTCCTTCAGGAACTCTTGTAAGGCAGGTCTGGTGGTAACAAATTCCCTCAGCATTTGCTTGTCTGAAAGGGATCTTATTTCTCCTTTGCTCATGAAGCTTAGTTTGGCTGGATGTGAAATTCTGTGTTGGAATTTCTTTTCTTTAAGAAAGTTGAATATTGGCCCCTAATCTCTTCTGGCTTGTAGGGTTTCCACGGAGAGGTCTGCTATTAGTCTGATGTGCGTCCCTTTATAGGTGACCTAGCCTTTCTCTCCAGCTGCCTTTAACTTTTTTTTTCCATTTCAACCTTGGAGAAGCTGATGATTATGTGTGTTAGGGATGATCTTCTCATGGAGCATCTTACTGGTGTTGTCTGCATTTCCTGAATTTGAATGTTGGCCTCTTTAGTTAGGTTGGGGAAGTCCTCATGGAGGACATCCTGAAATATGTTTTCCAAGTTGATTCCATTCTTCCCATCTCTTTCAGGTACACCAAGCAGTCATAGATTCAGTCTCTTTACATAATCTCATATTTCTTGGTGGTTTTTTCATTCATTTTCATTCTTTTTTATATACTGTTATCTGCTTGTTTTACTTCAGAAACTCAGCCCTCAGGTTCTGGGATTCTTTCCTCTGTTGGTCTATTCTGCAGTTAATACTTGTGATTGCATTTTGAAATTCTTGTAGTGTGTTTTGCAGCTCTATCAGGTCAGTTACATTCTCTATACTGGCTATTTTGTCTGTCATCTCCTAAGATATTTTATCATGATTTCTAACTTCCTTGCATTTGGTTACAATGTATTCCTGTAGCTCAGTGAACTTCTTTCCTATACTTCTGTCATTTCAGCCATCTTAGCCTCAGCCTGGTTCCAAACCCTCGCATGAGAGGTGATGCAATCATTTGGAGGAGAGAAGGTACTCTGGCTTTTTGAGTTTTCAGCATTCTTGTACTGATTCTTTCTCATCTTTGTGGGCTTATCTACCTTCAACCTTTGAGGTTGCTGACCTTTGGATGGGTTTTTTTTTCTTTTATCCTATTTGATGACCTTGAGGATTTGATTGTGGTATAAGGTGGATTCAGCCATCTTACTTTGTTTCTGGAAGATTTTAGGGGGCCAACGTACAGTTCCCAACCCCTGGACTGCATGCTCTACCTCTGGGGACTTGTGCTGGGCCCCAGCTTTGTTCTCTGGCTCCTTGACATTTGGAATCTACTGTACTGGGGGGATCAAGGTGCAGTAGCTGCAGCCAACTGCTAGTGGATGCAGAGGTGCCTGCCTCCCTGTGGGCATTCATCACAGCAGCAGAGGCAAAGCAACTGTGGGGAGCAGGGAGCAGGGGGCCGCTGCTGGAGACTGTGTGGGCTGTTACAATGGAGGTAGCGTTGGCTTGGGGCAGAGTGCTGGCTAGCTCAGGTCTGGGTGCCTTTCCTGTGCCCCACAAGCAGGAGTGATTGCTTAGGGTATGGGCAGATCCCCTGATCACTATTTGTTGGTGAGGTGAGGCTTGCTGGCTCTCTTCCCGCCAAGGCTCCATCTCCAATGGTAGTCGGCAGGGTTTGGGGGCCTACTGCACTCTCACATGCTGGCAGGGCAAGTAAAGTAAAACCCATCCGTGCAGACAGGTGCCTGCAGAGTGATGTAGGGAGTTGCTGTGGGCTTCGGAGTAGCTGCACAATGGGGAGTTAACATGCAGGCTGGTGCACGGCCATAGGAGCTGCCATACTGGAGCTCTCCACCAGTCAAGCATGATCCACCAGCACAGAAGCTACGGTGTGGGCCGCTAGGGCATGCAAGACTGCCCTGTAAGCAGGTGTGGCCAGGCTGGGGCGCTGGGAGAGGAGAGCAGACCAAGGAGTGCTCAGGTCTGACCAGCCCTGTCTGATGTGCAAGACTGCCCTGCACACATCAGGTCAAACAGTTCCCATAGTGCTAAAGTCTCTTATGGGAGCATGTTGAGCTTGAAGGGGTGGCCATGCTTGGCCATGCTCTGCTACAGATGGTCCTGCGCCAGAACCTCTGGGCTCCACATCAGCTTGCTTGCTGCTTCACCACTTTACTTGTCTCCTGGGGGCTCCACTCCAGAGAAATGTGAGTCAGCAGTAGCTCAGTGCAGTTAGCCCAGGATAGAGTTTCTGTGCTGTAAGCTCAAGCCAGGGGTTCCCTGTCTGGTGACAAGCAGTGGATGGTATGTGGGACCCGTGAGAGACAAACTGGCCTCCTCTCCTTGGGTTAAGTGTAGCTTGTTGGAGGTGTAGATAAGACACTTAGGGTCTCTGCTTCTTTGTTAGTCCGAAGTTAGCAAGGACGGTTTCATTGCCGAAGCAGAGGCAGGGAGGCTTTCACTTGCCCCTGGGGACTCTGTCCAGGAAGTTACTGAGTTGCTACTGGCTCAATAGCTCTGGCAGGGGGTAGTTGGAGTCCCAGGCCTAGAAGACCTGTCTGGTGAGGAAGGTATGGGAATGAGCACCCATGTAATAGTCTAGCCACTTTTCTACAGGGATGCTGGGGTATGCTGGGGGTCCACTCCAGTCCCTAGTTACCTCAGATGTTCTAGTACCTGGAGGTATCACCAGTGAAGGCTGTGAAACAGCAAAGATGGCAGCCTGCCCCTCCCTCTGGGAGCTCCATCCCAAGGAGGTATGGGCCTGTTGCCAGCCCGAATACAACTGTTGGAGGTGGCTAAAGACCTCCGTAGGGAGGTCTCACCCAGTCAGGGGGAATGTGATTGGGGACCTGCTTTAAAAAGTAGTCTGGCCACGTTCTCATAAAGCAGCTGTGCTGTGCTGAGGATCTGCTTCAGCCCCTGGTCACCTTGGACACTCCAAAGCCTTAAGGCTGGAACTACTAAGTTACCCAAACAGCAAAGATGGTGGCCCACCCCTCTCCCTGGGAACTCCATCCCATGGAGGCCTGAAACTTCAGAGACACACCAATGGGTATAGCTAGAGACCCTGGTTGGGAGGCCCCACCCAGTGATGAGAAAGGGGATTGGGCGCCCACTTAAAAAAGCAATCTGGCCACGTTTTCATAAGGCAGCTGTACTGTGCTGGGGTACCGCTTCTGGCCCTGGTCAATTTGGGCTCTCTAAAGCCTGAAGGCTACAATGGCTAAGTCATCTGAACAACAAAGATGGTGGCCTGCCCTTTCTCTGGGAGATCTGTCGCAGGGAGTTTTCAAATCTCTGTCACCCACAGAACACCAGCAGGGGTGGCTGGAGGTCCCAGTTGGGAGGTCCCTCCCAGTGAGGAGGAACAGGATCAGGACCCACTTAGAGAAGCAGTCTGGCCACGTTTTGGTAGAGCATCTGTGCTGTGCTAAGGGATCCCTTCTGCCCCAGTTGGTTTGGACTTTCCAAAGCCTGAAGGCTGGAAGGGCTAAGTCACCCAAACAGCAAACATGGCGGCCTGCCCCTCCCGCTTGGAGCTCTGTCCCAGGTAGGTGCAGCACTGCTACTGGTGGCTAGCTGGAATTCCAGACCAATAGGTCTTATCCTGTGTGGTGTTGTGGAAGTGGGGCCCGCAGACTATGGCTGCTTGGCCCCCTGGATTCAGCCTCTTTCCTAGGGGTATGTACAGGGGTCTAACCTCCTGCTTTGCTAGAGTTGCAGCTACTTTTGCCGGAATGCCCAGATAGCCAGAGTATATAAAGTTCCTGGTTCTCCACACACACCTACTGTCCTGCTGGGACTCCAGATAGCTCTGTGTGTGAGACTGAAGGCCCTGATGGAGTGGGCTCATGAGTGGATCTCCTGACCTGTGGGTTGCAAAAATCCATGGGAGAAGCATGGGTTCCCAGGACTACACATTCACTCACCACTTCTCTTGCCGGGGAGCTTCCCTTGGCTTTGTGTTGCTCCTGGGTGTGCTGTCGTCCTGCCTTGCTTTTCTCTGTTCTCCACGGGACAAGTTATTTCCTTGATTAATCCCAATGTGAGAACCTGGATGTTTCCGTTGAAGGTACTATGTCTACTCTCCCCTTCCATTCCACTTCGTGAGAGCTGCACACACTAGCTGCTTCTAGTCAGCCATCTTGGCCCTCTGGCCTATTTTTCTGTCATTACAGATTAATGTGATTTCTGAGCACAATGAAGGAGCAAAATGAAGCCTTATCTGAACCAGTGATCCAAGTCTAAGACCACACCCCCCACATCCCTTGGGGTTGACAGGAAGCTCCAGATACCCACCTCTCCATAGCCCAAACCTCAAAATCCTCCCACCCTGATCTCCCTTGAATCTATTATAACTCAACTAATGATAACATTTATCTCCATTTGTGCCAGTCACCACAAGTATCCCAAGACACCTCTCAACTGCTACATTCTAACCTCCATAAGGTTGTGTCCACATCCCATCTTTAGGTCACTCTCTCACCCCTCCCCTACTAATAAAACACAATGCACCCACGATAATTCCTCCATAGTCTAAGCCTCTTCTCTGAATGCCCCCTCTCCTGAGGACTCTGGATCCCCTGAAGCCCACTCACAAGGAGCAGATGATTTTTCTCTCCTACCACCACTGTACCACAGATCCTAAAAGTTGTGTAAGTGACTTTACTGCTTCTCATTGCTGCCTTTAGACAGCAATCCCTCTCCTACCTCCCTAAAAACTTCCAGCTTTTGACAGCTAGTGTCACTAACTAGCTCTTACTGCTGTTGTCAGAAATATTCTCCCCTCATTTCTCAGACATTTTGATTTTGTCTCTGAGAACATGGTCATTCTCAGTGGTAGTTGTCCTATCTTAATTCTTAGTGAGTTCAATATTGATCATTCTAAAGCAAGACATGGTGGCGCTCACTATAGTCCTACCTACCCAGAAGACTAAGTTGGGAAGTTTGCCCAGGAGTTTGAGCCAGCCTGGGCAACCTAGCAAAACCCCCATCTCAAAAAAAAAAAAAAATCATTCTGATAATCTGACAAACTAGCCTCTTCTGTTCCTTGAGCATTTCTCCTGCATGACATTGTCCTCAACTCCACCTCAGTTACTCACTCATGTACTCACTCATGTAGCCATACCCTAGCCCTTGTCACTATACTTTTGGGAACCCCTCTGTAATCTCAATTTCAAACATCCCTATTTCTGACCATACACTCCTCCCTTTTTAGCCCACTCACTTTGGACCCTATTTTCTTTCATCCTCACCAGAATCTCCAATCCATTGACCTTATCAGATTTTTACTGTCTCTTCTTCCCTTTATTGTCTTCTCTTTTCTCCTTTCCTAGCTCAGATGTCATGCTCAATTTACAACCACTCCTCTACATAATACCCTCCAGTATCCTGCCCCCTCTCACTTTGTGTTGCTTGGCAAAATCACAACCCCTGGCTAAATCCAGCTATGTCCCCATGAGCCTGCACCCACACAACTAAAGCTGGCTAGGGGAAAATTCACAACCACATGACAACTCTCAGTTTAACTTCATGACCATGAACTTCAACCAGACTTTAATGCTGCTAGGCAATCATGCTACAGGTCTCCTGTCCCTTAATTTTCTGACTTTTCCAAGTTATTATTTTGTAACTTCTTTCTCCTCAAACTCCCAACACTATCTCCATATCCTAACTCTTCCACTGCTTCCTATTTCAATAGAAAATTGAAGCCATCAGAACAGAACTTCTACAGACTCCTACCACCACATCACTTCACCTACCTGCACCCACATCCGTATACATGGTCTTCCTGTTGATATCATACACGATTATTATGAGCTGAATTGTACCCCTCCAAAATTCATATGTTGGAATCCTTACCCCCAGTACCTCATAATGTAACATAATTACCTCTTAAGTCAAAGCGAGGTCATTAAGGTGGGTCCTAACCCAATACTATTGGTGCCTTTATAAGAAGAGATAAGGACACAGATAACACAGACTGAGGGCTGACCATGTGAAGATACAGGGAGATGATGGCCATCTGCAAGCAAAGGAGAGAAGCCTCAGAAGACCAACCCTGTGAGACAATAAATGTGTGTTGTTTAAGCCACCCAATGTGTAGTATTTTGTTATAGCAATCTTAGCAAGTTAATATAATGATATTTCCAGACTGCCCTCTAAAGCTAGCCCCTCTCCTTTCCCACTAGATATCTTCTTCTCCTATCAACTGAATGATATCACTACCTTCTTTCTCTCCCTTATCTCCAGCATTATCAATGTTGTGTTGTCTATTGGGTCATTTCAATCAGTCAATCAGGATTAAATTATACTGTTATTTCTCATCTTTATTATATAACACACACAAATATATATATAATCTTGGCTCCACTTCCCCACCTGCCATCACACAATTCCCTTGCTCCCCTTTGATGCAAATCTCTTTTACAGACACATATGAAATATGTTTCTATACATAATATAAGACATCACTTGAACCAGTGTTCCTGTCTAAGACTATACTCCCCTAGGCCTTCTACCTATATCAGTTTAGGGCCAAGAGGGAGCCCCAGATGACCATACTTTTCTGTCTCCCACTAGCTCTGCCTGTTCTGTTCCTCACTCACTCTGCCCCAGCTGTAGCCTCCCTGCTGTTCCTCAAACAAGCCATACTCACTATTGTCTTAGAGCCTTTGCAATGTCTGTTTCATCTATCAGGAAAGTTCTTCCCCCAGGTAACTAGTTTGACTACTCTCTCATCCCCTTGTAAAAGTGGTCTCTATTCAGTATTCCCAATTTTTCTCCTCTCATTCTCTCTTGGGCACATTCTAATCAGGGCCCCACCTCCACAAATCTGTTGAAATTGCTCCTGTCATGGTCATGATCATGGCCATGAATGACTTCATGTTGCTCAATCCAAGGATCAATTCTTAGTCCTCACCTTACTTAACCTATCAGCAGCATTGGGCACTGCTAACGAGTCACTCCTCGTTCACTTTCTTCCTGTGGCTCCCAGTTCAACACACTCTCTGATCTCACTGGGCGCTCCTTCTCAGTTTCCTTTACTGGCTTCTCCTCTTCTTCCAAACCTCTTAGAATGAGAATGCCCCAGGGTTCCATCCCTGTTCTTTGCATTTCTATGTGCACTCCCTTGGTGATCTCTTCCAGTCCAATAGCTAATATAAAATATTTCTAGGTTAGTTAACCTAGAATTCCAAATTCATGTTTGCAGGCCAGATCTTCATCTTAAACTCCTGTCTGATACATACAACTGCCTACTCAGTACCTCCACTCAATGTCTAATGGACATTTCAAACTCAAAATGTCATAGGCAGAATTAATCTGCTCTATAAAACCTATTGTTCCTACTGCCTTCCTCACTTCAATTGATGGCAACTCCATCTGTTCATCTGCTTGAGCCAAAAACCTTGACAACACCTTCAATTTCTTTCTTTCTCTCCCATTACACATCCAATCCATCAGGAAATCATTTTTGCTCTACTTCAAAATGCATCCAAAATCCAACCACTTCTCACCATCTCCATTGGTACATGTAAGGTCAAATCTACCGTCATATCTCTTCTGGATAACTGCAACAGCTTTCTAACATGCCTCTCTGCTTCCACTCTCATTCCCCTAAGGTGGTACATTCTCAATGCAAAAATTAAAGTGATAATTTTAAAATATAAATCAAATCATGGTATTTCTCTGCTCAAAATCCTGCAAAGACAGCGTATTCCACTTGCAGTCAGAGTCAAAGTCCCTGCAGAAGCCTGACATTTTCTGGTTCTCCATTATGTCTCTGACCTCTCATCTGCTCTCTTCATTCTGCCACAGCTGTGACCTTCTTGCTATCCTTCAAACAGCCTGGGCTCACTCTTGCCATAAGACCATGGCAATGTCTATTCTGCCAGGAAGGAGTGCTGTTTTCCAATAGAGCCACTCATTTAAATTCTCTCACATTTTTCAAGGCTCAAATCTCACTATATCAGTGAGACCTACCTGAACCATCCTACTTAATGCTGCAAACTGCCCACCCTGTTTTCTCTATCCCCCTTACCATCCTCTGTTTTTGCTTCATCACCATCTAACACACTATATAATTTATCTACTTATTATGCTAATTATCTTATTTCAGTCTTCCCCCATTGAAATGTAAGGTCTGCAAGGGAAGATATCTCTGCTTTCTTCAGTGATCCCAAGTACCTAGAATTGTGCCTACAATAAATATTTGTTAAATGAATCATTTTCTGGTGATTTTTGCATTATGACAAGTTAGATCATATCTGTGTGTAATCTTCTACAACTTGTTTTTTTTCACCCAACATTATGAATTTTCACCTAATATTATGCATCTCTAAACATTTTACCTGTGTTTATACTGTAACCAATAGAGGTGCATTTAAATGATATATTACATTCCATTATATGAATATTCCATAGCTAACTAATGCATTTCCATCCTCCTAGACATTTAAGTTGCTTCCATTTTTTTCTGTTACAAGCAATGCAGCAGTTAATGTTCTTGCAATAGCCTCCTCTTAGTCTATAAATGTCACCTAGAATTGAAATTGCTAGATGACATAGTACATGCATCTTCAACCAACTACACACTGCCAAATAAGTTTCCACAGTAATTGCATCAATTTACATTCATACCAGCAGTGTATGTGTCCCATTTTCCCCATATTCTTGCCAATATTTAGTATTTTCAGACTTCTTTAGCCAATCAAATGGGTGAAAGTGAGTATCTCCCTAGTGTTTGAACCTGTATGTCCCAGATTATTTCATAAGGATGAGCATCTTTTTTAAATTATACTTTAAGTTCTGGGATACATGTGCAGAATGTGCAGATTTGTTACACAGGTATACATTTTCCATGGTGGTTTGCTGCATCCATCAACCCATCATCTACATTAGCTATTTCTCCTAATGCTATCCCTCCCCTAGTCCCCCATCCACCGACAGGCCCCGGTGTGTGATGTTCCCCTCCCTGTGTCAATGTGTTCTCATTGTTCAACTCCCACTTATGAGTGAGAACATGCAGTGTTTGGTTTCTGTTCCTGTGTTAGTTTACTGAGAATGATGGTTTCCAGCTTCATCCATGTCCCTGAAAAGGACATGAACGAGTATGAGCATCTTTTTATAGGTTTCCTGGTTATATACATTTCCTCTTCTGTGAAGTATGTTTTCAGGTCATTTGCCTGTTTTTCCTATAAGTTGTTTGTTTTTTAAGTATTGTTTCTTAGGGGTTCTTCACATATTCTGTATCTAATTTTTGGTCAGCAATATATTTTGCAATAAGTTTCTCTAAATCTGTTGCTGATCTTCTTTTTCGAATCCATGTTATGTTCATTTACAACAAATGTAACTGGAATAGAACTGTTTCAGGAAAAACATGACTTTTGGTATGTATGCAACTCTGCTGGTGAGAGCCATATATAAGAAAGTATCCTGTTAGGCAGATTTTCAAAATGTTTTATTTAAGTACAATATACATACATACATATCTTAGGTGTATATCTTGATAAATGTTCACAAAGTAAAGACACTCACGTAACCAGCTCCCAGATCAAGACACAGTACATTACCAACCTCCCCCTGCCCTGCCACAAGCTTCTTTTGTGCCCCCTTTCCAGTCACTATGCCCAAGGATGATAACTACTCTCCTGACGATTAGTTTTGCCTCTTTTCTACTTTAAATAAATGGGATCTTTCAGTATATACTCCTCTGTGTCTGGCTTCTTTTGCTCAACATTAGGTTTATGAGATTCATCCATGTTGTCATGAGTTTGTAGTTGTAGTTAGTTTATTCTCCATTATGTGCTACATTTTAATGTATACCACAATTCATTTATTCATTCTACTGTTGGTGGACACTTGTTTTTTTCAGTTTGGGACTATTACAAATAATGTGGTTATGAGCATATTCGTAATATCTTTAGTGAATATACATATGCATTTTTCTTGGGTATATACCAAGAAACGGAGTTTCTGGTCATAAGGAATGCATAGGTTCAGCTTCAGTAGATAGAGCAAACTAGTTTTCCAAAAAGCTTGTACCAATGATTGCTCATCTTTTAACACTGATGTTATTTCTCATGTCTTTTATTATACAATGTTTGTGGAATCAAATATATCGATATTTTCCTTTAAAACTTATGTTTTGGGATTTTGTTTAGGAAATTCTCTACTCTGGGGACATGATTTTTTATTGGTTTTAAGACTTTGGTTGTGTATTTTGGTCTTTTATACATCTAGACTTTATTTTGTATAAGGCATGGATCTAGATTTTTCTTCGAAAAGGGAAACAACTGTCCCAATCACATTTATTAAATTATTCATCCTTTTTTCATTCCTTTGCAATGTCACTTCTTTCATATAGCAATTTACTGTATGTGCCTTTTCCAATTTTGTAATCAATGTTTCAAATTCCACAAAAAAATTGGCCCATTAATATTTTGATTGGAATAATATTGGATTTATGGATTAATTTGAGAAGAATTACCAATTTGCTGACTTAAAGTGTCCACACATACAAATGGAGTATTGTTGGGAAAGACAACCCATCATGGTCCCTAAGCATTCATGCATGCTCTTTCTGAGTAGGCCAAAAATGTAAGGCACTGATGACTCTTCACCTTGGCCATTCTCAGGGCCATGTTTGCAGTGAGAAACCCTGAACGATGAGGAAACATCACAAAGAGCCGGCTTATTTCCATTTTCTATAAAAGCAGTGGATCCTCCAAATGTATTGTTTCTTTCCTGTAATGCAATCCACTGTGCAGCCATCCATCATTGGTCCTTTGCATTGCCCTTGTGGGATCTGGGGGGCATTGGGTACAAACACAAGCAAACAGGAAGTTCTAGCTACTGCTTTTTCTGAGTAATAAAGTCCTTTGCCTCTCACCCAAAATTCTCATGTCTTCTGACAGAATATATGAAACTGTGTGTGTCATGTCAGGCTAATTTTAAGTTTGTAAATAGGGTCAAATTCTAGACCTTTGGTAGTTCCTGACAAGTATATTCCTCCACTTTCTGATTTTTATTGAATTTCCTTTAGTACAATCTCATACTTTTCTGCATAATGGTTTATACATCTTTGTTAGCTATCTTCCTAGCTGCCTGATAGATTTTGGGAATATCATGAGTAGGTTATTTTTCCTATTGCATTTTCTAATTGATTGCTGAATTCCACAGGCTTATACATGTCATTAGTATAGCTTCTCACATGGAATAATGTACTGTTTCCCTTAATAGAATGTTGGCTTCTCTTGAGAGCAGAAACCATGCTTTATTCATGTCTATATTCTCCTAATGAAACATTTAATTCAACTAATATTTATTGAGCATTGTTATGATTTAAATATGGTTTGTGCCCACCAAAACTCATATTGAGACTTAGTCCCCAATGTAACAGTGTTGAGAGGGGGTGGAACCTTTAACAGACTTCTGGGTCATTAGAGATTCACTCTCATGAAGGGATTAAAGCAGTCTGGTGGGAGTGAGTCAGTTCTTACTCTTTGTGGGACTGGATTGGTTATGCAAGTGCAAGTTGTTGCAAAGCGAGGTTGCCTCTTGTGTTTTGTGTTTTACTCTCTTTGCCAGGACCTGGTTTCCCTTCCATTTCTCTGCCATGTTTTGCCACAGTACAAGGCCCTCATCAGAAGCTACCAGATGCAGCTGCCCAATCTTAAACTTCCCAGCCTGCAGAACCATGAGCTAAATAAACCTCTTTTGATTGTAAATGGCCCAGTTTCAGGTATTCACTTACAGCAACACAAAATGGACTAAGACAAGCATCTACTATGTATCAGATGCTAAATAAAAAGAGGTATACAATCATAAATAAAGTGGCTGCTCTCAAGAAATTTATAAAATGTGAAGAAGACAGAGCTGCGAAATATTTCTGTTAAGAAAGTCAGATTGGCCAGGTGTGGTGGCTCACGCCTGTAATCCCAGCACTTAGTGAGGCCGAGGCTGATGGATCACCTGAGGTCAGGAGTTCAAGAACAGCCTGGCCAACATAGGAAAACCTCATCTTTACTAAAAATACAAGAACTAGCCAGGCATGGTGGTGCACACCTGTAGTCCCAGCTACTCGGAGGCTGAGGTGGGAGAATCGTGTGAACCCAGGGGAGGTGAGATCACACCACTGCACTCCAGCATGGGTAACACAGTGAGGCTCTGTCAAAAGAAAAAAAAAGAAAAAGAAAAAAAGAAAGTAACATTATGTATCATAACAAAGGTATGAACAAAGTGCTGTGGGAATAGGGGCAGTTCATCGTGACTTGGAAGATTCTAGAAGTCTTCAAACAATAAGTAGTGTTTGAGTTGAGCCTCAGACAGTGATCTAGACTGGTGCAGATGGAGAGCTAGAGAAGGGAGGTAACTTCTGATACTATACCTGGCATTCAGAGTCTTCCACAATATAGTCCCAAACTATCTTCCCAAACCTAGCTGCTATGTCCTCCAGGAAATAAAAGTTAGTCTTTCATGCCAAATTCATCCATCAATCATATTCTAAACTCAAAATATTTGAGTTACCACCTTACTGTTTTGCACTATAGCACAATGACTAAGAGCAAAGTATCTAGAGCCAGAGGAATTTGGATTCTGGTCCAGATTCTACAACTTACTGGCTATGAAGTGTTGGGCAAGTAAAGCTAGAAACGGTGCTTATCTTATAGGACTGTGTGATCAATCAGGTAATTCTGGTAAAACTGGCATGGTACCTGGTGCAGAGTACAATACTATGAAGGCTACCTCTACTTTATCCATCCCTCTGATCTCAAGTCAATTAAAACATACTTACTGTATATCCAGTATGTGCAATACATTGTATTAAGTATCATGAAGAACAAAGATGAATAAGACCCTATTTCTGCCCAGCGACATGTCAGGTGGAGAATTAAAAGTATGCACACAAATAGGCCGGGTGCAGTGGCTCACGCTTGCAATCCCAGCACTTTGGGAGGCTGAGGCAGGAGGATCACTTGAGGTCAGGAGTTGGAGACAAGCCTGGCCAACATGGCAAAACCACGTCTCTACTAAGAATACAAAATTTGCTAGGCGTGGTGGCCTGCGCCTGTATTCCCAGCTACTCAGGAGGCTGAGGCAGGAGAATTATTTTAACCCAGGAGGTGGAGGTTGCAGTGAGCTGAGATAGTGCCACTGCACTCCAGCCTGGACAACAGAGTGACAGAGTGAGACTCTGTCTCAAAAAAAAATGTGTATCTATATATATATATATGTATACAAATAATCATGAGGCAAGGCAAATCAAAAGAACTGGATTCTTCTAGCTCTGGCCCTTGATAGCATGAAAAAGTCAGACCACATGATCATCAAGACCACTTCTAAGTCTAATAATTCTATGACATCTATGATTTTAAATGTTACCTCAAGGTTAATAAGTACCAGGGGAAAGTGAAAAAGAGGGAAATCTGATTCTACCTAAGGGAGTCCAAGAAGCCTGCATAGAGGAAAGGACATTTGAATTGGGCCTTTAAAAATGGATAGCATTTGTTGAAGGAAGAAATGGGTGCAATGGAATTACAGGAAGAGGGGAAAAGAACAAAGAGAAATGTAGGGCACACTTGGGAAACATCCAGTAGTCTTATGTGGTTGGGACATCGAGATTCATAATATTTAAGTAGAGGAAAATCAGGTGAAAAAAGTAGGCTGGTGTCAGATTATGGAGGACCTTGAATGTCATGCCAAGTGGTTTGGATTTTATCTTGTAAGCTATTCACATTGGACGGTGACAAGAAAATCCATTGAAAAGAGTTGTGGTAGTTGTTCAGGTATAAAAAAAGAAGAGACTGAACTAAGGCTGTGGGTCTAATAATTGAACATTAAGGACAGAAGTCTTTTGGCGGTTTTTCATATACTACTCTGTGTATATTGTTGAATGATTTTTAATCAAACATGTTTGGAGGGCAGGACCCATTCATTCATTCATTCTACAAATATCTATTGAGCACTTAGTATGTGCATGACAATCTGGGCACTGGAAATAGAGTGATGAGTGAGAGAGTCAAGTTCCCTATATGTTAGTACCCTTTGTGCTGAAAGTACCAGAAAATGATGATACCATTGGAAATGGGAAGGCTAGGGACACATTGGTAGGGAGAATAAAGAGTTTAATCTTGACATATTTGGAATGTCTATATGTCAGTGAAAATATCAAGTAGGCAGTTAGATACAGATATCTTGAGCTTTTATGTACTCTATCTCAGAGTTGACCTTTTTTGTCAACTCCATCTCCATTATCATAATACTTTTTTTTAAAGTTTGCTGTTTACTTTTTGAAAACCTAAGGAATTAGTGGCATCTTTATAGATAATAATGTAGTTCATTATGTTAATATATGTTACACTGAATATGTCAACATGAGGCTTCAACACATATAAATTGATTTCTTAACAGATATATATTTTTTCTCTTAAAATAGAAGGACATTGTATGTAAGAAACTCATTATAATCCTATTTATGATAATCTGCTTTACTGCTAGTAATTGTTTAAAAAAAGTAAGGAACAAATAAAAATCCCCAAAAAGATATATTGAACACTATGAAGGATATTATGAAACTTGGAGAAACATTAAAATTAGAATTTCAACCATTATTTCAACCATTATTTTTGTTTACATTAAAATTCAACAGTTGGCCGGGCGTGGTGGCCCACGCCTGCAATCTCAGCACTTTGGGAGGCTGAGGCTGGCAGATCACGAGGTCAGGAGTTCAAGACCAGCCTGGCCATCATAGTGAAACCCTGTCTCTACTAAAAATACAAAAATTAGCTGGGTGTGGTGGTGCCTGCCTGTAGTCCCAGTTATTCAGGAGGCTGATGCAGGAAAATCACTTGAACCCAGGAGGTGGAGGTTGCAGTGAGCCGAGATTGCGCCACCGCACTCCAACTTGGGCAACAGAGTGAGACTTCGTCTCAAAAACAAACAAACAAACAAAGAAACAAAAAAAAGCTCAACAGTTAAGTTTTGCTGAAATTAAAATCTCAACAGTAATTTTGTGAAAAGAAAATCTCAGCACCTATTTCTGTACTTATTGATAAGAATAGTTAAGAAACTCTTGAGGAATAAGAATGAAGTGCTTCCCTATCAGATATCAAGACATTTATTATTACTGCTACAGGTAATAAGGCAATGCTGTACTGGCACAACGTTAGATAAATAAACTGGTGGAATAGAACAGACAGGTCAGAAATAGTCCCAATAATATATGAACACCTGGTATTTGATAGAGTTGGCATTGTAACTGAATGGGAGAAGGAAAGGCTTTTTAACAAATGATATTAGGGCATTGGATATTCATAAGGAAAAAAAATTAGACCTCTATTCTCATACTCTACATGAAAATTAATTCCAAGTATATTAAAAACCTAAATGTGAAAGTCAAAACCATAAAAATTGTAAATGTTATCATAGTATAAAGGAATATTTCATGATATTTTAGTATAGAAAGATTCCTTTGAAAAGACAAAAAAGCACTTACTGTAAAAAAGGATTGATAACTTCGATATCTATCTTATAATTAGAACTTATGTTTATCAAAAGAAATCATTAAAATGGAAAAGTAAGTGACAAGGTGGGGAGAGATGTATGGAACACATATAAAGGAGAAAGAACTAAAATTGGGGGCGGAGCAAGATGGCCGAATAGGAACAGCTCCAGTCTCCAACTCCCAGC
>NW_012117177.1:1209556-1221297 GCF_000951035.1 Colobus angolensis palliatus
AAACTAAAATTAAAACAACTTCTACAAATTAATTTGAAAAAGTCATACAACTCAACAGGAGAAAATGACAAATGTCTAGAATAAATGCTACACAAAAGAGGAAATCCTAATGTTCAATAGGCATGTGAAAAGATGCTCAACATTATTAGTCATCAGGAAAATCAAATTATGAGATGCCATTTATACCAACTAGATAGGCAAAAATTAAGTCTGATAATACCAAGTGTTGGCCAGCAGGTGGAGCAATGGGAACTGTTAAACCTGGCTAGTAAGGGTGTGAATTGGTACATGCCATGAGGAAGTTAGGTATCATCCAATTAAATTGAAGGTGCTCATATTCCATAAACCAGTAATTCCATTCTTACATAAGTGCCCTAGGGAAACCCGTGTTTATATACACTACCAAGAACATTGATGGTAGCACCGTTTTGTAACAGTCAAAAATAAGATTTCATCTCACCCCAGTTAAAATGGCCATTATCAAAAAGACAAAAAAAAAAAAAAAAAAAAAAAACAGAATCTGGCAAGGATGTGGAGGAAGGGGAACTCTCATACACTGTTATTGGGAATGTAAGATGGTACAGCCATTATGGAAAACGGTATGGGTGTCCCTCAAAAAACTAAAAATGGCACTACCATTATGATTCAGCAATCTTACTGCTGGATATATATCCAAAAAAATTTTTAACAGTATATTGAAGAGACATCTGCACTCCTATGTTTATTGCGTCACTATTTACAAGATCCAAGTTATGGAATCAACCTAAGTGTCCATCAATAAATAAATGGATAAAGAAAATGTGATAATATGTACACAATTTAATAGTATTCAGGTATTTAAAAAAGAATGCAATCCTGTCATTTGTGGCAATACAGATGAGCTTGAAGGATTTTATGTGAAGTGAAATAAACCAGGCACAGAAAGACAAATATCACATGTCCTCACTCATGTGGGAGCTAAAAAGGTTTCAAGGAGGTGGAGAGTAGAACTGTGATTGCCAGAGGCTGGGAAGGGTGCTGCAGAGGGGCGAATGAAGAGAGATTGGTTAATGGGTGCAAAAATACAGTTAGAGAGAAGGAATAAGTTCTAGCGTTCAATAGCACAACAGAGTGACCACAGTGTTTTGTTGTTGTTGTTGTTGTTGTTTTTTAGATGGAGTCTCGCTCTGTTGCCCAGGCTGGAGTGCAGTGGCACGATCTCGGCTCACTGCAAGCTCCGCCTCCCGGGTTCACGCCATTCTCTTGCCTCAGCCTCCCGAGTAGCTGGGACTACAGGCACACCCCACCACGCCCAGCTATTTTTTGTATTTTTTAGTAGAGACGGGGTTTCACCATGTTAGCCAGGATGGTCTCGATTTCCTGACCTTGTGATCCGCCCGCCTCGGCCTCCCAAAGTGCTGGGATTACAGGCGTGAGCCACCGCTCCCGGCCGTGTATTTCAAAATAGCTAGAAGAGAAGATTTGTAATGTTCCTAATGCAAAAAAATGATAAATGTTTTAGCTGATGGATATCCCAATTACCTTAATTTGATCATTACACATTGTACACATGTATCAAAATATCACATATACCCCATAAACATATACAATTATTATACATCAATAAAACTAATAAACTGTAAAAATAAAACTTGCAAACAACTAGAATGTTCCTCAAAGTTATCATGAATAAATCATGGTATATTTATACAATGGTAAACTGTACAGCAATAAAAATGGATCAACTACAGCTATCTGCAGTATCGATGAGTCTCACAAGCAATGTGGAATGAAACAAGATAGTCACAATTCCAAGTTTAAAAAGCATTTAATGTTTGAACATCTGTAAAACAAAACTGTTGTTTAGGGGTGCTTATAAGGAAGAAAACATATAAACAAACGCAAAGAAATGATTATTACAAATGTCAGCATAGGGGCTACAGCTGAGATGGAGGGACGTCATCAGTGGTGGGGGGAGAGGAGTAGGTTATTAAAGGGCTCCATTTCTTGCCCTGGCTGGTTATTACATGGGTGAGGGCTTTATAAATGTTCTTTAAACTGGTAGTTCTCTTCTGAATGTATGTTTTCTTAATGAAATAGAAAGTGGGGTCACTAGTTGGAAACGATGAAGGAGGGAGTATTAAAAGATTTGAGGAAAGGAAGATATGAAAGAACCAGAGACATTGGAGAGTGAACACACTAGAGAAATACAGTATTTTTATCTTTTCTGAAAGCTTTTTATATTGTTTCTGATTTATTATGCTTTTTCTCTCACATGCAACAATATTTTATTAACTTTAACATACTACACTATATATAGTTATCCCAGTAAAATTATAATGCTATTTAATGTTTAAAAATAAATTGTAAACGCAAAATTAAGTCAAAATATACCATATAATGATTTGTCACAAAACATTAGTCATTTATTATTTCAAATTGAGCTTTAGAAAAGCTGATGTAGTTTATATTTAGAAAAAAATGTATATCATGCATATATTGTGTTGTGTGATGGCTTTTTATTCTTTTACTTTTGACTTTTTATACCAAGTAATTTTAGTGTTAAATTGTATATTTTATGTATTTAAACAGATAGATATTTATTACCTCCTTATTTTATTGATCTCAAGTCCTAAAAGTCATTTTTAATATCAGAAAACATAGCCACATTAACATCACTAAACTAAATATTAACATTAACATTTAAAATTACTTTAAAACGACTATGCCCTTAAAGTTTGCTCAGAACATTTAAGTGGGAAAAGTTGACAGGTCTGTATAATTTTACAGTATTGCCTAGGATTTCATATGAACCGATTTGAAAAACTCAATTATTTAAATTATAACTTACTTTAGTTGTAAATCCTCGTTTATATTATAATTGCATAGCTTCAAGCTTCAACATACACAATGTAAAGTTTTTATAAGGGCAAATATAGTAAATTTAAGCAATTATTAGCAATTTAGCTTTAAAATATACTCTGAGGGGAAAGTACCCTTTTTCCTCTGCTCTCACATCATGGCAATCAACACAGAATATTTCCATGTCCAAATGTGTGGGGTTTTCCCACACACTAAGTGAGCAATCAGTTCTGCAGCGAACACCAGATGGGTGTACTCCAATTCCATTCTGACACAATCTACCTGTAGATAGCATCATATCCCACAAGCTGAGGACTAGGTCTCACAAGACTGTTCCCAGACCCTTCAGACACCAGTTGCAAATCCAAGCCTCCAGAACTTCTGACAGATGAGCTTCAAGTTTGAGTTCACATGACCCCTTCTTTGGGTTTAATTTGCCAGAAAGGGCCACAGAACTTAGGGAAATACTTAACGTTTACCACTTTATTATAAAGGATATATCAAAGGATACAGATGAAGAGATGCATAGGGTGAGGTACTGCAGAAGGGGCTCAGAGCTTCTGTGCCCTCCCTGGGGCACCACCCTCCAGGAACCTCCACATGTTCAGCTATCTGGAAGCTCTCGAACCCCAGTGCTGTGGGGTTTTTATGGAAGCTTCATTGCATAGGCATGATTGATTAAATCATTGGCCACTGGTGATCAACTTAACCTTCCACCCCTCTTCCCTCCCTGGAAGTCGGAATGAGGTTGTTAAGTCCCAACCCTCTAATGGTGCCTTGGTCTTTCTGGTGACTAGTTCCCATCCTGAAGTAACCAGGGGCTGCCAGCCATAAGTCAATCATTAGCATACAAAAAGATATCACCTTGGGAATTGTAAGGATTTTAGGAGTTGTATGCCAGGAAACAGGATCAAAGACCAAGTATATATTTCACAATATCACATATACCGTGTGAGTTTTCATTTTATTATATTCTGTAATAACTGTGGCATTGTCAGAGATAAAACACAGTCTTTTAAAAAATAATTTGGATCTACAAACATTGAATCTAGGAATATTGAAAACTGATGTATGCAATTCTCAGATAGTTCAGGGAAAAAATATCCTGTGTGTGTATAGACAGAATGCACACTTAAATAATAAAGCAAATGGGGAGAAACATTAATAATAGGGGAATTAGGGTAGAGGGGACATGGGTGTTCTTTCAGCTTTATTTATGCTTGCAACATTTTTAAATGTTTGAAATTATTTTTTAAAAAGAAGTTAAAATGAAGAAAAGGACATGGATGGACAGAATGACATAAGTGGAAATCACCAGTGTACTTGGGAGATAAATGCATCTTTTTCCTTTCCTTATGCAGACTCTGTGTTCATACTTTCTTGAATCCACAAGTTGAGTACTATCCCAGCACATCCCGATCTGCAGATGTGGAAACTCATCTTCAGCTCTCCTGGACCAGCAATTTTCTGCCAACCTTGGTGGCAAATGCTCTCTGACATTATACCTCCAACAATTGTGTCTTTAATTTCTGTGGCATTCAGTGAGAAGTTCTCACTGCTAAATCTACAACCAAGTAAGACAAATACAGGACAAATTTGGTTCAGTAAGGACATGCAAGAGGAGAGCATTACTAAGATATCTGTAGGGGGAAACTATAACACATGTCATCTTGGAAATCCTCAAAATCCCAGAGTTGAAACAAATGGGACAGTTATACAGTGTGATTCTGTTTGTGAAATTTCAGTTCCTGAACTGGTGCTAAGAGCAAACATGCCATCAGTAACACAAACTCATCAAATGTTCCAGTTGAAAGTAATTTTTTATTATTGTTATTATTATCAGCAGCAGCATCATTATCATTAGCACAAAACTAAATCCATTATTAAAAGAAAACAAAAACACAGCCCAAAGGCAAGTGTCCTGCTGACAGTGAGTCAATAACTTTATCTTTGTGTACAAGGGACAGCACCCTGAGGATATACCACATCACAGTTTGATAATCAATTCAATAATTCAACCAACGTTATTGAGCACCTAGGCACAATGGAAGATTTAAAAATGCATACAAGAATCCCTGCTTTCAATGAGTTTTACAGTCTAGTAGGAGGTATTGAAGAACACAGGGTCACATGAGATTAGTGACATAATGGAATCAGTACCATGTATGAAATGCTGTTAGAAACGGGCATCACAGAGGCCAGGCACAGTGGCTCACACCTGTAATCCCAGCACTTTGGGAGGCTGAGGTGGGTGGATCACCTGATGAAGTTGGGAGTTCAAGACCAGCCTGACCAACATGGAGAGACCCGATCTCTACTGAAAATACAAAATTTGCCGGGCATGGGTGGTGGGCGCCTGTAATTCCAGCTACTCGGGAGGCTGAGGCAGGAGAAGAATCACTTGAATCTGGGAGGCGGAGGTTACGTGAGCTGAGATCATGCCACTGGCACTCCAGCCTGGGCAACAAGAGCGAAACTCAGTCTCAAAAAAAAAAAAAAAGAAAGAAAAGAAAAAGAAAGGGGCATCACAGAGACAAATGTTAAAGAGACTAATGTCACAGAGACTAATGTCACATTCAGTTGGGGGAAATCAAGAGGCTCCATAGAGAAGGTGACCTCTGACCTGGGCTTTGAGGAGCTGGAAGGATTTTGGTAGACTGGCATGTAAAGAAGGAGCACTGCAGGTGGAAAGAATAGTTTGGGCCAAAGTATGGCCATGGGAAAGTTCATGGAATGTCTGGGGAGAGAACAAGAGTTCATTATGGCTAGTGTTTGGGGTTTATGTAAGTGGAGTGACAATATGTTGAAAGTTATATAAGGACCATATTTTGAAAGGCTGTGAATGACAGGCTAAGATTTCTGATCTTTATGTCATACTAACTACATTTACCACGTCAACAAAATATGCAATTATCTGTGAAAAGATATGGTCATTTACTTCACTTCCAGGTTTTTTAGGGAAACTCAAATGGTTTCTAGGCAATGTTATCACCTTGCTCTCAGAAATGTCCTAGCAGATAACACCAAGCAGACTATAGCAAATGTTTCTATTTTGCATGTAATTAAATCTCTTCTTTCAAAGTTTTATCCTTTCCATCCATGGGTCACACTTCTTCGCACTCCCATCTCCAGCCCCACTAGTTCTTATGGCACCTGATGAGTTCACACAAGCCTAATTTGGGATTTCCAGTCACAGCTGCTACCCTGAAAGTAGGACCCACAGCCTTGAGAAGTGAGAGGTGGTGGTAGAGGCAGTGAACAATGTCATGAAAATGTAGCCATCTGAGAAGTTTTATGGAATTCCCATCCTAAGAGTCAAGCATAGTTCTTTGAAATTGGAGTTCCACTCAGTTTGGTCTGGAGGACACCTAGAGGGGCCCCAAAGCTCAAAGTGCCTAAGTAAGGTCATCTTTTTAAGTTTCCACTTATTGCCAAGGAATTCCTTAAAGGAATGACACTTAATCTGGGTTACACGTTATTTAAAGGCTTCCTGGCGCTGAGGCTACTGAAGCTGTGGAGAGACTGGGGCAAATGTTTCTTTTTGACTAAGGAATCCTGTTGGGCTTTGTCCTTGCTCAACAGGTTGGTAGTTGGGAACTTCTCCCATGCAATGAGTTTACAGATGCTAAAGGATGGCTGTATTAGGCAACTGAGCCAAAGAAGTAAGCTATATAGAACCAACCAGGGAAGATTTAGAATAACAAAGCTGCCATGGCCACACTTTCTGCAGCTAGTCAGTCTTCAGCTCTTTCCTGGAGCGAGACTTCCTCTGCAGGAAGTCATGGATTGCCGTAGTGAGGCCCCATGTCACACTGGACCTTAGGATGACCAGGGAGCCTCCACGGTAGATCAGGAGCAGCTTTCGACCCCGAGTGTTCCACACATCCTGGGCAGAGGCCCACAGGCTTGGCATGTTCTGCCATCCAATATGGGACTGCATATTAGCAACCAGCACAATCAGAGGATACAGAACTAGGCAGGTGATTGTTCCATTGACACTACCAGACACCAAGGCAGGAACCCAATGGGGCAGGCCTTGCTCTGCCAGGCCATCCTGGATGGGGTCCTTGAAAGAAAAATATAGAGCACTCCCCAGGCTGTTCCTGGCCAGGACAGGCCAGAAACCACGATAGTAACCCAGTGACAGCCGCCCCCAAAGCCCGTAAGAGTTGAATTCCTTGAGAATGCTGAAGGTGCTGGGGAAGCGAGCTTGCTTGCGACCATCCTGGAGCACATTTTGCACCCTTTCAAAGGGGCTGAGTGCCACAGCCTCCACCACGCCAGACATGAGCCCTGCAGCCCAGCGGTGTCCCAGGGTGTGTGGCCCAACAGGAGAGAGAAAGCACAGCAGGCTATCATAAGTCCCAAACAGAAGAGTCCCTTGCAACGTCTTGGAGAGAAGAGGAGGGTAGATTCCCCGGTAGAAGTATTGAGGACCTTCGTGCCAAAGCTGTCTCACAGCCTCTGACACTGCCATGGCATGGATCTGTTGCCGGAACACAACCTTATAGATAGGAAAGGTCAGAAAAGTAGACATAAAGTTGGAAACGGCCCCAAGGGCGTAGGCCTGGGAATGCCAGCTTTTCTTTCCTGGAGCCTCTGCCCGTGTCCTGTGCTGAAGCTCCTTCCCAGGAGAGTTGTTCTGCTCCCCCATGCTGAAGACAACTGGGTGCAGATGGAAGAAACTGGCAAGGGTGGAAAAAAAGAGATTAGACTGACCAATTAATTCTGTTGGCAAGCATTTTCATTGCTTAATTAGAAATGAACCTAAGAAACTCAGGTCGACGGAAACAAGCAACTCATTGAGCCAGTTTCTGATATATAAGCACACCCTTAAGAAATTAAGAATTAATTAACTTTAAATTAAAAGAAAGGCAATCAGTTTTTCTCAACAGAGCCACCACTACAGTATTTTGCTGACACAGCAAATATTCCAATATTCAAAGGATTACAACGGGAAAAACATGAAATAGAGGAGGGGAAGACTCCAAAACTTATTGCATCAACTTTCATGACATGAAACTGCATTTTATAAACTACTTGAATAATACATTACTATTCTGTTTTTTTAAAAATCTGGCACTATCTTGTAGAGGCAGAAAGGCATTTAACAGTTGGAGTGCAATGCTTTCTCTAAAAGTTGGTATTAAATTTGGGGAGGGGGAATCTCCCCTCGCCTTTCTCTCCATAGATTCCTGCCCAAGTTGTAGCTGTTTCATGGCAACGCCCAGCCCCCCTCTAGCAAGTGAGGAAAGGAAAGAGCAGCTGCTTCTGGAAGTTCAGTGCGTAAAGACTCAGCACCTGGCAACTTCTAAGCCTAACCTTGAAGACCTGTAGCTATATAACAGAGCAAGGTTTCTTAACCTCGGTGCTACTGACATTTTAAGCAGGATAATTTTTTATTCTTGGCGCCTGTCCTGTGCATTGGAGGATGTTCAGAGGCTCCCTGGCTTCAGCTCAGTGCGTGCCGGTAGCACCAGTGGTGACTTACACAGTGTGATGACCAAAAATATCTTGAGACCTTGCCAAATGTCCCCTGGGAGGCAAAACCTGGCTTAGAACCACTGTACTAGATAGAATAGGCAGTGCAAGGACCCAAAACTATTGCTCCTTACCCAAGAAAGGCCAGGAAGCAGATGGCTAGTATGAGAAGCAATTTGGAAGCCAGGACATATGAAGGAACTTTGGGATCTAAAGAAAAAATGAATGCTCAGTGCAAATCTGAGGGAGTTTGCTGGGGAGGAAAGAGGGGGTCCCTGGGCTGACGAGACAGGGTGTACAGTAGCCAGAGCTGCCACCTCAGGGAAGGGAGCACAGAGATGTGTGAGTGTGGGGCAGGAGGACAGGGGAGAGGGGGAGGGGCATGATGGCCAGGATGGAGGCTTCCATCTACAGTGATAGGGACAAGAAGTCTGGCAGCAGCTGCAGGCCCACAAGTTTCATACAGAACCCTGGGCTATGTGGTGGGGGGCATGAAGGTTGGGACTCTCATTAAGTTAGCAGGCTGATGGGGGACCAGAGAGTCCAGGCTGAGGTCTCCAGGGAGGAGTGGAAGTCACACACTGCAAGAAGCCCAATGCAGCCTTCCCGAGGCTGCCAGGCCAAGAATCCGCCTTGGCATACTACTCCTTCCAAAATCACTTCCATCAGCTCTGCTCTTCCCTAGCCCCTTCTCCCTGCTCCATCCATCTCCCCACAATCCCATTCCTATCCCCACTGCTCCATCCATATCCCCATAATCTCATTCTATACCCCCTGCTCCATCCATATCCCCACAATCTCATTCCTATCCCCTTGCCCCATCCATATCCCCACAATCTCATTCTATCCCTCCTGCTCCATCCATATCCCACAGTCTCATTCATACCACCCTGCTCCATCCACATCCCCACAATCTCATTCATAACCCCACACTGTTCCATCCATATCCCCACATTCTCATTCCTATCCCCTTTGCTCCATCCATTTTGTCACAATCTTACTTTACCACCACTCCCCTCCCATGGAGCCACACTCACCTCTTGGTGGAGGGAGATGGAGGCTCAGCCTCCTGTACTCTGCCCATCACCACGTCCCCCTACCCCCATATTCCATGATGGCCTTAAGCCTCAGCCTCCTTTACCCTCATAGCCAGTACACTGGGAGGGCCCCTCTGCCTCTGACCCTTTAGATGAGAACAGAGCAGGAGTAAAAGCTCAAGAGGCCCACTATTTGCATCCCTTTGGGCCACCTCTGGCCCCTGGCAGCCCCATTTCCATTTCTCCAGAGCCAAAGGGGACTCCCCCCAGATACGCAGGCAGCTAAATCCACAGAAGCCCCCAACAGTCCTCAGCTCTCCTACTAAAGATCTTCTTTCCAAAGTCTTACCTTCACCTAAATAAGGACAGGTGGTGAGGTAAATATTTGTCCTTTCTTCTACCTCAGAGTGCAATAATGTTCCATTTCCTCCCTACCATTTATAAATGTGTTCACTGACACCATGAGGCAGGATGATTTAGCAGAAAGAAAACTGGGCTAGGATTTGGCAGTGCAAGGATTCCCAACTATCGCACCTACCCTAGAAAGGCCAGGAAGCAGGTGGGGTAGTATGAGATAACTAGCATTCTAAGTGAGTTTTGTTATTAACTTGATGTGTGACCTTTAGAAGTTCAATGACATCTTGGAGTCTTACCCACCTGAGCTGTAAATGGAGCAGAAAGGGCAAAATAATTTTTAGTCATCTCCATACCATATCTGTCAGAGGGTGTTGATATGGGGGCATTCAGGTCAATAGTTGATAGAGGGATTGTACTTTTCAATCCCCAACTCCTGCCATTTTTGTAAATCATTTTGAGGGATTAAAGGTGAACAATAATTGAGAAACATCTAACCTTAATATGTAATCCATTTTATGAATCCAATCCTTTCCATTTTATGGGAGGGGAGTTCGTGTTTCTCCCATGTATTTTCTGTTAAGATGCCAGGCTTTCGAAAGGGCAGACAGACCTGGGACTGAATTCTGCCTCTGCCACTTACTTAGTTGTGTGACCTTGAACAAGACATTTCATTCAGTCTCAGGTTCTTCAGCTACAAAACAGGGATATTAGGATCCACCTCAAAACGTTGTGGCAGAGATTAATAACGTGAAATGAGAGAAAGTGGTTGAGAAGCCATAACATGGTGGCCTTGATAAGAAGTATGAAAACAAAAATGCTTCTGGACTTCAGTATCTGTGTCCACAGAACACATGCTCCTTCTGGACGCTCTCAGGACAACCATAACCAGACACAGGGGCATTTGGGAACAAATCTTCTGTTCCCAAGGGAGGCAGGAAAGCTCTTACTTCCAAATGGGAAGGCGCAGCATAAGCAATCTAGGAGAGCCTGGCCCCTTCACATGAATTCAAAGTACAGACTACAGAATGGACCTAGAGTTGGCCTTAAGCAGATATTATCTGTACCCTATGACCTGCCTCCTATGTTTACAGCCTAGTAAAATGAGCCCAGAGGATTCCAGACTCTCCCAGTCAGTCTAGTCCACATGGGTAGCCTATGTGACTGCCCCAGGATCCAGCCACAAATGAATGTATTTGTCTGTTCATTCAGGGCATCTCTCAGCCAGTCCTTTGGTCAGCTCACAAACATGTATTGATCATCCACTAAATCATTGTGGGTAAACCACCATGGAGCTAGAGTGAATAGAATTTGGTGCCTGCCCTCAAGTGCCTGGGAATCTAGTAGGGGAGACAGGTAAACAATGAGCTAAACTCTACAGAAAGACAAAATAAAGGGTATACTAATGAAGGTGGAAACAAAAAGACAAGAGCAATTTATTCTACCTCAGAAGGGGCATATGACTCAATCCTTAACTGAGTAGAATAGAATATGCTGTTGTTAGGTAGGGGAGTAAGGGCAAACATTCTAGGCTGAGGAAGTGGCCTAAGGCACATAGGCTTAAAAGTGTGAGTTGTGCATGGGGCTGGTCTACCCCATGCGGTGAGAAGGAAACAGAGCAGTGGTTGACAGAGAGGAGCCCATTTAAGACGAGGACCACCTTTGTCTTCCCCACTGCATTGTGCTGTAGGGTACAGACATGGGCTCTGGATTCAGCCAGCCCTGGATTTGAATTTCACTCTGTCACTTCCTAGCTTTATAACTTTGGCCAAGTTTTATCATCTTGTTGATCCTCAGTATCCTTATATGTAAAATGATTGTCATGAAGGATGCATGAGACAAAGTACAGAAAGTGCTTAGCACAGCACCTGGTATATAAATTGCTCCATAAGTTATATTAGTAATTTCATTTTAAAAAAATGAGATAAGGTAATTTATACATTCAATGCCATCATCATTAAGCTACCAATGACTTTCTTCACAGAATTGGAAAAAACTGCTTTAAAGTTCATATGGAACCAAAAAAGA
>NW_012117177.1:1222367-1237631 GCF_000951035.1 Colobus angolensis palliatus
CACGTATGTTTATTGCGGCACTATTCACAATAGCAAAGACTTGGAATCAACCCAAATGTCCATCAGTGACAGACTGAATTAAGAAAATGTGGCACCTATACACCATGGAATACTATGCAGCCATAAAAAAGGATGAGTTCGTGTCCTTTGTTGGGACATGGATGCAGCTGGAAACCATCATTCCCAGCAAACTATCGCAAGAACAGGAAACCAAATACCGCATGTTTTCACTCATAGGTGGGAATTGAACAATGAGATCACTTGGACTCGGGAAGGGGAACATCACACACTGGGGCCTATCATGGGGAGGGGGGAGGGGGGAGGGATTGCATTGGGAAGTTATACCTGATATAAATGATGAATCTAATGTAAATGACGAGTTAATGGGTGCAGCACACCAGCATGGCACAGGTATACATATGTAACAAACCTGCACGTTGTGCACATGTACCCTAGAACTTAAAGTATAATAAAATATATATATATATACAATTTAAAAAGTCAAAAAAATAGATAATAGGAATAAAGGCACGATGACAATTAAATTGTTGTAAAGACTGCAGTTGGTCTAATGAACTGGGTCATCTGCAGAATGCATTTTGGACTGCTTGTTTGGAAGGCAGCAAAGAAGAGTTTTCATGGGCTTTGGTGTTTGACATCCCTGGCCTGCAGTCTCAGTGCCTCCACTTACAAGTTGTGAAGCCTAACACAAGTTACATAACATCCCTGAAATTCAGTTTCCCTGTCTGCAAAATGGGATACAATGGCTGTCTCAACAGGGTTACTGAGAAGCTTAAAAGAGATATCAGATAGAAAGTTTCTGGCACAAAGGAGGCAGGCAGCCAAAGGCAGCTATTATTGTTTCAGCTGAAAGCTTTATCTCCAAACCTTCAAGCCTTTAAGGTTTATTTTTTGAAATTAGAAAATGTGATCTCATTAGAGCCATCAGTTGGAACACACTCATACACATGAGGCCAGAGATAGGATATCCTGTATCCAACTGGAGCCAGGTTGCTAATATTCCCCCCATCCCTGCATGAAGAGTCCCTTGCTTTGTTCTAGTAGCCCAACCCTGGCCACTTTACACAATCCATTTCCCGTCATTATTTTTGTCAGAGCTCTGAGACCTATTCTTGGTCTTATGTGATTCCATCCCTACCAAGTCCAGCTGCAAATACCTAATTTGGTGATGAAGCCAATTTAAACACTGAACAAGAGTCTTCTGGGAGGCCAGAGTCAGATGTCACGGGACAGGGGAGCAGAAGCAAAAGTCTGAAGGAAACCTAAGAGCTACTGCCAGCATCACCCCTGAGTGTGCAAGGTGAGCAACCTGCCTTCTCCATACATCCACACTTTCCACCTTCCACCACCACTATCCCACTGTTCCATCCACAGGCCATGATCCTGAGATAGAAGGTGCTTTATCTCCAAATCTGTATTGTTTACTCCAAGGAACTCTAGATCTTGGGGTTGTAAATAAGAGGGTGGAAAGGAGCAAGTGAAGTACCTTGGCAGACTGAAGATGAAGCCAACAGCAGCTGAAGGGCATCAGACTGTTTACTTGCTTCTAAACATCAGGAGTCAAGAACAAGCCCCACAGGAGCCTCCCAGCCACACTATACATAAAGGAAGTAATACCTGCTCTCTAAGTCAGGGAAAAATGGAGCAGGTTTTCCAGCTACTGCCTTCACGGCCATTCACTTTGGACAACCCTGCATGCCGTTTCCATGGAGTTGCTCCTTCTCTGGGGCCAGTGATGCCAAATCCAGCAAAGGAGAAGTCCCCTGAAGAGCTCACAGAAGGGCAACCTAGCAACCTGTCCTTGAGCCAGGAAATGAAAGAGCTATATCAGCAACAGAGAGCTGTGGTTTGGGGGTTAGGTTAAATGGGGTTTTATTTCTCACACTTCATCAAGCATGGCTTGAAGAGGGAAGATGTTATGACAGACCCATTTGAAAATCTGCAAAGCTGTGGACTCAGAAGAATGTACGGAGTCCAGATTCTTTGCGTACAATTCCAGGAAGGACCGCGGGTAGGAACCTGTGCTCTGGAGTTACATTTCATGACAGATATGCCATGGACAGATACACTGATGACAGGCCCATTTACTCATAACCTTCAGCATCACATGGTGGTGTTTAGAACAGTGGTTCACGAATCTCTCTACACCTCAGAATCAACTACAGGGCTGGTTAAAACTACAATCACACTCTTCAACCCTAGTCCTACTACATCAAAATCCCCCAGGGGTAAGGCCCAATAAGCTACATTTATAACAAGCTCTCCAAAATGGTTCTGAGGCAGCCCACCTTGTACTCACACTTTGGTTAATAGCATGAGTTCTGGATTCAGAGACTTGGTTCAAATTTTGGCTTCACCTTGTGTTTTCAGATAAATCATTTTACCTCTCTGAGCCTGGCCTCTTTGGGGTCACAAAGGGCTGTAGAAATAATGTTGCTTTTAAAAAACAGGCAGCTTGTTGTGTTAAAAAAAAAAAAGAAAAAAAATTAATAATAAAAAAAGAAACAAGAAAGAAAAGTGTCAAAAACAGTTTCCTCTTCTGTACAATGGGCACCATAAAGGTTGCCTTCATCTTCCCTCAGCCCTCTTCCCACTACCTCCTCACCCCCTCCCTCAGCACTATCATCACATTGAGACTGCTGTTGAGATGGTTTGAGACTACCTGTGCAAAAATACCCTCCAGGCAGCGCTGCAGGGCAAAGAATTAGCATCTAGAGAGCAACATACAGGTGCTAGGTTGGATGCTGTAACTTATTTGCTGCAGGATACAGGCCAAAACGAGTAACCTCTCTCTCTCTCTCTGGCTCAGTTTCTTCATCTGTGAAATGGAGATAACGGTTCTTGCTCACCAATTCTATGCAATCCCAAGTTGGTCCTCCCATCCTGGCCTTGGTTTTTCTCCACTATCCCTTAATCTGACAGAACAGAGGAGTGTTGGCAAGGGGCAGCCTTTGAAGTCAGACATGTTGACTTGGGTGTAAGCTCTTAGCTCTGCACTTCCTAACTGTACTGCCTGTACAAGAAGGGTGCTTCAGTCCTTTCCTGTTAAATGGGTACGCTGCTACCTCCTTCACAGGGCTGCTGAGAAGAGGAAAGGAGATGTCCATGCAGGCGCCTCTGCACACAAAAAGCACTCAGTAAACGCTGTTTCCCCCCTTCCGCCTATACAAAGGTGAGGAACTCTCATTGTTCACTTGGTTTCTGTCCCACCTCGTGTTTAAGGCATCCGGTCTCAAAGCTGGGAGGAGAGCCGAGGTGGAAGGGGATAGGGAGAAGGGAAGCGATGGGGTAGCAGCAAACTCACGGATGAAAGGGAAATGGGCCCAGTCCGTGCGTCCGAGCTGCACTTGACGCTGTGCCGGCTCCCGCGCCTGTCTGCCGCAGCCCCCGCCCTCCCGCACCCCCTTCTTGCTAGCAGTAGCTTCGGGGCCGGAGGCTGCGCGGGGAGGCCGCCCCTTCGCCCCGCTGATTGGCCGCGTCGCCCGGCTCGTCACACTCTTTTGTCTCAATGGGCAGAGACTGAAAGCACCCGCTGCTGCCTGGAGGGCCGAACTGGAGGGTGGGCGCAGCCGTGGCTGCCTTGGGAACCGCGCTGCCTCAACTCGGCTACCCCTTGCTGGGCGATCATGGGAAGCATTCGCTAGGTCTGGCAGCCCCGGGTCGCTTAGCGGCCGAGGAGGCGCCAGAGATGTTCCCCTGCAGAGCTACGGGGACCGGAAGGCGAAACAGAGCTGTCGACGCGGGAGCACATGCTGCCTACCAGTGGAGCGCAGGTAAAGAAAGAGCGCGCGATTGCCCGGCGCGGAGAGGGGTGGGGGAAGCCCCGCCAGGACTGGGGGGCGCCGGGCTTGGAGAATCAGTAACTGCGAGGCAGGGGATGGAGCATTCCCTTGGCCTGGTTGTGCTGAGGAAGGAGTTGTGGTTCATCTGGATGCTGCCAACTGGGTAGGATTTAGGATTTGCCTGGATTAAGGTGGGTGGGGGTGTTGTCGGAGATCGGGGGTGTTGTCGGGCGTCGGGGGTGGGGGTGTGTTCGGGGAGGTGGCAAGGGGCGGGAGGAGACGATCGCAAGCTGTCTTGAACCCCTTTTGCATCTCCTCCTCTCTTCCTGGGAAGGAATATGGGGGTGGGAGGTTATCCAACTTCCAGTCTCTTTCTCCCTGGTAGGTCATCAAAGCCGAATCCGAACTTGGATTCTGAGCGGCGGATTGCAGAGCTGGTAGGGCGAGGGTCTCCTGGAGGAAATGTAAGGCGGGGTGGGAGGGCGGTGGGCAGGAGGCACTTTGGCTTGCGTTCAGAAGATGGGAGAGGGAATTTTCTGCCTGGCGACAGTGAAGCCGGTGGAGGGGAGGTATCAGGTTTTCCGATGAAGCTGCTTCCAATCCTTCCTTTCCCTCCTTCGCGTCAGTCTTTGAGGCCCTGAGGACTGGGACATGCGACCCCCAGTGGACAAAAGTCGGCTCTACCCCAGAGGTTAATTTTCTCAGGCAGGCACCTGTTGCAGAGGCTGCACGTAAAATAAAGGTGAATGCTAGTTTCCGAGTTCATGTAAGAATCTGAGAAATAACGGGGTAAACGTTGACAAGGGGATGTGATTGAGACCTGAGGCCATGAGGTTAATGGTTTCTTATTACCATAAATCTGTGACCCACAACCATTGAGTTCCGTTTTGAGGGCCCAGTATAAGCTCCAAACACTATGTCATCTAGAATTAGAAGCAACAGTTGTCGCCCCTCCTGGAGTACAGGCAGGAGTGGATGGATGTGGCTCTGAAAAACTACCTACTAGTCCAGGGAAACCTGCTAGCTCTGGAATGTTGTAATTGCCAGTCTCCTGCAGGGTATTGTTAAGGCACTGCGCAGATATAAAATGCACTACAACGTTATTCAGGAAGATCGAGAATGCTACTGCAGACTGCTTCCCCACAGCCCACTATCTTATTAACTGTTTTTATTTTCCTTAGAATCCCTACTGAAATACAAGGCAGGCACAGCCCATGAACGTTGCTTTGGAGAATCCTGCAGATAAGGCTTTTCCAAAAAGCGCGAGTATCTTGTTGTATTCAGATACCCTGTCGTCGTCAGTCATGGCTAGCATCACTGCGCGTGTGGGTAACAGCAGGCAGCAGAATGCACCTTTGCTGCCTTGGGCCCATTCCATGTTGAGGTCTCTGGGGAGGAGTCTTGGTCCTTTAGTGGTCAACATGGCAGAGAGAAACATGAAGTTGTTCTCGGGGAGAGTGGTGCCAGCCCAGGGGAAAGAACCCTTTGAAAACTGGCTGATCCAAGTCAATGGGGTCCTGCCAGATTGGAGTATGTCTGAGGAGGAAAAACTCAAGCGCTTGATGAAAACACTTAGGGGCCCTGCCCGGGAGGTCATGCGTTTGCTTCAGACGGCCAACCCCAACCTAAGTGTAGCAGATTTCTTGCAGGCCATGAAATTGGTGTTTGGAGAGTCTGAAAGCAGTGTGACTGCCCATGGTAAATTTGTTAACACCCTGCAGGCACAAGGGGAGAAAGCCTCCCTTTATGTGATCCGTTTAGAGTTGCAGCTCCAGAATGCTATTCAGGCTGGCATCCTAGCTGAGAAAGATGCAAACCAGACTTGCTTGCAACAGCTTCTTTTAGGCGCTGAGCTGAATAGGGACCTACGCTTCAGGCTTAAAATTAAGCATCTTCTCAGGATGTATGCAAATGCGCAGGAGCGGCTTCCCAATTTCCTGGAGTTAATCAAGATGATAAGGGAGGAAGAGGATTGGGATGATGCTTTTATTAAACGGAAGAGGCCGAAAAGGTCTGGGCCAATAATGGAGAAGGCAGCCAGCCCTGTGGCATTTCAGAGCGCCCAGCCAACAGCAATCGGCAGTACTAACTCTAACTGCAACGTGATAAAAATAGATGATACCCTTGATGACTCCGATGAGGATGTGATCCTGGTGGTGTCTCTGGACCCTCCACTGACACCCACAGGTGTCCCTCCCTTCAGAGGAAGAGCCAGATCTCTGGATCCAGTGCTGGTTATTGATTCCCCCAACAATTCTGGGGCTCAGTCCCTTTCTACCAGTGGTGGTTCTGGGTATAAGAATGATGGTCCCGGGAATATTTGTAGAGCCAGGAAGCGAAAATACACAATCTACTGTTCATATTGTGGTGAGGAGGGCCACTCAGAAGAAACCTGTGACAATGAGAGCAACAAGGCCCAGGTTTTTGAGAATCTGATCATCACCCTGCAGGAGCTGACACATACAGAGGACAGGTCAAAAGACATCCCTGGAGAACACAGTGATGCTTTTGAGCCACAGTAAGGATCTAGACCCAGCCCTAAATGAGTTCTTAACTGTATTAAGAGTAATGGGAATAACAGGAGAGGAGGGTGGGTTTCTAACTGCACGAATCCACAAAGCAGTTTTCCTTTGGGAAAGAGAAGAGGTCTTGCATACCAGCACAGTGGAGGGAAATGGTGTGACCTCTGTCCCTGCTCCCTTCTCTGCCGGCTTAAGAGTCTATTCTCCATGTGTCTATTTCTTTGATGACTTTCTACTTTTTATGAAAGGAGCATCTTTTCAATAAACCTTCAAAAATAAAGGAAGATACAAAAACTAAAGTACAAATTACCTGAAACTCAGCACCCTTTTGTAACCATTGTCAGCCCTTTGGTGAATGTCCTTCCAGATATCTCCCTGTACCTGTGTACCCAGATAGATTCATGTATAGATAAGAGTGATCAAATATAAGCGCTGTTCTATACTGTGTATTTTTTACCAAATAATGTATCTTGTGGACTTCTATGTCAATGAATATATATAAACATCTTATTTCATGTCTCTGTGTGATGTTACTTTTAGAAAGATAAAGAAAAATGAAACTAAATATAGAAGCTATAAGTGGGGGTCATACCAGGAGGATGGGTTTTTATCAACCTCATTTACAGGAAAGGAGAAAGGAAACTGAAATGGACTGAATATCTCCCATACAACCCCTTAACACAACTGACCTGTCTCCTAGGTCATAGAGCCAACCCCTGCACCCATGAGTTAATAATGTTCCAATGTTTTCTTCTTGAACATATCATGAGACATCAGATGGGGAACAGCAGGGACAAAAATTGAAAATGGGTATTCCGGAGGCTCCATTCCTGTTTGTATTGGGAAGGGACAACTACTCCTGCCCCATCTCTTGACCTCAGATTAGAGGGTGATAAAAGATGACATGTGACTTCTATCCCCAAGGGTCCCAAGTTTCTTGTAGGTACAGTAGTCCCTATCCTCACGAAGAGGTCAAGACTGACAAGGTGCAGGGAGGAATGATTTCATTTAAGGCAAGGAGTGGAGTGAAATGAATGCAGACCTGAGGACCTGAGGGAGTTTGCCTGGGAGGAAAGAGGGGGCCCCTGGGCTGACAAGACAGGGTGTGCAGCAGCCAGAGCTGACACCTCAGGGAAAGGAGCACAGAGCTATGTAGGTGGAGGACAGAAGGACAGGGGAGAGGGGAAGGGGTATGATGGCCAGGCTAGTGGGCTCCCATCTACAGTGACAGGGACAGGAGGCCTGGCAGAAACTGCAGACCCACAGGTTTCACACAGAACCCTGGGCTATGTGGTGGGAGGAGTGGAGGTTGGGACTCTTAATTAGGCTAGCAGGCCGATGGGGGACAAAAGGGTCTAGGCTGAGGCCCCCAGGGAGGAGTAGAAGCCACACACTGCAAGGAGCCCAATGCAGCCTTCCCAGGGCTGCCAGGCCCAGAATCTGCCTTGGAGTGCTCTCCTTCCAGAATCACCCCCAACTCTGCTCTTCCCTGGTCCCTTTCCCTTGCTTCATCCACATCCCCATAATCCCATTCCTATCCCCACTGCTCCATCCATGTCCCCACAATCTCATTCCTATCCTCACTGCTCCATCCATGTCCTGACAATCTCATTCCTATCACCCTGCTCCATCCATATCCCTACAATCACATTCCTATCCCCTCTGCTCAATCCATGTCCTCACAGTCTCATTCATACCCCCCTGCTCCATCCATATCCCCACAATCCCATTCAGTTCCCCCCTGCTCCATGCATATCCTCACAATCTCATTCAGATCCTTCCTGCTCCATCTGTATCCTCAGTCTCATTCCTATCCCCCTGTTCCACCCATATCCCCACAATCTCATTCAGATCCCCCCTACTCCATGCATATCCTCATAGTCTCATTCAGATCCTTCCTGCTCCACCTGTATCCTCAGTCTCATTCCTATTCCCCCGCTCCATCCATATCCCCACAGTCTCATTCAGATCCCCCCTCCATCCATATCCCCGCAATGTCATTCAGATCCCCCCTGCCCCATCCATATCCCCACAATCTCATTCATATCCCCCCTGCTCCATCCATATCCCCATAATCTCATTCAGATCCCCCTGCTTCATCCATATCCCCGCAATCTCATTCCTATCCCCCTTGCTCCATCCATCTTCTCACAATTGCACTTTACCACCACTCCCCTTCCCTGGAGCCACACTCACCTCTTGGTGGGGGGAGATGGAGGGAGGCTCAGCCTCATGTGCTCTGCCCATCATCACCTCCCCCTCCTCCGCATTCCATGATGGCCTTAAGCCTCAGCCTCCTTAATGCTCATGTCCAGTAGACTGGGAGGGCCCCTCTGCCTGTGACCTTTTAGCTGAGAACTGAGCAGGAGTAAAGGTTCAAGAGACCCACTTTTTGCATCCATCTGGGGCACCTCTGGCCCCTGGCAGCCACCTCCATCTCACCACAGGCCAAGAGGAACCCACCACCCAGGCAGGAGGCAGCTTCATCAAGCCCCCAAAGCCACAGGGTCCCCCAACACTACCTGGCTCTTACAGCCCCTTATTCCTTCCTACGTCTCCTGCAATCTATCCTTGGAGGGGATTTGCCCACTCATCTCTCCACTTCCTGCTCACCTTTTCTCAAATTCAATCTATAAATGCTATTGAATGATTTACCTAGATACACTGTCATGATTTCTTTCTGAAACCAGGTAGAGTGAAAAGAGGAATAAATGCTACACCTACCCCCACCCTCCCTTTCACTGGAGTTAGCTTGCAGGTTCAAGATCATTACTTTGAAAACCTGCTCTGTAATTCATCCCCTTTCCTTCCCCCCTCATCCTGTCCTCTGTTGTGTAAACCTGAAACTGTCTAAATTTTTACTTCACCAAAATGATGCAAAAGTGATACTTTTTATTTCATTTTGTGTCACACTGGCTTTCCTTTATTCAAGAAGTATGTATTTTCCCCAACTGGAAGACAAAGAAGACTTGGAGTGATCACAGGGTTAAGTGAAAGAAGGCTTTTAGAAAATTTTGTGTTCAATACCCTTCATTTATAATTATTGTTTTTTCCTTTCCTTTCTCCCTTCATTCTCATTAGTCGCTAAGAGATGAAAATTGCTCTTTTGTCTTGTCAGGAGAAATCAGCCTTTGAATGACCTCCTTTTGCATTATCTCCCTCCTTCTTGATAGTATTTTCCCTTGTTTCCATGACATCATCTCACGGTTTCCCTCTCCCAGATCTTTTTGGTGCCTACTTCTCAGTCTCTTTTGCTGAATATTCTTTCCCTTCCTGATCCTTCCGCAATAGCAATAAAAATGAAAATCACTGCAATTTATTCCAAGCTTATTACATGCCAGGCACCCAGTGCCAAACCTTTAAAACGTATTATTAGCTTTTCATAGCAACTCCCTCAAGATAAGTATTACTTTCTAATTCTAATTTGCTATTAATTTAATTACTATTAATTGACACATATTTCAGATGATGAAACAGGCCGGGAAGTCAGAAAACGTACTTAGGGTCATGTAGCTATTTAGTGGTACAGTCAAGGATAAGACACTGGACTGACTGACCCCAAAGTATGTGTTCCTTATTTGAGTTAGCCCTCATGTGCACAGGACCCTATGAGGTTGGTGTTATTATTATATAGAGATGATACGTGAGGAAAGCAAGGTCAACAGACATAATTAGCCAAACGTCATAGCAGCAAGTGGCTTGTGCGCCATACACAAGGATGCAGCCTTTAAAGAATACTTGTTTGACACAGGCTTTTTCCACCTTTCTTTCACATTCTCTCCTTGCTGCAGCTATCCCTCCTGCTGTCTGGCAACCATCCCCTCTCCCTTCAGAGTTGCATTATCACATTCAGTTCAGGTATCAAGTTTCCAGTCTATGCTTTTGGTGCAAATGGTTTTGAATTTGAAGTATGCAAGAGAAGACAGCTGCAACAGTGAGTGGAGGAGAGATAAATTGTTCAATTTGTGGTGCTGGGGAGAACTTCCAATTACCTGATTGGAAAAAAGGCCAATTTCCTTTCTCCCATGACACTAAATATGAATCCCAGACACATTTGAGAAGTAAATGTAGATTTTATGCAATTATGTACTAATCATGTATTTTTTCATATATTTTTAATCATATATTTTGTTGTTACAAAATGAATAAAAAGAATCAAATGTTCAAAAGCAACCCCTTTGAAAGCTGCAACACAATACATGTTAAATCTCTGGGTTGGAGAGAACTTTCTATGTTTAAGACTAATGAAAGAAAGTATAAAGGAAAAGAGCGATAATTCAGAAGACAGCATTAACAAAAATACCAACAGTAAGCTGAGAAACACTGGCAACAAATATGATGGACAGGGGGCAGGGTTGGCAACAAATAAGAGAAGCAATAATAACAACAAATCTGTATTGTGTTTAGACAGTTAACATTTATTAAGGTCTTACAAAGTGCCAGGCATATTCTACAAGCTCTACATGGCTTTATACTTCATCTCATTCTTACAACAAGCCCTGAGATAAATCTTATTTTAAAATTTCCACATTCTAAAATACTCTAACGGGGGGGGGGTGTTGGGGCGGAGGGAAGTGCATAAAATATAAATTTACAGCTTAACGAATTATTATACAGCAAATCACCATAAAGATCAAGAAACAGAACACACCAGAACTCCAGAAATTCCTGTAAGTCCTTGCCCAATCACAACCTCTTTCCTCTCTCCCAAACCAAACCAAACCAAACCCTCTCATGACAGTTTTGGCTATTGCTTTCTTAGTTTTCTTTATAGCTTTACCACTCAAATATAGATGCCCAAACACTATTGTTTCTTGAGCTTTATATAAATAGAACCATAATGCATATATCCTTCTGTATCCAGCTCATTGCCCTTACAATTATGCTTCTGAGATTCAACCTGGTTGCATGTGGCATTGGTTCATCATTCTCAGTATTGTGTTTCAGCTTTCCATTCTATGACTTTACAAGAATTTATCCTTTTACTGTCAATGGACATTTGGGCTGTTTCCAGTTTGGGACAATTATGAAAACTTGAAGAACATGTTTTTAATGCTTCCTGGTACATAAGTACACACACAACGTATATATGTAAGAGAGGAATTGCTGGCTCATAGATTATGTATATTTTCAACTTCACTAGACACCACCAAACTGTATACCAAAGTTGTACCAATTCCCACTTCCACCATCAGTGTTTGAGAGTTCCTGTTGCTCCACGTTCTCACAAACACTTGACACTGTCAACAAAGCTTCATAACTTTTGCTTCAGGTTTTGTACGTCTATTATTACATTTCATTCAAGGTAATTGTGTATGCTCCTATAAATTAAATATTGGTTTAAATTTCATTTTCTAAGTGCTTATTGATGGTGTATAGAAATATAACTGGTATTTTGATGTTGATATTGTATACTGACTTTGCTAGTCTCTCTTAATAATTTTAATCTGTAGCTTCCTTAGAATTTTTCTGCATACACAAGCACATCGTCTGTGAATGATGGCAGTTTTATTTCTTCTTTACCAATCCATATACATTTCTTTTTCTTACCTAACTGCATTGACTGGGACCTAGAGTACAAGAAGTAGTGAGAAGAGACATTCTTGTCTTATTCCTGAACTCAAAGGGACCACTTTGAACAATTCAACGTTAAGTGGATGCTTGCTGCAGGTTTTTAGTAAATACCACTTATCAGTTTAAAAATGTTTCTTTCCATTCCTAATTTACCATATGTTTTTAAAATAATCAATGGATGCTGAATTTTATGAAATGCTTTTTCTGTATCTATCAAGATTATCATATACTTCTTTCTCATTTATTAGATAAAATGCTAAATTACATTATTTGTGTTTCTAATAATAAAACAACCAGGCATTCCTGGAATAAACAAGATTTTGTCCTGATTTATTACAATTGTTATATATTGCTGGATTCAATTTGCTAATATTTTGTTTAGGATTTTTAGATCTATGTCTGTAAGAGAGAGTCACCTATAATTTTCCTCTCTGTATAATGTCTTTGTGAGATTTTGGTATCAAAGTTTTGCTGGCCTCCTAAAACTAGTTGAGGAATACAATTCTCCTTTGGCTTTCTTCATTTATAAACCAGGCAACTGAGGTCCAAGGTGTTTAGATTATTTTTCATAACTGCATTAAATCCAATTATTTACTTGTATCCATGATTTATTAAACCAGCCTCTTTAGAGCCAGTCATTACCTTGTTTCCATTGTTTCACTGTTATAAACCCACTGAGAACAGCATCCTTATTCACATACAGGTTTGTACATGTGAACAATTATTTCCTGAGGATACATTCCTAGAGGTGATGTTGCTGGAACAAGCACTGTGTTTCACAGGAACCAGAGCAGAAAGAGAGGTGGCCTGTGGCACATCCTACTTTAGTAGCTCTGGCTCACATTCAGGGCCCTTCCTCATCTCTTAACTTGCTGGGAATACCCTTTAACTCTGAGCTACTAGAGACTTTAATACTTAATAATATTTAAAGGTCAATTCAGCTCTAAGAAACTCTCCAAATTAAGTTTTCAAATGATTTGGCAGGAGGAGGGGGTTGTTTTTAACATTTTCAATGGAACTTTCCAAACCCACATGAAATTATAGAAAATGAATGATGAATCCCCATGTACCCATCACTCAGCTTCAAGAATTATCAATATGTTGCATAATTTGTCTCATCTATAGTCCCCCACATTTTGATGAAGTATTTTAAAGCAATTACTAGATATCACATCAAATGGTATGATTCATATATATATATATATAGGGGGAGAGAGAGAGAGATGGCAATCGCACTCTGTTGCCCAGGCTGGTCTCAAATTCCTGGCCTCAAGTGATCCTCCCGCCTTGGTCTCCCAAAGTGTTGGGATTACAGGTGTGAACCACCATCCCTGGCCTGATTCTTCTGTATTCTACCCATAGTTCTATCTCCCCTTTTTGTTCCAGAATTTTTATTGGGGTAAAAGTTACAAAAAATTCACCATTTTGACCATTTTAAAGTGTACAATTCAGTGGCATTTAGTACACATTCCAAATATTTTTTCTTTGTACATTTCTTATATTCTGAGTCCATTTTTCCAGAAGTTTATTAGTTTTTTGTACAAATTTAGATGTCTGCTGATTTCTTTTTTTTTTTTTATTTGAGACGGAGTCTCGCTCTGTCACCCAGGCTGGAATGCAGTGGTGATTTCTTCTCAGCAGATGCAGACACTTCTCTGAAGACCAACAGCAGAATTGAAGTCTCAGGATGGGCAAAAGCTTCTGTAAACATCCAGATCCACAGCCTCAACCACTTTCCCTTCACCCTGGCTGAACACCACATCTTGAGGCAATCAACTACTAAAAGGCTGCTCAAACTCCCTTTTTCTGTAATGAGACTACTTCACCCCTCTTTTTATTTGGCTACTCTAAATTCTCCTTTTATAGGAATACAACAGCCCTCAATGACTTCTTGAGGAAAAAGAAGATAATCACAAATTCAGTTTCAACAAGCAGGACATTTTGCTATACTATACCAACTAAGCCATGTTCCTCAATCCAGCTTTTGGGAGTCTGAGAGGAAATACCTCTCAGAGCAGGGAGTCAAGGAGATATATTTGTATTCCAATCTGAAAACTGTACTTTGTATAAAGGTGGCTGGTCCGGTTTCTTGTGGAGGGGTTGGGTGGTTGGACAAGAAGAGGGATGTGATTTGGGCATTCCTGAACCTTTGGCTCCTTATCCTCAAAGGAACTTGGGCAAAGTAGTTAACTTCTCTGCTTCAGCTTCCTGATCAGTAAAACGGAGACAATAACAGGAAGTCCCTGACAGGGTTGTGGTGAAAATTAAATGAAGGAACACTTGAGAAGTCTTTAAAAGAGCGCCTGGTGCACTGTAAGTACTGTGCCATAGAATGCCATCATAATGACACCAATCGCTTCCCTCCAAACTCTCTGAGCACCCTTGTAGATGGATTACCTAAACCGTCCCTCCCAGACCCTTCACAGAGGATGTCATTAAAGGCTTTAGCTACTCTCTCTCATGTGCAGGGGAAAAGAATATAATCCCTTTATAAGCTAACCAAATAAATTCTCTCAGAGCACAAACTGCCCTTGCATGAAGAACATACCTCCAGGGATGCTTGCTTAGTTGGGGAGGTGAGTGAGGCTCTCTGGACCTAGCTGAGATGGCCCGGATCTAAAGGAAGAGAGCAGCTCAAATTCTCCACAGAATAATTTAGAAACTTTGAAGGATGGGAGCTGGTACGCCAAAGAGGTGAGGGAGCTCTAGGGTCAGGCAGGAAGCTCAATGGAAGAGAAATTTGAGATAAATTGTTCTAATATTCTTCTGTGTAGTTTGCTGATTTGTTGATTTTTTTTCCCTTTTTTTTCCTTTTTTTAAATTATACTTTAAGTTCTGGGATACATGTGCAGAATGTGCAGGTTACATAGGTATACACGTGCCACGGTGGTTTGCTGCATCCATCAACCTGTCATCTACATTAGGTATTTCTGCTAATGCTATCCCTCCCCTTGCCCCTCACCCCACAACAGGCCCCACTGTGTGATGTTCCCCTCCCTGTGTCCATGTGTTCTCATTGTTCAACTCCCACTTAAAAGTGAGAATATGCAGTGTTTGGTTTTTCTGTTCCTGTGTTAGTTTGCTGATAACGATGGTTTCCAGCTTCATCCATGTCCCTGCAAAGGACATGAACTCATCTTTTTTTATATCTGTATAGTATTCCATGGTATATATGTGCCACATTTTCTTTATCCAGTCTATCATTGATGGGCATTTGGGTTGGTTCCAAGACTTTGCTATTATGAATAGTGCTGCAATAAACATATATGTGCATGTGTCTTTATAGTAGAATGATTTATAATCCTTTGGGTATATACCCAGTAATGGGATGGCTGGGTCAAATGGTATTTCTGGTTCTAGATCCT
>NW_012117177.1:1239131-1280855 GCF_000951035.1 Colobus angolensis palliatus
TCTGCTGTGCTAAAATAAACCCTCTCCGCTGTCCCAAACTTTCAGCAACATCCTGCTACTTGCCTTGTGCTATTTATGCTCTTTGGACCAGCTGCTTGAGAGTTTTCTCTCAGTGAAAGGAAGAAATTACAGTTTCACCTCACTACAATCATATGGTAATAACAGCTACTGCTTATGGTACCCCTACTGTGTCTGGCAGTCTCTTTGGTGCTTTACTTGAATTCTCATACCCATTCCTCACAACAACCCCTTGGAAGTCGGTCCACTATTATCCTATGTGGGTTCACAGATGAAAACTCAAGGCCCAAAAGGTAATGAGTGGGAAATTAAGGAGAAAAGCACATATGCTGGAGGCAGGACTTGGGCATTCAGCATCTCCTTAAATCTTTACAATGACCTTATGAGGGAGCTGTCACCCCAAATGAGGACACTGAGGCTGCAGAGTTCACAGAGCAAGCAGCATTCCTGTTCTCTGCCAGGATGAAGCCACTGAGAGTTCATAAGTACATCCATCCCTTTCCGTAAAACTTGATGAAAGAAAGCTAGCAAAGATCTGAAAACATGGAGGTACACACAGTGCTCAGTGATTGCAAAACTCAATATAATAAAGATGTCAATCTTTCCCAAAGTTATCTATAGATTTAACCTGATTACTATCAAAATCCCAGAGGGATTTTTCATAGATATACACAAGCTGGCCCAGCATGGTGGCTCATGCCTGTAATCCCAGCACTTTGGGAGGTTGAGGCGAGAGGATCACTTGGGGCCAGGAGTTTGAGACCAACCTAGGCAACATTACAAGACCCAGCCTCTACAAAAAAAAAAAAAAAAAATTAAAAATTAGCCAGGTGTGGTGGCACATGCCTGCAGTCTTAGCTACTTGGGAGGCTGAGGTGGGAGGATCGTTTTAGCCCAGGAGTTTGAGGCTGCAGTGAGCTACGATCACGTCACTGCACTCCAGTCTGGGCAAAAGCACTTGTTAGGAGGAAATAGAAGAGGAAAAGAAACTCTCAAAATTCAACAGTAAAAAAGACATAAAGATTCCATTAAAAAGCTTGGCACAGTGGCTCACACCTGTATTCCCAGCACTTTGGGAGGCTGAGGTGAGAGGATCACTCGAGGCCAGGGGTTTGAGACAAGCCTGGGCAACATAGTGACACCCTATCTCTAAAAAAAATTAAAACATTAGTCAGGTATGATGGTGCACATCTGTGGTCCTGGGTACTCAGGAGACTGAGGCAGGAGGATCACTTGAGTCCACATCAAAGCTTCAGTGAGACATGATTGCGCCACTGCACTCAATCTGGGTGACAGAGTGAGACCCTGTCTCCAAAAAAAAAGTAAAAAATAGATTCCATTAGAAAATGAGCAATATATGAACAGAATTTCACCAAAAAGAATACACAGATGGCAAAGAACATGAAAAACATGTTCAACATCATTAGTCACTAAGGAAATGCAAATTAAAATCACAATAAGCTAAGGTATTATTGTACACCTAAACGAATGGCTAAAATAAAAAACAGTAATACCAAATGTTCACAAGGATGCGGAAAAAATGAATCTCTCATACAATGATGTTAGGAATATAAAATGGTAAGGCTCTGGAAATCATTCTGGCAATTTCCTATGAGACTAAACGTGTACTTATCATATGACCCTGCAAGTGCACTCTTGGGCATTTATCCCAGAGAAATGAAAACCTATAGTCACACAAAAACCTGCATGCTGATGTTAACAGCAGCTTTATCTGTAATTGCAAAACCAGGAAACAACCCAAATGTCCATCAAGTAGTAACTAGATAAAGAAATTCTGGTCTATCCACCCAAGGGAATACTATTGAGCTGGAACAAACTACTGATACACACAACAACCCAGATGCAACTCAAAAGGATTACATTTGGTGAAGAACGTCAATCCCAAAAGACTACATAGTATAGGACTCTATTTATGTAACATTCTCGAAATTAGAAAATTGTAGAGATACAGAACAGATTAATCATTGCCAGGGAGCAAGGATGGGGCAGAGTGGGTATGATTATGAAGGGGAAGCACAAGGGAGGTTATTGAACAGTTTTATATCATGACTGTGGTGGTTGTTAAATCTATACATGGGATAAGACCACATAGAAAAACACACGCACATACAAATGCATGTAAAATGGTGAAAATTAGGTCTATATTCTAGTTAACAATCTTGTAATAATTTCCTGAATTTGATATTGTACTGTAATAACGTAAGGTGCCACCATTAGAGGAAGCGTGGTTTCAGGTACATGGGACTCTATGTACTTTTGCAACTTCCTTGTGACTCTATAATTATTTTAAAATAATTTTTTAAAATAACTAGTGTGGGGCCTGGTGTGGTGGCTCATGCCTATAATCCCAGCACTTTAGGTGGCCAAAGTGGGCAGATCATTTCAAGTCAGGAGTTCGAGACCAGCCTGGCCAATATGATGAAACTGAGTGTCTAATAAAAATACAAAAATTAGTTGGGCATGGTGGCACATGCCTGTAATCACAGCTACTCGGGAGGCTGAAGCACAAGAATGGCTTGAACTGGTGAGATGGAGGTTGCAGTGAGCCGAGATCATGCCACTGCACTCCAGCCTGGGTGACAGAGCTAGACTCTGTCTCAAAAACAAAAAACAAAAAACAAAAAAACTAGTGTGGGATTCCAGGGTGGCAAAAAGTAGCCTTAGCGAATTTCTTTGCTAGACTTGTTTTTCCTGTGTTAGCTGTCTTCTATGCACAGCTGGGGTAGTTTAAAAATTCCTCCTCCTTTCGACAAGTTTTACAAACAGTGCTAAAAAGAAGTGTATCAGTGCTTCTTTGTAAAAAGCATTATTATGTTTTCTTAAGTGACAGTTATTTTAATATTTACAAATAAAAATTATATACACATGGTGAAAATATTAGTACTTTTAGACCCTAAAGAGCTTTTGCTAATGTAGGTTACAGATCAATATTTATTATATTAGAAATCAAAACTGCAAATTTTAAAAATATGTATTAATGCATTTAAAATAATAAATCCACTGATTATTGTAAATAAAATTTTATTAAAATAATTTTATTTTCATAAACAAAGATTTTAGGAATGTTTTACATTTCTGAAAATCTCTTAAATGTCTGCCTCAGTACAAGACAGCTAGATTCTCGTATTTACTTCTGCATTTAATGTTGTAACAGGATAAATCATATGAAGACAAATCCAACCTCATGGAGATATGTAGTTGGAAAAAGGATTTCCCAGTCACCTGAAAGGGTCTCAGTCTCAGGTGTCTCCAGGACTCCTCACACCACACTTTAAGAACCAATATGTTAGAGAAACATATTGAAACATTTTCAGATAAAATGGTAAGATGTCAGCAATTTGCATTAAAGTACTCCAAAACACACACACACACATACACAGACACAGACACACACACACACACACCCATGTACATATAGTTGATTCATTATTTGTGGCAGTTATATTCTATAAAGTCACCTTAACCAATGAATTACCAAATACCAAGCCACTGCTCCTAGTGGAAATACAGGTTTAGGTTCCTGGGAGCCTCTCGTTGCATTCCTTAAAATGATCAATACACACAACCTTGTTTTATGTATGCTTTTGTCTAAAGACACCCTCTTTAATATATATTTCTTAAAATAATACATTATATGCAGTATTTTATAGTAAACCACTAGCCAAGAAGGGTTTAACATTTTCCTGATCCTGGGTTAACATAACCATAAATTTCTTTGGTTTTCAAAAGCCTCACAACCATGCTGTCCACTATGCTTTTTCTAATCAGTAGTTATCTCACGAATCTACAAACTTTGCTGCTTTTCCATTTATTCCATAGCTTCATCACACACTAAAGATGTTACTTTAGCACCATACAGAGTGTCTTCACACATAGATTGGCAAATTTCCTATTCCTTTTTCTGGATATACCGTGTTGCTGATTTATTAACATTGAACTCACAGCAGACGGCGTTATAAATCGTTCCTAATGGAAGCCTATCTAACACATGTATTTTCCCCTATAGGGAACATCACTGCCTTCTGGCTCTTAGAAACACTAGACGGTACTTCAGCACTATGATTGGGGGCCATTTTAAACAGCGAAATCACCAACGAAAGCCATAAAAATATCACTAAATCAACTATGAAAAGAACACTTGCTTACAGGATGAGAGCAGAAACAAGAACATCGCCTTTTCTAACCTCAGCTGGGAATATTGAGTGCCTGACAACTAAATTGTTTTGCCACTCTGTGCAGGTCTATGAATGACTATTGAAAGCACTGCAAGTATCGATTTGGGGTTACAGGTAAGTTTGAAGTAAGTGAACTTGCAAATATGAAATCTGTGAGTAATAAGAATCAACTTTTTATATATGTGTATATATATAACTACATTTATATATATAAGAATCAACTATACATATAACTATATATATATGTAGTTTTATTTATATATATAAAACTACAGACACATATATATATATCCACACAAATATGTGTGTGTGTGTGCCATTCAAATGATGAGCAGAAATTGTAATTGTTGAAGCTGGATGATAGGTATATGGGGATTAATTTCGCTAGTCTAATTTTGTGTATGTTTACAATTTTCCATAAGATAAAGTTTTGTAAAGTGGTTTATTTTGGACTTCATTGCATTTCCACTTTCTTTAATTCCTTACCAGCATGCAGAAGTCTGCAGCTGTCAAAGGTGAAGTTCAAGTGACATTTTGGGACAAACTGCCATCTACCACCAACCCAACCTACCACACATCCTCCTGGGGGGTACTAATCCAGTACACACTCCCTGCTATAACAGGGACAGTGACAGGCAGAATTGTAACATCAATAGCTCTTTCTCTTGGAGAGAACCTCTGAGTCAGAGGCAATGGAACCCTGTATTATTTTGAGAGCCCACTGAGCCCAGACCAGCTGACTCTGTGGAAGTGTGGTTTTAACGTGCATGTATGGCTTTAGCAGAAGGTAACTTGGATTCTGTTCTAAGGGTGTGGATTCCAATCACTTAACTCCAGCCTGGGTTGAGTCAGCAGTCTAGAGAAAGGGCCTCGGTCAAACAATCCTTAGGAGATCCAGTACTGTCCAACTAACCTTCATATATTCTCTCCACTCTAGTACATGGATATGCTTGACATTTTTAAAGAACAGGAAGCAGGCAGACACTTCCTATTTTACAAGGTGAAGCATCCCACTATCCTTGTATGCAAGATCAGTCCCTCCAGCAGAGTTTTGCATTTCATCCCTTCCCTTACCTTCTCATAAACCTCATGCGTCAGCTATCTCCTCTCTCTTCCCCATCTTCAACATTCTCTTTCTCCTAACTCTTCCCCATCAGCATAGGCACACTCCCAAGTCTCTGTCATCTTCATAAAAATTCTCCCTCGATCTTATGTGACCCTCCCACTACATCAGATCTTTCCACGTTTAACGGAAATATAACGTGCACGTATAGTTTCCACTATTTCAATGCCCAATGTTCCAGTTATATTCTGCTGTATAATAAACCACCCCAAAACTTGGGGCTTAAAACAATAATCATTTAATTATACTCACAAATGTGTGGGTGAGAAATGTGGGCAAAGCTCACTAGATAATTCTGCTGTCCCATGTGCCATCTACTGAGGTCACTCAGTGGTATCCAGCTGGCTGGCTAGGTTGTTTTGGAGGGACCAAGATGACTTCCTTCATATGTGTGGCGCATTGGTGGGGATAACTGGAAAGCTGGGCTCAGCTGGGCTGTGCGCTCTCTCTCCATGTTGTCTCTGGACCTCTCCATTTGGTTTCTCCAGCAGGGCAGTCAGAATTCTTACATGGTTCCTGAGGGACCAAAAGACCAAGGCAACAGTTACAGGATTCTTTTTTTTTTTTTTTTGAGACGGAGTCTCGCTCTGTGGCCTGGGCTGGAGTGCAGTGGCCGGATCTCAGCTCACTGCAAGCTCCGCCTCCCGGGTTCATGCCATTCTCCTGCCTCAGCCTCCCAAGTGGCTGGGATTACAGGCGCCCGCCACCTCGCCCGGCTAGTTTTTTTGTATTTTTTAGTAGAGACGGGGTTTCACCGTGTTAGCCAGGATGGTCTCGATCTCCTGACCTCATGATCCGCCCGTCTCGGCCTCCCAAAGTGCTGGGATTACAGGCTTGAGCCACCGCGCCCGGCCTAACAGTTACAGGATTCTTAAAACCTACCCTTGGAAGTCAAGCAGCATTAATTCCCTGCATTCTTTCAGTTAAACTTTTGTACAGGGCCCACCAGATTCAACAGTAGAGGGACTACACAGAGGTACAGTTACTTGGAGGCTTGGTTGATAGGAGTCACATGTTACAGACTACCGCCCCCATGTACTCCTCAAACCGCTGCATTCCCCATCACTCCACTGAAATTGTAATCTTTGAGGTAAAGACTGATGTCTTAGTTGTTAAATCCAATAGACGTCTGTCAGTACTTGTTTTGCTTGGTTTTTTTTTTGTTTGTTTTTTGTTGTTGTTGTTGTTTTTGTTTTTGTTTTTGTTTTGGAATTGGACCCTATTGACCACTAAATTCCTTCTTGAAATTCTCCTCCCCTAGCTTCTATATATCACCTTTCCTTGTCTTTTCCTCAGTCTCCTAAAGTGACTTATTTCTTAGGCTCTCCCCTTATCTACTGGGCTTTGCTATCAGTTCTCTTCTCACTCTGCATATGCTACCTAGTTATATCAACTACACCTATAGCCTCATCTATCACTTAACTACTGGTGGTTTCCTCAATATATATCTCCATCCCAGACTTCTCTCCAGTGATCCAGAATCTCATGTACTCACCTAGATGTCCAGCGGGTACTTCAAACAGCCAAAGCTTAATTCATCTTCCTTACACATGCTCTCTTCCTTGTCTTTTCTCTCCTGTCTTTACCACCCACCTAGATGCCCAAGGCTGAAACTTGGAAGTCATCCTTAACTCTACCATCTCTCCTATTATACTGAATACAGTTTGTCACTGATCCCCAACCATTCAGCTTGCTAAAAAGCTTGTCAATTTATCTATTCCTCTCCATCCTAAATACTAGGTCCCTGGCAGAGGACTAGATGGGGTCTCAGTTCATCATTCTGATCTGTAAACCATATAGAAATTAACACTTACTATAATAAACTCAAACACCTTTTTTTAAAAAGCAGAGGTGATCTAGAGATATCAGGACAGGAGATATTTAATGAGTTAAACTCCACATGGGGAGAAGCACTCAAGTTGGTAGCAGTGGGATGTTGCCTTTCGGTAACCTCTAGGGTGAGGTTACTTCAGTTCCTGGGAAGCCCCAAGTGGGGGCTTATTGGCTAGTCAAGCTCCTTATACCCCTGAACATGCCATCCTGAAATATCATCGCATTTAGTGTGATTATAAAAACTGTCTTAATTAAGCCTCATCATCTGGATCTCACATCCAGATTGTGTGTACAATTTCTTAATACATTGCCAGCACATCGTGGCTACACACACCACAGGTTATATCACAGTGACCAGACAGATTCTGGCTTCTAGTAAATGACCAAATAGCTCCTATCAAACCCATCCTCCTTCAGATGTAACAACTATACACTCTGGACAATTTGTTTTTTAATTACCTGCAAGTATTGACAAGCAACCCAAGGCAGGCAGAAACTGGAGGACGATCTACATTTAAAAGAAGAGATCAAAACTAGATGAGATTCCCATTTTTAAGACTTTGAACCACAGGGTAGGCCCCAATCAGTTCCCTGATGGGTGAACCTTACTGACTTGAAGACAAGAGGACAGAGTTCAGAGTTTCCACAGCAGCTGAAAACTGTGGGGATAAAATCTTGTAATGGAGACAGCCAGATAGGCAGAGTCCTGAATTCTGTGTATAAACTCTACCCAAATCTCTGGCCGACCTCTGAATTATGCATTCATGGGACAGTTTCCAAACAGTCTGTATAAGACTAAAAGAACTGACTAGAGACTTCGGTTGCTGCCTGCCATGAGGGAGACAGAGCATGGAATTCGAGTTTAGTCAAGTTAAATGCTGCTTAAACAAAAATGTCAATATTTTTCAGAGGGATATAATGGAATCCAGTTTCTCTAGAACATGTCCTCTGCAATATCCAGGAGACAAGTCAAAATGACTGAACATTGTTTGAGAAAAGTCAAAATGATTGAACATGTTTCCTATGGGAAACAGGAAAATGTAACCTATACCAAAGAAAAAAGGCAATCAATGAAGACTGACCCTGAGATAACTGACATGTTAGAATTAGCAGACAGGAATTTTTTTATTTTATTTTATTATTATTATTTTTTTTATTATTATACTTTAAGTTCTAGGGTACATGTGCATAGCGTGCAGGTTTGTTACATATGTATACTTGTGCCATGTTGGTGTGCTGTACCCATCAACTCGTCAGCACCCATCAATTCATCATTTATATCAGGTATAACTCCCCAATGCAATCCCTCCCCCCTCCCCCCTCCCCATGATAGGCCCCAGTGTGTGATGTTCCCCTTCCCGAGTCCAAGTCATCTCATTGTTCAGTTCCCACCTATGAGTGAGAACATGCGGTGTTTGGATTTCTCTTCTTGTGATACTTTGCTAAGAATGATGGTTTCCAGCTGCATCCATGTCCCTACAAAGGACGCAAACTCATCCTTTTTCATGGCTGCATAGTATTCCATGGTGTATATGTGCCACATTTTCTTAATCCAGTCAGCAGACAGGAATTTTTAACCAGCTATTATAATGATTCCCAAGGACACAGAGGAAAATATGCTCATAATGAATAGTGACCAGCTGTACTGCAACCATGTAAACATGAGCAGCCCATAGAGGTGGGTGGCTGGTTCACAGTCTAGAAGATAGAAAAGACTGGGAGTGGCAAGCCTGGCCAGGACCTACAGCACCCACCAACACTGTCTTAGTTCAGATTCTTACTGTTTTTCATGTAGACCATTAAAACAGTCTCAAAAATTGCCTCCCTGCTTCTGGTTACTATTTACTATGACTCCCCCAACACACACAGAGACCCTAAACACATCTACAGTGATTCCAGAATTACCTATTTGAACACAGGTTTAATTAGGACTTTACTGATTCCAAGAAACAGAAACACCATTTGGGCCAAAGAGTTAATTTACTGGAAGTTTCACATAATCATAAGTAGATGAGCCTCAAGGACAAGTACAATCAGAGACTCAAACATGAACAGGAATCTTTCAATTGCTCATCCTGTAAGTTCACTTCATTCTCTGAAACAAGTTTCCTCCCCGTGGCTGTAAAATGGGCCGCCAGCAGTTTCTGGCCACATATCTCCTAGCTGTGCCACAAAACCAAGAGGCAATATTTTCCCTCAATTAAATTTTTAAAAATCGAAGAAAAACATTCTGATTGTCCTGACCTAGACCACATGCCACACCTCAACCAATCGAATCAACTGTGGCCAGGGAGACAGGTACTGTGATTGGAAGCTCTCACGAGCACTGAATGGCTGGACAGGAGAGGAGCAGCGCACCAGAGTCACAGAGGGGTTCATTTCCAGGGCAAAGGAAGGACTCTGGGAAAAGAAACTGTCAAATGATAAAGGTCTAACAGGTTTCCTGTGGTCACCACTTCAATTTGTGGCAATATCATCCTCCATGCAAATGTCAGCGTCCTGGGATTTCTCTTACAGCAGAGACTTCTGTTGTTCCCCAATATCTGTTCTCCCCTTCCCCTTACCTAGTATTTTACTGCGTGAAACATAAATGTAATGACCAGAGGACAAGTGTCACATGGTGGAGATGATGGGACAGAAAGCCCATACGTTATTTTGGATGGCTAATAACTCACAGCTGAACCTGATGCTAACTGACAACCCCCTCACTCCCCACATCTAATCAAGGCAAAACAACACTGAAGTTAAGAGTGTGGGTTAGAGCCAACCACCTCAGTTTGAATCTAGGCTCTGCCACTTACTAGTTCTGTTCAGCACATTACTTTCTCTCTGTTCCTGCTTCCTTAGGCATAAAATGATGTTAATGTACCTCATAGGTTGGTTGTGAGAATTAAGATCATTCACGTAAGCACTTAGAACAGTGCTCAATGAGTATTAACTACCATTTTCAAGGCGTCTCAGTTTTACCTACTAAAGATCTTGGAAGACAGTGTCTTCTTTCACAGCCCAAAAGCCACTTTACATCACTTCAATGAGCCATTGCCTCCTCCACAGCGTCCTCCACATTGCCTAAGCCTGAACTTTCTGAAACACCTTGATCTGACCATGTTACTCCTATTGGAAACCCCTCAATGATTCTTCCTTTCCTACAAAATAAAGCCTTAACTCCTTAGCCTGGTGACCAAGGTTCCTTGCATAAGGGCCCGAATAGCCTTTCTGGGCTCATCTCCTGCCACTCCTCCATGATGTGCCAAAGCCCAGTCACACTGAACTATTCTCTACCATCAGCTTCCTACCTGCCTCTAAAGTACTAACAACTCCTGTGTTCCCTCCCTCCTTAACTCTTTCCTCCGTTGGCTGCTGTGGCACCACACCCTCTTGGTTTTCTTCCAATCTCCCTGGCTATTCTTTTTCCATCTTTCTCACGGGTTTCTCATTCTTCAGCCCATCTGTGTCAAGGTTCCCAGGTCATCCTTAGCCCACTTCCTGTTTCACTGCATGTCCTGCCCCGGAGTGATGGCATCCCCTGGCAAGCTTCTAAGCTCCACCGACAGCCTCATGATCCCCGGATTTTCACTCCTAACCTCTTTCCTGAGTTTTTGTTTCAAATATCCTGATATATCACACCCCCTGAATAGACACCTCAACTTCAGCATGTCCAAAACCAAACTCACGTTCCCCACCCCAAACCCACTTCCGCTCTTTACTCTGAACCTGCTGCTGGCACCACCATCACCCAAGCCTGGAATTCTTCAATCTGCACATCTAAGAAATGACCAAATCCTAATTCATGTCCTCAATAACTCTCCAACCTGCCTTCTCTCTATACTCACTGCCACTGCTCTCGTTCTGGCCCAAATCCCCTCTAGCACAGACTCTGCCATAGTCACCTCCCTGCCTGCCTCCACTCACTCCTCCAATCCAATGGGCAACCTGTTACCCACCTCCAGCGAAAACCTCATCATGTCACTGCCCTGCTTGAAACTCTTCACTAGTTCCCACTGTTCCATCAGACAGAATTATTCTGTGCCTCATAGTAGTTAAATATTTACTATTTACTGGAGCCTATGCTAAGTATGAGGAATACTTGAACTGGCTGCTGCCTTTTAAGGTATTTACCATCTATCTGAGGAGACAGACATATAAATAACCACTAATAACATGATGTAGTAAGTCCTGTGATAGACACACCAACAGAGTACTACAGAAGCACAAGACTTAGAGATAGGAACCACATCTTCCTAATCTTTGTATCTCCAATATGTGATACCAAGTTTGATTAACTAGAGAATTTTATCTGAATACTGAAAGGATGCCCTTCTCTGAGCCTCAGCTTCCCATTATATAAAATGGCTCACAACTCACATATCAAAGTATATAATTATGTATTTATGTTACATATAACATACATATTATATACATATATAATATGCATACATAGTATATAATATGCATAATATGCATGCATATTATATATGTATATATACATATTATATATGTTACATATAACATATATATTATATACGTATATAATATGCATACATAGTATATAATATGTATAATATGCATGCATATTATATATGCATACATATATGTATATGTATGTATACATATTATATACGTATATAATATGCATGCATATTATATATGCATACATATATGTATATGTATGTATACATATTATATACGTATATAATATGCATGCATATTATATATGTATATATGTCTGATATAGTGCCAGAAGTCTCAAAATATGTCAGTTTTGCTTCTCCCCTCACCCCTTTAACTCCATCTATGGGAGGCATAGCAGAGGAAACAGCAGGTCAGTGATGTAAGAATTAGAAGCCCAACAACTGAAGAACTGGAAACAGCATCATTTCTGTCCTCTGTCTGGTAATGGCAGAGTGGCTGGAGCACCAGGCAGCTCCAAAATAGCCTTGGGCAGGAACAGCAGTGCTCCAATACCATCAGAACAAAGGAAGAAATCACGACTTGAACTTTCGTGGACAGGAGAAAAAATCTGACGTGGACATAAACATGGACTTCTAGACGGATAAGGGCTGTTCTTTTCCTCTGCTACTTGAATCCTTCTGCAATATCGCCACCTGGTGGCTATCTAGCATCCCTTTACTTAATTCCCCAGTGCAGTTTGCTCTGAAAGCCCACTGCACTGTGAAAGTTCTGGAAGGGAACAGCCTAGCTCAGTGAACTGTTCTCGGAAATGCTCAGAGTTAATCATATATTCTTCTCCATGTCCTGCAAAGTGTCTTGTACTCAAGCTCTGTTATAGCACCTCTCATTGTATTATAATTGTTTACCTGTACACATTCATTCATGCACCCAACAAATTTATAAGTGTCGTGCCTAGGACAGGCAGAGACACAATGATGAACAAAACCAGTTGACCGCATAAACAAAGAATTAAACATGTACACACAGAATTAAAATAGCCATATTTCCAACCACTATAGAATAATTATTATAATATTTAACATTTGTTGAGCACTGAATACTGTATCTGTATTATCTCATTTAATGCTCACAACTCAGTGAGGTAAATAATATGATTATCCTCATGTTACAGATGAAGCAAAAGAGCAACAGAAAGGTTGGGTAAATTGTCCATAGTCACATAGCCAGGAAATGCTAGAGCTCGGATTCAAGTCTGCCCTGGGTCCAGAACCCATGCAATAGCTTTAAAAAAAAAAAAAAAAACAACTACTGCCCCCATAACCCCGCCTCGATGCATGTCTGATGATTCAATAAATAAAAACCTTGTACCTCCAAAACTCAAGGAGATAAAAGTTCAGGTAGTAGAATCTCCTACTAGGAGGTTAAGCTGATCAGGAAGTTGACTCCATCCCTCTGAATCTCACCTAGCCCCTGGAAATACGCTCTGCTTGATCCCTGCCTCTATTGTAGCCCTGCACCCCCCAAGCCCCAAAGTGAGTGCTCCTCCTTTCATGTGTGAACAAACATAAACCTGAAAAAGCCAATCCTTCAAGATGGATCTTGAGCAGCTCACTGGGCCTAAATGTAAAATAAAGCCAACAAGCCATTTTACTGACTAGGGGTCACACACATACTCTGAGTTCCCTGAAAACCAGCACTCTTATATTTCAGACTTCCAGCGCTTCCCTTAACCAACCAATCACAGCTCATCTGACTCAGCCAATCAGAGTTCAGCTGTGTTGCCCAATCAGGGCTCAGCTATATGGACCAACCAGAACTCAGCTGCATTGACCAATCAGAACCAACCATGCTTCAATCCTTCGTTATAAATGTACTTTTGTTTTACACTGGAGGCTGAGACTCCTGAGTTTGCAAACAGTTCAGTGGAACAGAGTCTCTTTCCTCCAGTCTCCTCTTCAGAGACCTTTTGTTCACAGATGTTCTGTCTCAAATATAGTCAAAAAAAAAACACTCCATATGATCCTTCCTAACATGATAGAGACTGTTGGCATTTTCAAGATGCTACCAAATTCTAAAAGTGAACAGAACAGAAATAAATTTCAGAAAGCATTCAAAAACAGTTTCTATTTTGACCACACTCACACGATTTTTAGGCTTTGTGCATTTGATATTTGGATTTATGGCTAGACTCAGAGATTTAAAATGTGGCTGCCCACCAGCCAGCACAGTGGCTCACGCCTGTAATCCCAGCACTTTGGGAGGCTGAGGCAGGAAGATCGCTTGAGGCCAGGAGTTCGAGACCAGCCTGAGTAACATAGGGAGACAGCATCTCTAGAAAAAAATACAAAATTTAGCCCGGCATGATGGTGTGCCCGTACTTTCAGTTACTGGGGAGGCTGAAGTGTGAGGATCACTTAAGCCCATAAAGCAGAGGTTGTGAAAAAGGAAAAGTTATCTCGTCCCCTTTGCAGGGTGTGCAATGTGGGGTATAGTTCACTTCTTCAGTGCCCTGCTTCTCAAACCTCTATGGGAGCATACGGATGGGCAGGGAGCCCCATAGCAGTGTCTAGGGGTGAATGTTTACAGCTGAAGCCCCAATGGGCGTGTGTTACAGGGTGTTCTTTTAGTTTAGCTGCCCGTAGGCAGCTTGCATTAGCTCAATTAGACCCCTACCTTATCGCAAGGACAGAGAGCTTTCTGTATCCTGGAATTCTTGCCTTGGTATACTGGAGGAATCAGATCACACGTGGGCTTGGAGAATGAGTTCAAGATTTTATTAAGTGGAAGTAGCTCTCAGTAGATGGGGGAACCAGAAGGGAGATGGCTTTCCTCTGGAGTCAGGCTGCTCACGGCCCAGGCTTTTTTCTAACTGCCCTAGCCAAACTCCATGTCGTTCTGCCGGTTGATGGCCTCCCAGCGTGCTGGTACCTATCAGTCGTTCTTCTCCACATCCAGCCACCTGTGTGTTCCTCCACTGATGTACTCCTCTCAAAGCTCAGCCACATCTGTGTCTGCCTGCTGGTGTCTTGGGGTTTTCATAGGCACAGGATGGTGGTATGGCAGGCCAGGGTGGTCTTGGGAAATGCAACATTTGGGCAGGAAAACAAAAATGCCTGTCCTCACCTAGGTCCATGGGCATAGGCCCGGGGGTAGAGCCCTAGCCAGGGACCACACTCTTCCCTCCTTCCCTATCATTTAAAGGGATCATGCTTTTCCCTTCTCAGTACTTCCCTTTCCCCTTCCATATCAGTTGCAGTGAGCTGAAATGGTACCACTGCACTCCAGCCTGGGTGAGAGAGTAAGACCCTGTCTCAAAAATAAAAATTGGCTGGGCGCAGTGGCTCATTCCTGTAATCCCAGCACTCTGGGAGACCAAGTCCAGTGAATCACTTGAAGCCAGGAGTTCAACACCAGCCTGGCCAACATGGTAAAACCCCATTTCTACTAAAAATACAAAATTAGCTGGGCGTGGTAGCGCATGCCTGTAATCCCAGCTATTTGTGAGGCTGAGGCAGGGGAATTGCTAGAACCTGGGAGGCGGAGGTTGCAGTGAGCCAAGATTGCACCACTACACTCCAGCCTAAGCAACAGAGTGAGAAACTCCATCTCAAAAAAATAAATATAGGCCGGGCGCAGTGGCTCATGCCTGTAATCCCAGCACTTTGTGAGGCCAAGGCAGGCAGATCACAAGGTCAAGAGATCAAGACCATCCTGGCCAACATGGCAAAACCCCGTCTCTACTAAAAATACAAAAATTAGCTGGGTGTGGTGGTGTGCGCCTGTAGTCCCAGCTACTTGGGAGACTGAGGCAGGAGAATTGCTTGAACCCAGGAGGCAGAGGTTGCAGTGAGCCAAGATTGTGCCACTGCACTCCAGCCTGGCGACAGAGCAAGACTCCATCTCAATAAATAAACAAACACACAAATAAATAAAATAAAAATAAAATAAAATGGCTTTTAGTAAACACTCTGTGCAAGACATTGTGCATTGAACTACTGATGCATTCTCTCATTTAAACTTCTCACCAAACCTGTGAAGCAGGTAGATATTCCCATTCGACAAAGATAATAGGACCAAAGAGATAAAGTAAGGTTCCCAGGGTCACACAGCCAATAAGCAGAAGATCCGTCATTTGAACTTAAGTTGTCTGACATCCGGTCTTGAATTTTTTATGACTACAATATACAGCCTCCCCTCCTTATTTATTTATTTATTTTGAGACAGAGTCTCACTCTGTTACCCAGGCTGGAGTGCAGTAGTGGGATCAAGGCTCAGAGCAGCCTGGACCTCCCCACCTCAAGGAGCAATCTTCCCACCTCAGCCTCCCAAGCAGCTAGGACTACCGGCATGTGCCACCACACCCTGATAATTTCTGTCTTTTTTGTAGAGACAGGATTTCGGTGGTTTTTTGTTTGTTTGTTTGTTTGTTTTTTTTGTGGGTGGGGATCACAGAATAGTTTCTGGCTTTCTTCCAGGGATAAGCCTGGGTTTTATTCTTGCATTGGCTCAGTGAGGGGGAAATAATTATGTATAATCTTCATGGCTTGTGTTAAATTTAACTACTTCTTACTCACCACCTATTTTCTTCAACTAATCAGCTCTTGCTCACTCTGTAGGACTAGGTCAAAACTCATAGCTCCTGCAGGAAGCCTTCCCTGGTCTCTCCAATTACCCCCTTTAACATTGGTCTCTCCCAAATTCATTCTAAAGGAGAGGTACAAGTCTAATAAATTTTCTGGGGAATACCATAAACAGCAGAGGAAATTGGCAGTCCATCTCTGGGGGAAAAAAATACGAGCTCAAACGTATCTCCAGATGTTTTCATATGTCTATGGGCACAGAAACAGTCTGGCAGGGACAAAAACAACATGGTCTCACTGGCTGCCTATAGTTCTCACCCACTGGCCTGCTCGTGAATACAGCCCGGCCTCCACCCAGGACAGTCTTTTAGAGTCCTGAAGAGACAGGAGAAGGCCACCTTAAGCATTTTGTTGGTCAGTCCAAATCCTGCCCACTGCTAGGAAGTTCTGACCCAAATATATACATATATCAAAATTATTATTTCATATGGAGATCTGATTATGGCCCAGGCAAAACAGAAACCTATGAATAGGGACTTTCAGAATAGCTGAGTAAGACCCTCCAAAAAATCTGCTCCTCCGATCAGTGATGAGAATATTGGCAAAATTGTTAAAATCAAGTTTTTCAATATGCTGGAAATTATCCAAAAGCTTGCAGCAATCTAAGGAGCATTTATTCAAGAAAACAACTGAATCTTGGCAAAAACACTGATCTTTGTGGCCTTTTAACTTGCCCTATTCACATCCCCCACTCTACTGCTCAGTGATGGCCTTGAAAACCAGAAGCCTTGCAATCGCAGTAAGCTGTGAATTCCAGCTGCTGGGACAACTGGATATGCATCTGGAAAACAAAGCTGGGCTCCTACTTTATACCACATGCCAAACTTACCTGAAAACAAAACAAAGGCATAGGAAAGAAAAATATAAAACTCCTAGAAAACACAGGTGTAAATCTTCAAAACCTTAGACATTCACATGAATTTTTACAATAAAACAAGTGACTGAGACATGTTGTACCTTGGCCCATAACCATGTGGTCAGTTGGTAGCCACACTCAACATTTATAACCAATATCTCTTAATGCTCACTGATTAAACAATTCCAACAGTACAAGGACTTCTACTTCTCTTTTTTTCCAGACAGGGTCTCACTCTGTCACCCATGCTGGAGTGATCACAGCTCACTGCAGTCTCCACCTCCTTGGCTCAAGCAATCCTCCCACCTCAGCCTCCCGAGTAGCTGGGACCACAGGCATGCACCACCACGCCTGGCTAATTTTTGAATTTTCTGTAGAGACGGGGTTTCACCATTGTTGCCAGGCTGGTCTCAAACTACTGGGCTCAAGCGACCCACCTGCTTTGGCCTCCCAAATTGCTGGGATTACAAGTGTGAGCTACCACACCCAGCCCTAGAACTTCCATTCTTACCTACAGATAGAATAGGTTACCCAGCAAAAATTACTGATGCATATAAAATCTAAAATGTGGCCACATATGGAGACTTTAAAAGTGAACCAGCATTCTCACTACTATGCTTGACTAGTCTTTTAAAAGAAAAAGTGTTCAGGATTGGCCTGGGCAACATGGTTAAACCCTGTCTGTACAAAAAACACAAAAATTAGCTGGGCATGGTGGCAGTCTCCCGTAGTCCCAGCTATTTGGGAGGCTGAGGTGGGAGGATTGTTTGAGCCTGGGAGTCGAGGCTGCAGTGAGCCATGATCTCACCGTTGCACTCCAACTGTCAACACAGTGGGACCCTGTTTCAAAAAAAGTGAACCAGATTCTGCCAAATTAAAAGAATGAAACTTCCATACATGTCATTGGAAATAACAATGTGTTTTCATCTCACACAATGAGACAGAGGTGAGCAAATGTCCTTTCAATCTCTGATAACTAAGTACTATTATCAAGGAAGACTGAACAGCTAAACGTCTTCACAGTTTCAACACTAATGGTAGCCATGTGTCATATGTTAAACACCTCAAATAAGATATACAGAGGCAAACATTCACATAACCACAGCAAAGTAGAAATTGTTTTTTATAAACAACTCAAGATAATTGGCTGAAAATGATTAGTGAGACTTCCTCAAAGGCTCGTCGGCATAGGCAACTACAATATTAAATCTTGTTACTCTGATTTCCGGCAAGATGGCCAAATAGGAAAAGCTCTGGTCTGCAGCTCCCAGCAAGACCGAGGCAGAAGGTGGGTGATTTCTCGAGGTCAGGAGACGGAGACCATTCTGGCTAACATGGTGAAACCCTGTCTCTACTAAAAATACAAAAAACAATTAGCCGGGCATGGTGGCGAGCGCCTGTAGTCCCAGCTACTCGGGAGGCTGAGGCAGAATGGCGTCAACCTGGGAGGCGGAACTTGCAGTGAGCCGAGATTGGGCCACTGCACTCCAGCCTAGGTGACAGAGCTAGACTCCATCTCAAAAACAAACAAACAAACAAACAAAACAGAAGGTGGCTGATTTCTGCATTTCCAACTGAGGCAAACAGGGTCTGGAGCAGACCTCCAGCAAACTCCAACTGACTTGTTACAAGGAAAACTAACAAAGAAAGGAATTCCATCAACATCAACAAAAAGGACATCGACACCAAAACCCCATCCATAGGTCGTGAACATCAAAGACCAAAGGTAGACAAAACCACAAAGATGGGGAGAAACCAGCGCAGAAAGGCTGAAAATTCCAAAAACCAGAATGCCTCTTTTCCTTCAAAGGATCACAACTCCTCATCAGCAGGGAACAAAAGTGGACAGAGAATGAGTTTGACGAATTGACAGAAGTAGGCTTCAGAAGGTGGGTAATAACAAACTCCTTCAAGCTAAAGGAGCATGTTCTAACCCAATGCAAGGAAGCTAAGAACCTTGAGAAAAGGTTAGACGAATGGCTAAATAGAATAACCAGTGTAGAGAAGAACATAAATAACCTGATGGAGCTGAAAAACACAGCATGAGAACTTCGTGAAGCATACACAAGTTTCAATAGCCAAATCAATAAAGAGGAAGAAAGGATATCAGTGATTGAAGATCAACTTAATGAAATAAAGCGGCCAGGCGTGGTGGCTGAAGCCTGTAATCCCAGCACTTTGGGAGGCCGAGGCGGGCGGATCACGAGGTCAGGAGATCGAGACCATCCTAGCTAACACGGTGAAACTCTGTCTCTACTAAAAATACAAAAAATTAGCCGGGCGTGGTGGTGGGCGCCTGTAGTTCCAGCTACTTGGAGGCTGAGGCGGTAGAATGGCATGACCCCGGGAGGCGGAGCTTGCAGTGAGCCGAGATCGCACCACTGCGCTCCAGCCTCCGCGACACAGCCAGACTCCATCTCAAAAAATAAATAAAATAAAATAAAATAAAGCAAGCAGACAAGATTAGAGAAAAAAGAGTGAAAAGAAAAGAACAAACCCTCCAAGAAATATGGGACTATGTGAAAAGACCAAATCTACATTTCACTGGTGTACCTGAAAGTGACAGGGAGAATGGAACCAAGTTGGAAAACACTCTTCAGGATATTATCCAGGAGAACTTCCCCAACGTAGCAAGGCAGGCCGACATTCAAATTCAGGAAATAAAGAGAACACCAAAGAGATATTCCTCAAGAAGAGCAACCCCAAGACACATATCATCAGATTCACCAAGGTTGAAATGAAGGAAAAAATGTTAAGGGCAGTCAGAGAGAAAGGTTGAATTACCCACAAAGGGAAGCCCATCAGACTAACAGCAGAACTCTCGGCCAGAAGAGAGTGGGGGCCAATATTCAACATTCTTAAAGAAAAGACTTTTCAACCCAGAATTTCACATCCAGCCAAACTAAGCTTTGTATATGAAGGAGAAATAAAAGCCTTTACAGACAAGCAAATGCTGAGAGATGTTGTCACCATCAGGCCTGCCTTACAAGAGCTCCTGAAGGAAGCACTAAACATGGAAAGGAAAAACCAGTAGCAGCCACTGCAAAAACATGCCAAATTGTAAAGACCATCGACGCTATGAAGAAACTGCATCAACTAACGGGCAAAATAACCAGCTAGCATCGTAATGACAGGATAAAATTCACATATAACAGTATTAACCTTGAATGTAAATGGGCTACATGCCCAAATTAAAAGACACAGACTGGCAAATTGGATAAAGAGTCAAGACCCATCAGTGTGCTGTATTCTGGAGACCCATCTAATGTGCAACAACACACATAGGCTCAAAATAAAGGGATGAAGGAAGATCTACCAAGCAAATGGAAAGCAAAAAAAGCAGGGGTTGCAATCCCAGTCTCTGATAAAACAGACCTTAAACAGTTGAAGTCCACTCCAGACCCTGTTTGCCTCAGTTGGAAATGCAGACATCACTGGCCTTCTGCGTCAATCTCGCTGGGAGTTGCAGACCAGAGCTGTTCCTATTCAGCCATCTTGCTAGAAATCAGAGTAACAAGATTTAATATTGTAGTTGCCTATGATGACAAGCCTTTGAGGAAGTCTCACTAACCATTTTGAGCCAATTATCTTGAGTTGTTTACAAAAAGATCAAAAGAGACAAACAAGGCCATTACATAATGGTAAAGGGATCAATGCAACAAATATATCCTAAATATACATGCACCCAATACAGGAGCACCTAGATTCATAAAGCAAATTCTTAGAGACCTACAAAGAGATTTAGACTCTGACACAATAATAGTGGGAGACTTTAACACCCCATTGTCAATATTAGACAGATCAACGAGACAGAAAATTAACAAGGATATCCAGGACTTGAACTCAGCTCTGGACCAAGCAGACCTAACAGACATCTACAGAACTCTCCACCCCAAATCAACAGAATATACATTCTTCTCAGCACCGCATTGCATGTATTCTAAGATTGACCACATAATTGGAAGTAAAACACTCCTCAGCAAATGTAAAACAGCAGAAATCACAACAAACTGTCTCTCAGACCACAGTGCGATCACATTATAAGTCAGGATTAAGAAACTCACTCAAAACTGCACAAATACATGGAAACTGAACAACCTGCTCCTGAATGAATACCAGGCAAATAACAAAATGAAGGCAGAAATAAAGATGTTATTTGAAACCAATGAGAACAAAGACATAACGTATCAGAATCTCTGGGGCACATTTAAAGCAGTATGTAGAGAGAAATTTATAGCACTAAATGCCTACAAGAGAAAGCAGGAAGATTAAAATCAACACCCTAATATCACAATTAAAAGAACTAGAGAAGCAAGAACGAACAAATTCAAAAGCTAGCAGAAGACAAGAAATAACTAAGATCAGAGCAGAACTGAAGGAGACAGAGACACGAAAAACCCTTCAAAAAAAAAAAAATCAATGAACCCAGGAGCTGGTTTTTTGAAAAGATTAAACAGAATAGATAGACCACTAGCCAGACTAATAAAGAAGAAAAGAGAGAAGAATCAAATAGACACAATAAAAAATGATAAACGGGATATCACCACCGATCCCACAGAACTACAAACTACCATCAGAGAATACTATAAACACCTCGATGCAAATAAACTAGAAAATCTAGAAGAAATGGATGAATTCCTGCACATATACACCCTCTCAAGACCAAACCAGGAAGAAGTAGAATCTCTGAGTAGACCAATAACAGGTTCTGAAATTGAGGCAGTAATTAATAGCCTACCACCCAAAAAAAGTCCAGGACCAGACAGATTCACAGCCAAATTCTACCAGAAGTACAAAGAGGAGCTGGTATCATTCCTTCTGAAACTATTCTAAACAACAGAAAAAGAGGGAATCCTGCCTAACTCATTTTATGAGGCCAGCATCATCCTGATACCAAAACCTGGCAGAGACACAACAAAAAGAGAATTTCAGACCAATATCCCTGACGAACATCAATGTGAAAATCCTCAATAAAATACTGGGATACCGAATCCAGCAGCACATCAAAAAGCTTATCCACCACGAGCAACTTGGCTTCATCCCTGGGATGCAAGGCCGGTTCAACATATGCAAATCAATAAACATAATCAATCACATAAATAGAACAAATGACAAAAACCACGATTATCTCAACAGATGCAGAAAAGGCCTTCGACAAAATTCAACAGCCTTCATGCTAAAAACTCTCAATAAACTAGGTATTGATGGAACATATCTCAAAATAATAAGAGCTATTTATGACAAACCCACAGCCAATATCACACTGACTGGGCAAAAACTGGAAGCATTCCCTCTGAAAACCAGCACAAGACAAGGATGACCTCTTTAACCACTCCTATTCAACTTAGTATTGGAAGTTCTGGCTAGGGTAATCGGGCAAGAGAAAGAAATAAAGGGTATTCAATTAGGAAAAGAAGAAGTTAAATTGTCTGTGTTTGCAAATGACATGATTGTATATTTAGAAAGCTCCATCTCTCAGCCCAAAATCTCCTTAAGTTGATAAGAAACTTCTGCAAAGTCTCAGGATACAAAATCAATGTGCAAAAATCACAAGCATTCCTATACACCAATAACAGACAGAGAGCCAAATCATAAGTGAACTCCCATTCACAAATGCTACAAAGAAAATAAAATACCTAGGAATCCAAATTTCAAGGAATGTGAAGGACCTCTTTAAGGAGAACTACAAACCACTGCTCAACGAAATAAAAGAAGACACAAAAAAATGGAAGAAGATTCCATGCTCATGGATAGGAAGAATCAATATCGTGAAAATGACCATAATGCCCAGAGTAATTCATAGATTCAATGCTATCCCTATCAAACTACCATTGACTTTCTTCACAGAAATGGAAAAAACTACTTTAAAGTTCATATGGAACCAAAAGACAGTCCACATAGCCAAGACAAACCCAAGGAAAAAGAACAAAGCTGGAGGCATCACGCTACCTAACTTCAAACTATACTACAAGGCTACAGTAACCAAAACAGCATGGGTCTGTACAAAAACAGAAAGATAGACCAATGGAACAGAACGGAGGCCTCAGAAATAACACCACACATCTACAACCATCTGATCTTTGACAAACCTGACAAAAACAAGAAATGAGGAAAGGATTCCCTATTTAATAAATGGTGTTGGGAAAACTGGCTAGCCACATGCAGAAAGCTGAAGCTGGAATCCTTCCTTACGCCTTATATAAAAATTAACTCAAGGTGGATTAAAGACTTAAACGTAAGACCTAAAATCATGAACACCCTAGAAGAAAACCTAGGCAATACCATTCAGGTCATAGGGATGGGCAAAGACTTCATGACTAAAACACCAAAAGTAGTGGCAACAAAAGCCAAAATAGACAAATAGGATCTAATTAAACTAAAGAGCTACCACACAGCAAAAGAAACTATCAGCAGTGAACAGGCAACCTACAGAATGGGAGAAAATTTTTGCAATCTATCCATCTGACAAATGGTTAATATCGAGAATCTACAAAGAACTTAAATTTACAAGAAAAAATCGAACAACTCCGTCAAAAAATGGGCAAAGGATACGAACAGACATTTCTCAAAAGAAGACATTTATGTAGCCAACAAACTTAGGAAGAAATGCTCATCATCACTGGTCATTAGAGAAATGCAAATCAAAACTACAATGAGATACCATCTCATGCCAGTTAGAATGGCAATCATTAAAAAGTCAGGAAGCATCGGATGCTGGAGAGGATGTGGAGAAATAGGAACGCTTTTACACTGTTGGTGGGAGTGTAAATTAGTGCAACCACTGTGGAAGACAGTGTGGCGATTCCTCAAGGATCTAGAACCAGAAATAACATTTGACCCAGCAATCCCATTACTGGGTATATACCCAAAGGATAATAAATCATTCTACTATAAATACACATGCACATGTATGTTTACTACAGCACTATCCACAATAGCAAAGTCTTGGAACCAACCCAAATGCCCATCAATGACAGACTGCATAAAGAAAATGTGGCATATATACATCATGGAATACTATGTAGCCATAAAAAGGATGAGTTCATGCCCTTTGCAGGGACATGGATGAAACTGGAAACCATCATTCTTCTCAGCAAAGTAACACAAGAAGAAAAAAATCAAACACCTCATGTTCTCACTCATAAATGGGAGTTGAACAATGACAACACATGGACACAGGGAGGGGAACATCACATGCTGGGGGCCTGTCAGGGGGTTGGGGGCTGGGGAAGGGACAGCATTAGGAGAAATACCTAATGTAAATGATGAGTTGATGGGTGCAGCAAACCAACATGTCACATGTATACCTGTGTAACAAACCTGCACGCTGTGTACATGTACCCCAGAACTTAAAGTGTAACAACAAAAAAAGAAAAAAATCTTGTTACTCACTGAATAGTTGGCCAATGTTAATATTATTACTACTTTTTACTTACAAAAACTCCACACACTTCTGTTAGTTTTAATCAAGATGTTCAGTTAAAAAATAAATAGTTCAAGATCTTACTTTAAAAGGAGGCACAATTATCTATGGACTTTTCATTTATCCACAGCAATTTCATTTAGCATAATGGATAAATTCTCTTTCCATTTTCCCCTCTACTGTCTACTCTGAAGTCTCTGGGATCAAAACACCCCTCATCAGCAGCAAAGCAAAATGCTTTGTGTACCAGCCTGTTTCTTCTCTACTGACTATTTGCCTTCTTTGCTCCTTTTACTTCAATCCTTTTATGTTAACCAAGCTCCCCACCTCTGTTTGAATTACTATTGCTTCATAATAAACCAATCCAAATTTAGTGGCATTAAACAATCATTTTACTTTGTTCTAGGATTCTGTGGTTTAAGAATTGAGACATCACGGAACAGAGACAGCTTGTTTCTACTTCATGATGTCTGGGGCCTCAGCTGGGAAAACCAGAAGGCTGGGGGCCATAATCATTTAGGAGTTTTCATTTACAGGCTACTGGTAAATGTTGGCTATTAGCTGGAACCTCAGCTAGGGCTGCTGATCAGAGGACCTATAGGTGGCCTTACCATAGGCCTGGGCCTTCTAACAGTACGGCAGCCTCAGGGTAATCAGACTTTGTACACGGCAGCTCAGGGCTCTAAAGGTGAATGTCACTGCACGTGAGCCAGAAGCTACACTGCCTCTTATAACCTAGCCTCAGAAGTCACAGTCTCACTGCCCCCTATTCTATTGGTTAATATAATCAAAGTCTGCCCAGATTGACCCTACTTCTCAATGGAAGGGTGGCAAGGTCACATTACAGAAGAGAGTATGGGATGAGAGGTACTATGGTGACCATCTCTGAAAAATACAGTCTGCCACTTTCTCCCATGTACTTCTCATGCTTAAGTATAGTTTGATCTGATTTTTTAGGGAAAAACCACCTCGGAGACTAATATTTTAACTGAGGCTCATGGTAACCAGAGGGCTCAGCACAGTGGCTCATGCCTGTAATCCCAGCACTTTGGGAGGCCAAGGCGGGAGGATCACTTGAGGTCAGGAGTTCGAGACCAGTCTGGCCAAGATGACAAAACCCCATCTTCACTAAAAATACAAAAATTAGCTGGGCATAGTGGCGCACATCTGTAGTCCCAGCTACTTGGGAGGCTGAGGCAGGAGGATCACCTGAACCCAGGAGGCGGAGGCTGCAGTAAGCCAAGATTGCACCACTGCACTCTAGTCTGGGTGACAGAGCAGGACTCCATTTCAAAAAAAAAAAAAAAAGAAAGAAGATAACCAAATGTTTTCATCCACATCCAGCCCCAAGCTTTCCTGTTCAGCATACCTGACTATTTATCTACTATAAATGGCCAGGAAATCTGGCCTCCAATAAGCTGCTGGACCCAGCACTGATCACTCTGGAGGAAAAAAAGCAGCCACTGAAATGTGGCAACTGGCCTGGCACTCGATGCTGGGCCTTGGTGTTCTCCCGATGCACATAACAATTTCATAAACTGCCACTATCAGACAAGGCCACTATGTGACCACAGTGACCAAGAAAAAACCAAGACCACCTCATAATTGTATCTGAAGAAACAAAACATGAACTTTGACCAGGCCATAAAAATGACCAAACACTCTGCTATCCTGGTTAACGGTGACTGTTGCTACTTTACCAATTAGCCTCCTTCTGGATAAGATTCATTAAGATACCAAATCACAGAATTATTCCCATTTCCTAACAGAGTCCAATTCAGGGCAAAGCCTCACTTATTTAAATCTTGCCCAAATTCACCTAACACAGATTCAAATCCCATAATAAGTCCTTGCTGACACCCTCCAACAGAGAAGCACCACAGCACCCACGGTGTGTGCTCTCCCTCAATGTAATGCACTGAGCAATCAACCCAACCTGTTCAACCACAGGTGTGTTCCTGGTGGTCTTGTGCTAGAGGGCACTGACAACTCCTCTAAGGACCTTGCATAAGAAAACTCATTTCTAGCAGAGGTCACTTCCCATCCCCTGAATTCTAGCTTTCAGTCAGACTTTCGATTTGGCTCTTTTACACTGCAGTTTGGGCAGACAATTATATAAACTCCTTAGACTGCCAGAAGCTATTAAATTGCCCCTAAAGTTTTATATATGTGTGTGTGTGTGTTTTGTGTATATATATATATACACAAAACACACACACACACACACACACATATATATCTTAAATATATGTGTATATGAGATCTGGTCCCCCAGGTTTCCTCCTCATCACCTTATCAAGTGCAGAAAGGTTATTCCAATAACAGTGGCAACAGCTGCCCTGTCCCCAGCACGGTCACAGGACCTAAAGGAAATATGGCTTCACACAGAGTGCTTAAGCCTCTGCTTTGGGAAAAGCAATAGGTAGGCACAGGACATCTCAGTTGCAGATCCCAGATTCACAATCCTATTTCTGCCACCTCCTCCTCCTCCTCCTCCTAGTGTATTCTTCATTTTTATCCTAATCTTATTTTGCAAAGAAAAAACGTGACAATATCATTACCCTTTTCCTCCTTTCCTTTACAGTTCTCATTTGCTTGATGCAAGGACTCTTACCCTCAGAAAAACCGTTCCAAAGAAAACACTAGACTTCCATAACCTAGTAGTTCAGTGCCAGACCAGAATCCCCCCCCAACTTCAGGTCAGAGACACATACTGATTTAAAATTTAGTTTAAGGTATCAGCTGTAGCACACAGAAAATATGGACTGGAAACAATCCCATCTGAACTTGAATTCTGGAGTAATCGTGTTTGCTGCTTTGACACTCTTGACCCAAAATTCTCCTTCACAACCATCTGTAAACTCTCAGGGTCCCTGAGATACTGAATGTTCATGCAACAAAATTAAATCATTACTACTCGGGCATCATTTAGGAAATGGAGCTGCAGAGTTCAAACTTACATAGGTTTGTTTTATCTCCTCACATTTCATGGAAAATAACACTGCCTGTAAGACTAGGTGTGGATTTAGACAGAGATGAGGACTAGCGTGGAGGGGCAGGGTAAGTGCACAAGCATGAAGTGAGAGGCTCACCAATCACGTGGAAAATCTGATTAATTTTCAGGAGTCACATGTGGTTGTCTTGCTGACTCCTTTGGAATATGGATATGATAGAGAACAGATTTCTTTTTTTTTTTTTTTTTTTTGAGATGGTGATTCACTCTTGTGGCCCAGGCTGGAGTGCAATGGCACAATCTCGGCTCACTGCAACTTCCGCCTCCCAGGTTCAAGCGATTCTCCTGCCTCAGCCTCCCAAGTAGCTGGGACTACAGGCGCGCACCACCACACCCAGCTAATTTTTGTATTTTCAGTAGAGACAGGGTTTTGCCATATTGGCCAGGATGGTCTCGATCTCCTGACCTTGTGATCTGCCTGCCTTGGCCTCTCAAAGTGCTGGGATTACAGGCGTGAGCCACCACGCCCAGCCTGAGAACAGATTTCTGAAACATCCAAGGCACTGGCCATCCTAGCACCTTGCTGGCCCCTACAAAGACTCACAATAGACTCAGGCCAGTTTGTATGGACTATTTGGTTGTCTTTTTATGTGTGTCTGAGTGTTTGGTTTGGGGTTTCACTTATTTTGTTTTGTAACTGGCCTAGCAAGATTTGGGATGAAGCATTGACTAGAGTCTAGAATGATCAGTGAAATTTCTGAAAATGTGTCCTAGACTTTTTCAGGGTCATGGAAGGGGGTTTGAACAGGACGTATAACTGTGGACTGCCACCCTACAGTAGTCTGTTTAGGGCCAACCCCTAAAGGAAGGCTTCAAATTAATCTGTAACACAATGAGATTTCTGATTCTGTGTTCTAGAGTAAATAAAATGATTACAGTCACACCTTGCATAGCAACAGGAATATATTCTGAGAAATGCACCGTTAGGCAATTTCATTGTGAGAACATCATAGACAGTACTTACACAAACCTAGAGTGTGTGTGTGTATATATACATATTTTTTTCTCATATGAAAAACAAAATGTCACAGTACCAATAATGAACATCAATCATTACCCCAACTGATCTGCAAGGCCAGTATCAAGTGCTGTGTATCAGGTTTCTATATATGCTCCATTATAATCTTATGGGACTACCAGCATATATGTGGTCCATCGTTGACCAAAATGCCACTATGCAGTGAATGACTGTATTTCTTCTAAAGGGAGGGTTTTATTGGTGGGGGGGAACTACCTACCAATTCTGACTTCTTACACTAATCTTTCTCTGTTAATTAGCTTGTCACATTGTCTTTTTAATTTTTAACCTCAAACATAATTTATTATCAGAAATTAGGAACATTTCATTTTTCGTTGTTGACACAGTGGAGGTGTGAATTCCCCTGTAAACAACTACTTGAATATATAAAAACCAGCAAGGGATTTGAATAGAAAACAGCTACTTTGTGTTTTTAACCAATTTATGGTATAAGTCACTGTGACAACTACAATGGAGAAAAACAATTCGCTTTGTTTAGTTCAGGAAGATGATCTTTGCTCGACCATCCAAAACATACAAACAACAAAAACACATCCATTTTATTAAAGACTTAAATATATGACCTGAGACCATAACACTACAAGAAGGAAACATAGGGAAGAAACTACAGGACACAGGTGGGTGATGAATTTTGGGGTTTGACCCCAAAAGCTCAAATAACAAAAGCAAAACTAGACAAATGGGATTATATCAAACTAAAATGCTTCTGCACAGCAAAGAAAACAACAGAGTGGAGAGACAGCCTACAGATTGGGAGAAAATATTTGCAAGACCTACTTCTAATAAGAGGTTAACGTCCAAAATATATAAGGAACTCAACTCAATAGCAAAAAGACAAATAACCTGATTAACAAATGGACAAAGGACCTGAATAGATGTTTCTCAAATGAAGACACACAAATCGCCAATAGGCATAAGAAAAAATGCTCAACATCACTAATTGCTAATGACATGCAAATTAAAATCACAGTGATATATTACCTCACACCTTTCGGAATGGCTATTATCAAAAAGATGAAAGATAACAGGCCAAGATATGGAGAAAAGGCAACCCTATACATTATTGGTGGGAATATAAATTAGTACAGCCATTATGGAAAACTGCATGGAGGTTCCTCATAAAACTAAAAATAGAATTACCATATGATCCAGCAATCCCATTTCTGAGTATATATCCAAAGAATTTGAAATCAGTGTCGAAGGGATATCTGCACTCTCATGTTCATTGCAGGATTTATCACAATAGCCAAGTTATGGGATCATCCTAAGTGTCCATCAGAGGATGAACAGATAAAGCAAATGTGCTATATATACACAATGGAATACTATTCAATCTTCAAAAATCAGGAAAATCTGTCCATTGATGAGCCTGGAGGATATTATGCTAAGTGAAATAAGCCAGGCACAGAAAGACAAATACTTCATGTTCTCACTTGTATGTGGAATCTAAAACAATGGAACCCACAGAAGCAGGTAATAAAATGGTGGTGATAATTCAAAATTTCATACTGCAAAACAGCTAAGAGTACATTTCAAATGTTAACACCACAAAAAAACTATTAAGTTCCATGTTGAGTCATTTTTGTGTAAAAAAAGATATTTTAGGTGATGAATATGTTATTTAGCTTGATTTAATCATTCTACACTGTATACATATAATACCACTTTGAACTACATAAATGTATACAATTTGTTAATATACAATAAAATTATACAAATATAAAAATAAAAAGATTTTCTAAGCAGTGTCAAATAAGTCAATTTTATTTCATATCTACTGTGTCTGAATTCAGACATGGCTGACCTTTAGGAGTGTGCCTAGCCTTCCCTATGGGAGATTTTTCTTTTTTTCTTTTTTTGAGACAGAGTCTCACTCTGTCACCCAGGCTGGTGTGCAGTGGCACAATCTTGGCTCACTGCAACCTATGCCTCCCGAGTTCTAAGGGATTCCAGGAGATATTCTTTCAGATTTATTGTCAGCTCCGTTTGGACCTATAGTTCTCCAAGTATGGCCCCATGTCCAGGAGTATCAGCATCTCCTGGGAACTAGTTAGAAATGTAAATTCGGGGGTCCACTCCTGACCAACTGTAGGGGCAACTCTGTGGATGGGACCTAGCAATCTTTGTTTTAAGAAACCCTCCATCTGATTCTGATTCACAGGAAAGTTTGGGAGCCACTGACTTAGACTGCTATACTGTTGTTTATCTGGTAAACAAAGAGGCTGCTTTCCTTGTTCAGAAGCTTTAAAATATTGCTTAGGATTTCTGGTGGGTGCACAATTCCCTGCTGTGAACTGAGTTTGCTAGAAAACCAAATAACTGGCACCTCCACTGTAGTCCTACCCAGAGCTTGCAGGCTTTGCACTCACGTAAGACTGACTCTTCCAGAGGGGCCTGGAAGTGCCAATGTGATGGACAAATGCTCTTACCAGAAATAAACTAGCTGTGGGCGCCGGGTGCGGTGGCTCATGCTTGTAATCCCAGTACTTTGGGAGGCCGAGGCAGGCGGATCACTTGAGGTCAGAAGTTCGAGGCCAACCTGGCCAACATGGTGAAACCTCGGCTCTACTATAAATACAAAAATTAGCCAGGAGTGGTGGTGGGCGCCTCTAACCCCAGCAAGCCTGGAGGCTGAGGCAGAAGAATCGCTTGAACCCGGTAGGCGGAGGTTGCAGTGAGCCGAGATCACGCCACTGCATTCCAGTCTGGGCGACATAAGTAGAGAGACTCCTTATCAAAAAAAAAAAAAAAAAAGAAAGAAAGAAAGAAAAGAAAAGAAAGAAAAAAGAAAGAAAAGAAAAGAAAAGAAGAGAAAAGAAAAATAAACTAGTTTTGGGCCTTAAATGCTACTCAGTTCTCCAGTTCACCTCAACAGGGAGGAAAGGTGCCTGGAGGAAAATTGCACTTCGTTTTCGCCCTGCTTATTTTGTCTTTAAAATGTATGTTAAATCACCACATCAAAGAGCCGTTTCAGATCTCAACTCCCAGGTGAGTTCGGTGGCACCCAATAGGTTTTCATAACACAGGATCTCTGTCTCCTTGTATTGTAATAGCCTGTCTCCAAATGCAGATAGCAACCGGCAGGCTTTAAATGTCGAGGGAAAAGCCTAATTCCTTTCCTCATCCGGAGCCTCTAGTGCAGTACCCAGCACAGAGCAGGTACTTGGTATTTTGGTAAGGGAAATCAATCAACGCATCAATAGCGGAATCTGAAACCAGCGACCCAGATCTTTCCATAAAATCATTCTGCCGAGATGGGATTCAGATGTATTGGTGCCCTGCAGACAACACGTTTTCGCCCTGATTTTATCCTCCATTCATCTGTCCGCCCCCTCCCCCATAGACCCCCGCCTGTCCCCAGCCAAAAATAATAAGATTCACACATCTCAGTGTCAACACACACAACACAGTTGACACGCCCCTTAATCCTACAGCTACGCAATCAATTCTCGCCGCCGGGTCCGTCCTCTTGACAGTTCCTCCGACTCCTCATCCCCTCGCAACTTACGATCCCCTATCACTTCCGTTCCCGTTTGCCTACTCGGCTGGAAGCAGGATGTGTCTACGCCTTCAGCCCATAAGAAGTGCTACAAACCTCCGCCTCGCTCGCTTTCATGACGGCGACCCACAGCCCCTGTCTTATGGCCTCGGAGAGCAGCGGCAGTCGCAGTGACCGGACCCTCGCCATCCACCGCCCTCCCTTAAGCGACGCACAACGGAGCTCCCACAATCCTCTTTGCTTCCGCTCTCGCCATCCGCCCAGCGCTCAGCCGCCCCCCTCCTCGCCCCCACCCCGCCGGCCTCGACATTAACCCCTTTGTGGTCACGTCCGTTGGCTGGTCTGTTTGGGAGAGCCAGGCGACTAATATGGTAAAGCTACCAAAAAAAACACAGGTAAAAAGACCTAAAAGACTTAGTCATCTATTGGAACATTTCCCCAGTTTGTTTTTAAGTTGGCTTGCAAGCTTATCAATCATTCTCAAACAGGAGCTTAACTTAGGTGAACAGTTCTTGATGACGCCTTCAAACTGCTAGACCAACCCAAACTCCGAATTTGCAGTTTCTGACCTTTCACCTTGAACCTGTGCCCTTTCTACCCTCCATTCTTCATCTCCTTTTGGTTCTTGTCTGACTCTGAGTATGTAAAGAGCACAGACTTTGAAACCTGAGTTCCCGCGTTCGAATCCCCACTGTACCACTATCTAACCATGGCATCTTGGGCAAGTGATTCAAGCATGGTATTCCGTGGCTTTCTCATCTGTAGAATGGGTATAATAATAGTACTTACCTCCAGAGTTGCAGTAAAAATATTAAAATTTGACATGTGAGGAGCACCTAGAACATTGCCTGTCATGGAGTTAAGCAGTATATTGAAATATAAATTATAATGATTGAATTTGATCTCACCTAAGACCTCTGGCTAATAAATAATAAATGATGATAATCATTTCACCTGGGATGGAGGGGATTGCCCTGTTCTCTCCAGGCTGATGCAGTAATACCTGATTCTAGGGACTGCTGATATGGAAATTACTACCACTCTGGTTGGAGTCAGAAGAGTATATTAAAGAGTCTCTTTTACTGTCCTAAAATAAGCAAAACCGAACATTTACAGTTCCATGGACCATGCACTATGATAAGTGCTTTAAACCCATTTTGTTGTCATTGCTTCATCCTCACAATAACCCTTTGCTGGTTGTTAAGTGTATTACCCTTTCCTGTCCTCTTCGTCTACTTAAAGCAGCTAAGAAAACTCAGATTAGTCACATTGCATATAAATCAATAACTTCCCCACGGTCACAGAGCTAATAACAAATAGAGCCAAGACTTAAACTCAGATACATTCAGATGTGTCCTAGTATCTCTCAAATATCACTGAGAAAAAAAGCCACCATAAATTATTTTCAAGTGCTCTCTCTCCCCCGACTCCCCACCCCAAGAATTGCTCAATGCCCATACAGGAAGACTAGGTTCACTTCAGAAGCAGAAGGGCAGATCCCAGTAAGGCAGAGATCTCTCCCTTGAAGGCTGGCAGCCAAAGAGGTGACTATACTAGGAATTGGCATAAACAGCTCACTCATTGCCCTCCACTGTGCCACACAGGCCCCGTTACTGCCTATAGTACTGAAGACTACTGGGGATAAAGGTATAGGGCCTTCACTTCATCCCACCATTCTGTAAAGCTTGGATATTAACGAAGATCTTGCTTATTTTAGGACAGTACAATGAGACTCTTTAACATACTCATCTGACTCCACCCAGAGTGGTAGTAGTAATTTCCATATCAGCAGTCCCTAGAGTCAGGAATTACTGCCTCAGCCTGGAGAGAACAGGGCCATCCCCTCTGTCCCAGGTTAAAACAAAACAGAAATTCCCTCTCTTCCTTCAGAGTGTATGGTACTCAGGATGTTGTTATTCTTGCTCCACACCCACCCAGTCTCACTTCGCAACTTATCATCAGGTGGTCCACAGTGTTTTTTTCAGGGGAAGGATTGGTGATGGTGAAGGGACTGAAGGAGAAGGTAAATTCCCAGGTTTGCTGAAGGTAAATGACGCACTGCTTTGTCCCTACCTCTGTACCTCTTTTGTAGCTCCCTGACCTTGTTTCTCGTTTGGCATTTCAGAACCCATCACTCCACACCTAGGAAACCCTCTTGGGTTTGAATTGCAGACAAATCATCTTGTCTTTTATTTTCTCCCCTAACACCCAACGGTAGCACACATGTCTGGACTTGGCCAAATTTAAAAACAAAAATAACAGAGGTAGGATGGAAAAACTTTTTACTGAATTTTCTCCATTATTTCTAGCTGTCAAACTATTAGAAATGTCAGTGTAAGGGGTAGAGCTGTGAGAAGTCGAGTTCCAGAGGCCAGGAAAGAGAAAAATCCTGATGCAAAGCAAAAGTGTTGGCAGAGGAAAGACAAGCTGACAAGAGTGTTTCTAGGGTCAGTAGAAATAAACAAATAGTGGAAATTGGTGAGTGGGTCTCATACACAAAGAAACCTTTCCCTTTCAGCTCCTTTCACCCTACACACCATATCCCCATTCCAGAGACTTCCACTGCCTTAAATTCTCCTAACCAACCCAGTTCTTTCCTTGCTGGGCATCTTGCCCTAATGGCAGAATTCACCACCAGCTGCTACTGCTAAGCAAACTGGGTAGTTGAGGGGAGAGGATGTTCATAAACCCAATGTTAGAAAGGGAAATGTGTTCCTAGCATCCCTAGTTGTACTCGTAGCATATTTTTAGAAGCAGTGTTCTACGTACATAATTTAAGTGTTCAGGTTCTGCAGTGCTTTCTTCAGTATGTTTCAGTTATTTGTTTCTTAAGAACTGTTCTGGGATCCTAACATATATATGACAGTGTTTCTATGCCATAGTGTTTTACACAGCTGGTGACCAGTTCAGGCCCCCTTTACAAGGCAAATAGATGCATCCCCCAGCTGCTGTGGGTATTAGCTGATAAATACAGCTGCTTCCTTCTCTGCAGAACTGCACTCTGCAGAAGAGGTTCATTGCCTGGGAGATTGCTGTTTAATAGCCCCAACCCCTACACACACAACCCTGCAGCAAAAAGCAATGACTGACTGATGATGAAGGTACAAGGTACCTTGCCTCAAGGTTGACCAATTCTGTGGTGCAAATCCTACTCCAGAGCTCCTCCTGGGATTAGGCTAGAGCTTGTTTCCAGTGAGTTTAGGTTTTTTTCCCTCAGCCATATCCTGCTTCTCTCACTCCCCTGCTGCTGAGAGCACTCGCTCTAAATCACTTGCGCAAGAATCATGCCCCACCTCTGGCTCTGCTTCTAGGGAACCCTAATACTCACGCTCAGCTCATGTTTGTCAGAGGATCGTGTAAAGAAGTCCCTCTGTAGACCCTCTGTTGTAGGCAGAGCCATCATACCCATCTCTGGGGAAGTCAGGAGTGAGTTAAGATGTAACTGGGTAAGACCCCTCAAGTCAAACTTGAACATCTGTCCTAACTCAGATTAAAATGAGATCTGCCCTATTCCTGAAATCTACTGTCTTGGTGACACCAGCAGACTACATTCTATCAAATTAGAAATGAAGATATATTTGTTTGTGCTTCATTGTGGAAAAATGTTTTTATTAAAAATAGTTATGTGGCATTTGTTAAAATTTTAGTTATTTTGTGATAGATACTGCTATAATAGAATGAATCTTAAATTTATCAGCTGTCGGTTGCTATATGTCTGTTGAGTGTAAACTCTGTGTTATCAAAGATGATCAAACAATGAGTCCAAGGTTAGATACCTGATAAGGATGCTCCGATTAGTCTAGAAGTGTTAAAAAAAAAAAAAAAGAAACAACAACAGACCAGATTACCAGCTTGCAAATAATAAAAACATATCCTAATTTAATAATTCTTCATTGATTCAGAAGACATACTGAATCATCTTTATAAACCTCAATCATAATATTGTGAAAGTGTACAAGTACTAGTTAAGAGTAATGTTCAGATTGAAAAAACAGTTCAGGTTGAAAATGACCAGATTGTTAAAATACATATTTGCAAGGAGGAAAATTTCAAAACATCTAGCATCTCCTCCAAAATATATATCCTATTATTTACATAGTACATAATGTATAGTCACTGATTCTAATCTCACTTGACTAAGTCCATTCCTCTAGCTACAATAAAAGAACCAAGATAATAATTTTCTTTGGTATTATCTAGTTCTGAATATATTTTAATACATTCCTTTTGCTATGACCTCTTGTAATTGGTTCCTTTTATTATTTTTATTTACATATATTATATATCATAATTTATTTTAATTCCTTTTTTGCTGTATGGAAGCAAATATATGATCATCTTCCTCTCCAAAAATCAGATTATGGAGGGTCCTTTAAGTGGTTACTTTTGGTAACTAAAGCAAACATTTTCTTAAGAAAATATCATTAAACTAAAAATTCATACTGATCTGAGAAATGTTGGTTGTTTCTGAAAAGCCCTTTCTACATTAGTCAAATAAATTATAATATTTATAAGTCTCATGGAATGTTTTAGTTGTGTACAAGATTTTCATTAAAGCATAGGAAAGAATATCATAGCTACTTGCTTAACACACATATACATCAAAGAGGAGATATGACTTTCTTAACTTACCTGTAACAATGGTTAAACAAAGGTTTGGTAAGAGCAATTAAAGAATGGTGAATTACCCCATTCATTAAAATTTTTAAAGTACTTAAAATTAGACTGGATAGAATTTTACAGGGGAGCAATATATCATATGTTTTTTTAAAAAAAGAAGAAGAAAGAGGCTGGGCGCGGTGGCTCACCCCTGTACAATTTGGGAGGCTGAGGTGGGCGGATCACGAGGTTAGGAGTTTGAGACAAGCCTGATCAACATGGTGAAACCCCATCTCTACTAAGAATACAAAAATTAGCCGGGCGTGGTGTTGCACGCCTGTAATCCCAGCTACTCAGGAGGCTGAGGCAGGAGAGTCGCTTGAACCCGGGAGGTGGAGGTTGCAGGTTGCAGTGAGCCAAGATCGTGGCACTGCACTCCAGCCTGGGCAACAGAGCGTGACTCTGTCAAAAAAAAAAAAAAAAAAAAAAAAAAGGACGGAAGGAAGGAGAAGAAAAAGAAAAGAAGAAGAAGAAAATTATACGAGGACAAATGTAAAAATGTTATAATCGTCCCCCTGGTTGTTATTTCTCAAAATTTTTTTTGCCATCAACCCTTAAGGGTGTGAACAAAAGTTCTCTGAAAAAGAATTTGGAGGAAAGACACTTTATTCCACTGAACAGTTTGCAAACAGGTTTAAGATGAAGGTGTGTTCCAGACAACAAAAAGAGTGTTTAGGTTTAATTGCAAAAGTTCACACCCAGGTTCCCAATCACATCCATTTATGCAGATGAAGGATACAAACTTGCTTAGTTCTGATTGGTGGAAGCAGCTGAGCCCCAATTGGTTGATATGGCTGAACTCTGATTGGTTGATACAGCTGAGTTCTAAAAGTCCCAAAGTTAAAAAGGTGGAGGTTTTTTGGGAACTCAGAGTGGGTGTATGACCTCTAGTCAGCAAATGGCTGTTTGGCTCTCTATTTTAAATTTAGGCCATTAGCATTTCGGGATTCATCTTGAAGGACTGGCTCTTTCAGGTTCACATTTGTTCACAAGGGTTTCTATGATTGTATATGATTGATATCACACCATTTATTATCAAAAACATTTTCTAAGTCTATCATGTATCTTTCAGAATTCACCAGTTTCACCACAGAAATGATCCACAATTTCAGTGTTACAATGTTTCATCTAAAATGTCCATCTTTTGCTGGCCTACTCTTCTAAAAGCCCAGGCCAAATGTCACTCACTGTAAAGCCCTCACTAATCTTCTTTCTCCCAAGCCAAACTCATCCTTTCCTTAAATGTCCACTGATCTTTGGCAAAGGAGCAAGGGCAACACAATGGAGGAAAGATAGTCTTTTCAATAAATAATGTAGGAGCTTCTGGACATCCACGTGCAAAAAGAATTGATTTAATTCTTAACATCCTTCACAGAACTTCCTGAAAGACCTACCACCTCTTCAATGGAAAGCATCAACAGTTTGCCCCCTACAATTTTCTGAATTCCTCACCTCAAAATCCTCATCTTGCTTCTTCCACCAATCCTGGATTACTGTAAAATGATTCTTACCCAATCTTAATCAAGATCCCACATTGAAATACCCACCTTAAATCAAACTTCCAATTCTTAATAAATTCTGCCCAGATATTCCCCTCTGAAACATTGCCAAGGCTTTGTGGAAGCTGAGGTTTTCCTTGCCAAAATACATAAGAAATTCAAGCTTTGTTTTATCAGCAGGTTTTGTTGGTGATATTTGACTCAGCTAAATACACACACACACACACACACACACACTCTTTGAGCTCATCAATCACATGAAAAAATTATAAGGGTTAGATTACCGATTATTGGGTCAAGTCCAATGTATTTCTATCCAATGGTAAACAAAATGATAAAAGTTAGTTGACAATTCTCGATACCACTCAGTCTCTCCTGCAGCCATCAGCTCTCTGGTAGGTACATCATGCATCTGAAGACTTCAAGGCAGATTACCCCAGGGTTTGCGCTCAGGCTCAGATCTTCAGAGAAAATAAGGAACTACTATACCCACCCACATTTTCAGAGAAACAGAAATTAGGAAGGATGTTGGAGAATGGAAGGGAGAGATGAATTGGGTAAATTCATTGAGGTGAAGTACACCCAAGGGACAAACCAAATCGAAGTGAGACAAGAAGGCAGGATGCCCAACAGTCATCAACTCCAATGATTACAAACTTGGTTAAGATGTATTAATACATTATTACCATATATTTAAGTAAACATTATACATACAGTGCACAAACTCTATGTACTGCTGTCCATATCTGTGTCAGTATTTCTCACTGATAAATATATGCAGGGACCTCTTCTTTTTTTTTTTTTCTGAGACGGAGTCTCGCTCTGTTGCCCAGACTCACTGCAACCTCCACCTGCCAGGTTCAAGCGACGCTCCTGTCTCAGCCTCCAAAGTAGCTGGGACTACAGGCATGCACCACTGCACCCAGGTAATTTTTGTATTTTTAGTAAAGATGGGGTTACACCATGTTGGCCAAGCTGGTCTCGAACTCCTGACCTCAGGTGATCTGCCTGCCTCGACCTCCCAAAGTGCTGGGATTACAGGCATGAGCCACCATACCCGGCCTAGGACCTCTTTTTTTTTTTAATTATTTCACACCCAAACATTTCTGTAAATTTATAATATTTCTTAAATGTAAACAAAAACTAAATATAAACTCTGCATGTTCATAAAGCTCTTGTACAAATGTAACACCAAAGGAAATTTACAAATTGTGCACAAACTTTTTTACAAAGTCAGTGTAATGTGGTATATATGATGAAACAAAACTGCCCTAGAAACGTGAACGTACTACTGACTGGCAAGCATATGCTTTTGGCCTTCAGAATGCTTGTAAGTACATCTTGGGGTTGACTCCACTTTCCCATCACTTTCTTCTTTTCAGACTACTGCAACCTTTCATTTGTATAGGAAGATGCCAAGTATGAGGTTCACCTCATTTGTCTTCTCACTAGATCATGACAATTAAAGTAGTATTACCTTATGCTAATTCATTGTGAAAATAAACTCAAATACATGTCCTAATCATGTGGCAGCAGTTACGTTATGTGGTCATACATATATTTCAGAATATGCTTAAAATCAAACACAAAAGTAAAACACATACTTGTAGAAACCTCACATACTCTATCATTAGACTCCAGTTTAAACAATACCCACCTCTTATAGTATGTGTAAAAGGTATATATATTTAAATTAGACTGCCAGGCGCAGTGGCTCCACCTGTAATCCCAGCACTTTAGGAGGCTGAGGCGGGTGGATCACTTGAGGTCAGGAGTTTGAGACCAGGCTGGCAAACATGGCAAAACCCCATCTTTACTAAAAATACAAAAATTAGCCAGGTGTCGTGGCACATGCCTATAATCCCAGTTACTCAGGAGGCTGAGGCAGGAGGATGGCTTGAACCTGGGAGGTGGAGGTTGCAGTTAGCCAAGATCGCCCCAATGCACTCCAGTCTGAGCGACAGAGCAAGACTCCGTCTCAAAAAATATATAAAATAAAATAAAATAAATTACACTATTTCGTTAGCTTATTAACAGCTCTTATTAACAGTACTTATTAATCTGAGTACCTACATTGTCATGCAGCACTTGACTCTTGTTTCATTTGGCTAATCAAGTCTCTTGTTTGTGGGGACCAAGCCATGGCCCAATCAGCCTCATTGGCCTCAGACCCCTGGGGATTGGTGCATTAGGGACCATAGAACAAACCATCTTCAGCCTCACTTCCACAAGTTTAAATTGGTCAGCCTCATTAGATATTAATGAATGATTCAATTTTGAAAGCCACATACACAATGCAACATACCTTCTTGCAATCTCAATGGAAGAAAGCAGGCATGCTCAACAGTCAAACAAGTAACTGAAGCAAGATAATGTATACATTTTAAAGGCACGTTGGAAAAGCGGAGCTGTTTTCACTATAAGTTGCATTGGTAGGGCAAGGCACAGAGTTTAATACCTAATGGGGCTTGTTTTAGTGACAACCCCCACTTCTCCTGCCCTCCTTCTTCCTCCTGCCTTCTTTCATCTTTCCCCTCCTTTCCACCTATTTTAGTTCTATGCTTTCCTGAAGGATCAATGTAGTTTTTTCATAAATACAGTTAATGCAAAAAATCGCTTTTATTGAAAATTTATGCTTATATGAAAATGTGCTTCCTTTTATAAAATAGTATTAGGTAGTTTTAAAGATTGTCTTCTTTGGGCAAAGTAAGAAATTAGCAATCTTGGAGTTTCCTCTGAATATATTTTTTTTAATTTTACGCATCCAAGAACAGGAACCCCTTGTCCAGAATACAGAGAAGAGAGATGAGATAAAGAGCAAAGTACAGTATATGACACCTAACAAGTTGATTCAAGTTGAACAAGTTAAGCTCCATAATACATTTTCTACGGGAGAGAGGGGGCAAATTAGCAGCAGTGCCTAAGTCTCCTTTGGGAGTCAGGTAAGGCTTCACAGAGGAGATAACGTTTGAGCTGGAGTTTGAAGGATTAGCAGGGGAGAAATGGCAGGGCATTCCAAGCAAAGTGCCTACGAGCAAAAGGCGCAAAGCACAAAACAGTGCAACGTGTCCCGCAGCTCTGAGTAGACGAGTGGCTGCAGCGTAGGGTTCTTGGAGTTAGGTGATCAAGGGTGACGAAGGAACTATTTTTTCCTGTTTGGAAGATTTCTCCTACAGCTCATTGCACGGTGCTGGGCACACATTGCAGGAGCTCAATAAATACCTGTTGAATTGGGACAGGGTGATCGAATGCGCTGGGAACCAGGGCATCTGGATGCTTTCTCACGCACCCGCAGTGTGACCTTGGCCAAGTCCCTTTTCTGGGACTGCGGTTCCTGCTTAGTAATCAAGTGCGAGTGAGAAAGCGGAGGAGGAGGTTGGCCAGAGGCGCCGAGCCCTTCTAGCGGCCTGAATCCCTGATTCGATGAGTAGCGGGCGGGGCGGGTCTCTCGGGGCCGCGGCAGGCGGAGGTTCAGTTCCTCCTCCGGTCCAGCAGGGGGCACGGGGAGTGGCT
>NW_012117177.1:1281140-1328011 GCF_000951035.1 Colobus angolensis palliatus
CACCCCGGAGCGGCGGCGACTGCGGACAGGTTAGAGTGGGGGCAGGGGCGGGCGCGGGAGCAGCCCAGGGCCAGAGAGGGAGCCCGAGCCAGGCAGTCTCCAACCATGTCCGACGAGGCCTCGGCCATCACTTCCTACGAGAAGTTTCTAACCCCCGAGGAACCCTTCCCACTCCTGGGACCTCCTCGTGGGGTGGGCACCTGCCCCAGCGAGGAGCCGGGCTGCCTGGACATCAGCGACTTCGGCTGCCAGCTGTCCTCCTGCCATCGCACCGACCCGCTCCACCGCTTCCACACCAACAGGTACGAACTGCACCTGAGGGCAGGGGTGGATTTTCCACCTCTGGTCGCCCCCCTGCTCCTGGTCCTTCGTCCCGGGCTGCGCTTCAGTCGCACCCTCCCCCACCTGCCTTTGACCAGCACTCATTCCCGGGCTCCTTCCCTGCCCCCCCTCCCTATTTTCACCCCTGCCCTCAGATTTTCCTTTCGACCGGCGTTTTACTCTCTTTTCCTCATTCATATTCTGGCTATAGCGACTCCTCCCTTCCCTACCTTCTCCCTCCCTCGCTTCCCTTCCCTCCCCCCATCTGTACCCTACGAATCCCAAACCCCCACCCTTGATTTTTAGATACGCCCCTGTTTCCATCCATCTGCAAAAGTTTAACCCCTTCCATTTCCGGTACGCTGTAGAGGAATTTGGATGACTCAAGATCAATCCATAGATCTTTTGAAAAGTAGCGTTGAAAGGTGGCACGTTTAAAGCTAGAAGCTTAATTTTCCCTATTTTTAACCTGTCTCACAGTCCTGTTCCCCCCCGCTGCCACCACCCCTACCCCATTTTTTTTTTTTTTTTTAGTTGAGCGCTGGGAAACTAGTCGATTATTTCTTTTTTTTGCCCCCTCCTTTATTAACTGTTTGCCTTAGCGCTTTAGGCTCTGCCAAACTGGGTAAGCTTAAATCTGGAAGATTCCTTCATATGACATATCCCTTGGTTTGCTTCCCCTTTGAAGGGACAGAGTAAGGCTTAGGATGGACTGACTTACACAAATTTGTTCAGAGGGTGTATTTCCTCCTAACTGATTTCAGTAGAAGGTAGTGTTCTGGAGACTTCTCTCATGCAAGCATTTACATGTTAGATCAAATCTTGGGGGCGGGGGGGTTTGAAGACGTTCTAGATATAGCCTCAACTTTTAATATAGGTGGATATTTGAGATACGTATACAAAGGACTGGGGGTGTGTGTGGATAAGGCTCTAGGAGAGGGGTTCAGCTATGGAAAATACTGGAGATAAACTAAGAAATTTAGTTCTGACTTCTGATTCAAATTTATGATGTGAGTTTGATCAAATTCTTTCATATTTTAAAGTCTTTAGCATATTTCTCCCCTCCCTTCCCTTAAATTAGTTTGTAGATTGAATGAGCTTCTACCAGGTACAAGGAATGTGTAAAAGGTGTTTCTTACATAAATCAAAGTTATAGTCTATGGGAACAAGGTGTTATAGTTAAATAATCAGAATATCAGTATAACACATCTCAAAAGGAAGTGGCAGTAAATTTATTATGAGTACTCTAAATCGTCATTGCAAAAAATGAAGAAACAGGCCCAGAAAGAAAAGATTGAGTTCAAGGTCGTAAAACCTAGTCAAGCAAATCCAAGACTATTCCTTTGAAGCCAGTGATTAAACCTGGAACAGAACTAATCGATCCCATGTTACAAATAGAACTTATGGTTTCCTGGACCAACTCACAGAACCCTATTTAACCCCTGATGTCACTGTAATGTGAATGTAACGTATTCATGAAATCAAGTGTGCTTAGGGTTATTTATGTTGGAAAATAATATAAAAGAATACCTTTGTACATATTTGGCATTTAAGTTTTGCAGCCTTGGAGCAAGTCACATACCCAGGAAAGTTAAATGATTTCAGAATGATCCTGCTGGATGATGAGGGCAAGGGAGTGAGGGCAGAGGCTGTGGGTAAGTACTGCCAAAACTGGGTGGAGGTGATGGGGAGTGAAGTTATGAGAATAATATGTTTCTTACAACTTGTTCTGTTCCTCCTCCTCCTCCCTATTTTCTCCCTGTGTTTTCTTCCCCTTAAAGACTGTGGTGAGGTCAGGACTTTTTTTCAATGGGGCAGTGAGGAGGGGAGAAGGAGGTTCTTTGCAAGCCCCAGTTTTTCCAAGTCAAGCATTTTTCCTAGTTACTGCCTGCTTTTTTTTTTTTTCAATGTCCCTCTCCTACCCTACTTTTCACAAGGCTTGGCATGGTGGCAGGGGTTCTAATGCTCTGTATCCTTTTCAGCAGAGAGTAGGGGAAGCAAAATTAGCAATATTCACAGCACATGATGTTTCTGCCCGAGGCTACCTTGCCTTTTAAATCTGTTATCCTTCTGGAATGTTTTGCCTTCTTGCTCCTCCTCAAGATGGTGCTTGAGAGAACCATAGGCTTCCAGCCATTTCTTTTCAGGAAGAAGCACACAGCTAAATCATATATTGGGCAAAGTTTAGGGAGTTCTTTTGTTTTGGAGTTGTATGTGTCACTTTTCCCCTTCACATCACATCATTTGCCAATTCAGGCAACACCCAAAAATCAGATTTCAAATAGTTGTGTGCTGAAATTCTGCCTTGGGTTTAGTCATTGTAAAACAAATTTCATTGGAAGTAGGAAACTTGTTAATTGGTAGATATTTGACTTAACCTTTATTTTGCTTCCTTCTTGGTACCTGATAAGAAAAATGTGGAGATTTAAAAAATAATGCCCTTGATAAGGACCTTATGATTATGACAGTTTTGTGCCTACTCATTTACTGGATTCTGGGCTATATTTGCAATTTTCATTAACAGACACAGTCACAGCACTGAGGTTGAATGGATGCAATATTCAGATTTTTTTTTTTTTTTTAAGACAGAGTCTCACTCTGTCACCCAGGCTGGAGTGCAGTTGCACAATCTTGGCTTAGGGCAACCTCTGCCTCCTGGGTTCAAGCGATTCTCCTGCCTCAGCCTCTCAAGTAGCTGGGAATGTAGGCGTGTACCACTATGCCTGGCTAATTTTTATATTTTTAGTAGGGACAGGGTTTCACCACATTGGCCAGGCTGATCTTGAACTCCAAACCTCAGGTGGTCCACCCACATCGACCTCCCAAAGTGCTGGGATTACAGGTGTGAGCCACCGCGCCCGGCCCAATATTCAGATTAAAGTCATTTGTGACGTAGGTTGGTATGTCACTGGTCTAGGTTCAGTAGAAAATACATTACGTGGACACAGCCAGTGTCCTAATCATTCATACCTTAAGACCTACATGGATTGGTCTAGAATTTTAGGAAAATAGAATAAATTTCAGTAAGCCAAAAAAGTGAATGAATTTTTAAAAAATGTGAAATGTCAGTTTGGAACATATGTAGTGTTTAAGACATTTTCTTTCGTTTGGGGGGCAGTGATTTTCTGATGTAAATGGGGGCTTTCTCTTAGCACTTCCAAACTGTTGCATAAATCAGTTACTCAGTTATGTGATTTTAGAGCTCCATTTTCAATCACCATTAACCAGAAAAACCTAAAGACTATTGTGTGCCTTTGGTAACACCCATAGTTTTCCTATCTAGATACAGAATTAGAGGTGCAGAAGAGCTGTGGGTTGCAGGTGGGAGAACCATGTTGGAGGAATTTGGTTTGGGGACTTGCTGAGACAAGTTGAAAATGGGGGTTAGGATTTGGAGAAATATCCAGGCTAGAAATACAGAGTTGGGAGTAATCAGTAGAAATCCGTGATGTGATAGAAGTGGAACTACAGGTTACAAAGGTTGAGAAAGTGGAAGCTTTTCAATAAATTTAGCACGGAAGGAAAGGAGAAGGGGAGATGTTGTGAGAATTTGAAAGGGAAGTAAAGGTTTCTTTTTTTCTTTCTTTTTTTTTTTTTTAACCTCGTTTAGTTTTTCTTTTCCAAGAATAGAGATGTTACCTCCTTAGAAGCAGGCCACAGGAAAGGGAGAAATTGAAAATATAAAAGAAGATGGGATGAGAGATAGAGATTATGAACTCAGAAGTGCAAATGGGATCATTAGCCTTAGAAATGACACAGGGTGTTTTTTACTTCCAAGGCAATAAAGAGGGTAGGAAAGATGGATAATGAACCCAACATGATTGAGATAGCAAGGAGGAAAGTAGGGAACTTAAGTGGGTAGAAGGGGTTGTATATTCTCTAACTTGGAACCTTGGTGGTCTGTTAGACTCCAGAATAGCAGCAGAGGTCAGGTTGGCTATATGGGGATTCTGACAGAGAGTCAGTGGTGAATACAAGTACTGATAGGGCATTGTCCCCTAAGAATGAATGTATAGCATAGACTTCAAATGACCTTCATCAGCTTGACAGGCCTTTATTCAACAGTGCTCATTGGCTGGATTCTTATCTTCAGAAGTGGCAATCAGGTCCACCTGAGAGAAAAGGGGACTGCAGAGGAATGTATACATGGTACACATGCTTTTCTTAATTTTAACATTTAAATGGCTGTTTACCAAAATACTATTGAAAGTCCTTAGTCTGTATATTCTTGCTGAAACACCTTGCAGAGAAATGTTCTTGCCTTTATTTTTTTGTAAATTAAAATTTGGGCAGCAAGCCTAGTTAATTGAGTTAAACACTGTGTTTCACTGGAATTATTTTCAACATCTTTCAAGATTTTGGAGAAAGTCTCCTTTGAGAGTAATATTATGGTTATAGCTAGAATCGAAGTGTTAAGTAACTTTCTCTTAGTGGAATAAACTGTAAGGGCTTGTAAATTTGAATAGTTTAGTGCTGAGCACACAATGGACATTCATTACAAGTTTGAAACTGACAGAACAGTCTAAAAGAATCATACTTAAATTTTTATTTAAAAACTTATTATAGAAAACTGAGGCCATATAAAAAACTAGACCACTCATGATCCTTTTCCCCAAAGGTAAAAACTATCAACATTTTAATGATGTTTCTTTTGATGTTTCTATGTACATATATAATTTTTAAAAATCAGGATCAGGCTGTATATACAGTTTGTGACCTGCATATTTGCACTTACATTGTTGAGTGTTTTCCTTTTGAATAGTCTGAAAATATGATTTTTAGTGATTATAAAAATACCATTCAGATATATCATTTAATCCCTATATTTTAGGGGCATTTGTTTTCCCTTTTGGACTATTACAAATAGTATTGTTTGAACGTATTTATATATACATCTTTTTTCCAAATTTCTATTTGGGGAAGGGGACACAATTCCTAGAAGGGGAATTACTAATTCCAAATGAGTGAACCTTTTTAAACCTCTAGATGTACATAGTACTGCCAAATTGCTTTTAAGAAAGATTATGTCAACTTACACTGTCACTAGCAACGGATGAAAGTACTTCCTACTTTGCTTTTATCTATATTGCCTTAAAATTATGATTTTAAAAATTTGCAAATTAGAAGATACAAAAATTTTGCCAGGTGCATTGGTTCACACCTATAATCCCAGCGCTTTGGGGAGGCCAAGGTGGGAGGATTGTTTGAGCCCAGGCATTTGAAACCAGCTCGGACAACATGATGAAACCCTTTTTCTACCAAAAAAAAAAAAAAAAATGCAAAAATTAGCCAGGCATAGTGGTATGTGCCTATAGTCCCAGCTGCTGGGAAGGCCGAGGTGAGAGGATGAATCAAACCCAGGAGGTCAAGCCTGCAGTGAGCCATGATTGCACCACTGCACTCCAGCCTTGGTTGACAGACCAAGACCCTGACTCAAAAAAAAAAAAAGAAGAAGAAGAAGATATAAAACATATTACAGGCTTTACTAGTAAAAAATATTATTATTCTATTTTATGAATGGTTTGTTCAATTATGAGCCCAGTTTACTTGCCCCAGATAATTAAAAACAAAAGACAAAGACTTCTGAGAACATTCAGAACCTTGTAATAGTTACAAATCTGAAAAACTTAGAAACACACTGACTTTGCCCAAAGGTAAGAGCACAAAATGAACCAAATTCTTGACTCCTTTGGCAGTGATCTAATGGTTAGATTACTAAATATGGCATCTTTTTTTTTAAAGGAATATCATTATTACTCATGGAGAGAAACACATTTCTACAGAATTTTTAGAAGCTAAAAAGAAATTCCAATTAAAAACAATTATCTAACAGTTTTTCCTAGCACTGAATGTATTATTTGGTACATAGAAGATACTGACTAAATGTTTGTTGAATGAGTGAATGAATAAAGGGGAAAAAATCACATGTAATTTGAAGACACAAGAGAAAAATAGTTTGCTTAGGACATAATGTAGATAGGGTTTACTGTGTCCAGAATGTATTTTTGTTTTGTTTTGAGACAAGGCCTTGCTCTGTCGCTCAGATTGGAGTACAGTGGCAGGATCAGCTTGCTGTAACCACAGACTCCTGGGCTCCGGGGAACCTCCTGCTTCAGCCTCCTGAGAGTAGCTGGGAATACAGACATGTGTCACCTTGCTCAGCTCATTTTTAAATTTTTTGTAGAGACAGTGTCTCGCTTTGTTACCCAGACTGGTCTCAAACCAGGGTGTGATTCCTCTTCATAACTTTTATTGCAAGACCTGGGATAATTTGGTTAATTAAAAATTTTTCTAAAATGAGGATACTGTTCACCTAGCAAGCATGTGATGAAAGTAATATTACAAGGTATTCTAGGATTCTTAGATGAATTTTATTTTTTTTACTATATAAAAATTTATTGACATCTACTTTCTATTTACTGAATTATAATAGTTTGTGTGTATATGTGTTTCAGTGTTTTAAAATGCTGTACCTTCAATTCAAAAGAAAAGGTACCATAAAGTTTTTCAGATTGTCCAAATTTTGTATGTAAATCAAGAACTTCTAAAAGATTAGCCATACAAAATGGAGGAAGTTAAAAAAAATGAAGTGCGTAATTTGAGAAACAGTAGATTTAATGAAGGATGAGACACGACCTAATAATAGGTAAATAACAGATTTTTCATAAGGAAGTCATTACTTCAGAAGCTTGTTAGTACTGGAAATACTAAATCATTATCTTAAGGATTAATTCCCTATGCTACTGGCAAAGCAATGAAAATTGTCTTTTAATAGTATAAAACTAGTGGAAATTTACAAAAGAAAGCAGATTGATAGATTTCAAGACCAAAAAAAAAAAAAATCCAACCAAAAAACCCTGCAATAAATACTGTAGACAAAATGTTAATATCCTTAATGCATAAATAACTCTTACAAAATTAGTAATGAAAATATTAACACATAGGAAAACACCATAGCAGAATAGCTAATAAATATTTACAAATTTGATCTTGCTAGTAATTAAATAAATAAAACTTGATATAAAAATGTTTCTGTGCCAGTGCAGTGGCTCACGCCTGTAATTCCAGCACTTTGGGAGGCTGGGGTGGACGGATGGCTTGAGCTCAGGAGTTTGAGACAAGCCTGGGCAACATGGCAAAACCCCATCTCTACAAAAAATACAAAAATTAGACAGGCGTGTTGCACCTGTGGTCCCAGCTACTTGGAAGGCTGAGATGGGAGAATCGCTTGAGCCTGGGAGTTTGAGGCTGCAGTGAGCTGTGTTTGTGCCACTGCACTCCAGCCTCAATGACAAAAGTGAGTCCCTGTCTCATAAAAACAAAAAGTTTCTGTCCTATAAGATAGGTAAAAAAAAATTTTAGCAATTTTAGTGCTGTTAAGATTGTGGTGAAATGAGCACTTTTATATACTGCCTTGGGGAGTATAAATTGATGCAGCCTTTCAGAAAGGTGTTGACTAAATTGATCCTTAGAAGTGTTCATATTCTTTGACTCAGTACTTAACTTTCAAGCAACTGTGTCCTGAGATAATATATTTTGATAAATAATTATAAACAAGGCTCCTCTCAGTATTATTTCTAATATTAAAAAATTAGAAACAACTTATATATCTATTATTGGGGGAATAAAGTTAAATAAATTATGATACATTTAATACAATGGAATATTATATAGGCATTACAATGTTTTTAAGTAATATACTTCGGAAAATGTTTAGCATATTAATGTTAAATGAAAAAAGCAATATACTAAAATATATATATACAGAATGGTTGCTGATTCTGTAAAAAATATGTATGTACATAAAAATAAACTACCAAAATATTATAGATTAGTTACTGCTAGATAATGGAATTATTGATCATTTTATTCATTCCTTTCTTTCCAACATCTTTGCAATGAGCCTGTACAGCATTAATATGGAAAAGTTACTTAAATATAACAAACACTTCTTGAACATCTACCTGTGTAAATGCTTGTTGGTGCTTTTCTCTGCCCTGCAATGGCCCCACTCTTCCTTTAACAATAATAAAAGCTGTCATATATTGGGCACTTTTTATGTGTGCTGCAAGTGCTCTGTATTCATTCTCATGTGATCATCACAGTACCTCCATTGGGACACAAACTTGGAGAGTGTGTTATTTGCTTAAAATCAATTAGCTAGGAAGTGACAGAGCAAGAATTTGAGCTGTCTGATTCTAGAGCTTACTCATAACCACTATGCTGTATGTTTTGTTTGTGGATGAAGATTTTACTTTAGTCCTAATTTAAATACTACCTTCTTTTAAAATAGTGTACTACAAAAATTTTCAGGCAGCTACAAAAGTAGAGAGAAAAGTGTAATGTACCCCATGTTCCTGTCACCCAGCTTTAACATTTGTTCATATATGGCATCATGCTTCATCTGTACCTCTATCCACTCCCCAACCCCTGCCTTATATTGAGGCAATTCCTAGACATATATCATTCATAAATATTTAGTATATTTCCTTAAAAGGTAAGGGTTCTTTTAAAAATACAAAAAAAACCCTCACATTCCTTATAAATGTTATAAATATGTCCTGTTAATTATATCTTAACATTGTGTGGATTCTGTAGTTCTTGTGATTTCTTTCATGTTGTGTTTTTGAAGGTGGAACCTAACTTCTTGTGGAACAAGTGTTGCCAGTTCAGAAGGCAGTGAGGAGCTGTTTTCATCTGTGTCTGTTGGAGATCAAGATGATTGCTATTCCCTGTTAGATGATCAGGACTTCACTTCTTTTGATTTATTTCCTGAGGGGAGTGTCTGCAGCGATGTCTCTTCTTCTATTAGCACTTACTGGGATTGGTCAGATAGCGAGTTTGAATGGCAGGTAAGTTTTTTTGTCCTTTTCTTGACCTCATTACTACAGAAGTAGAACTATAAACTTCTCTTTTGATATTTTCATCTCTACTTCAAAGTAAATTTCTCTAATGTTTATCCAGTCCTGGAGATTCTCTTACAACATGTTTTAAAGTTAAGAATTTGATGGCATATCTTTATTTTTACTAATGTACCTTTTAGATGCTATAGATATCCTTTTGTAGATTTTTATGTTATTTAATACTTGTGTAATATTACCATTATTATATATCATCAGTACCTTTCTACGCATGAATCCAAGCAAATTTATGCTTCCTACCCTATAATAAATAGGTTTTGTGTCCTTATAGGACACATATCAGTCACATTATATATCTAATATCATAAACTGTTATTACCATAAATACATGATTTTTGGTTCTGTCATCAGAAATATATAATTTCTCATTTTGTATTGTTTGTATGTAGACATGTTTTTCACCTGACACTTTTTTCTTGTGGCATATATACTATGTAAAACGGCTTTGTGGTAAATTGTTTGAAAATGCTGCCTTATAATGAGTGCAGTTTGTCAGAAAATTTAGATTGTGTTATTACAACATCCATATTCTGATTGTAAAAACAATACAACATTTAAAGATGTTTTCCCTGCCTACAGCAAAGATTTTATTCGCTACATAAATTCGAATGCCTGCTACGTTTGAAAGCTATCTGAATACTTGAAGTTTTATTCCAAAAGAGGAATTGAATATTATAATTTCAAACAGCTTTCAAATAATACAGAATGGCAACAAATTTAAAAAGTCTCCAAGTCCCACTCTGCTATGGTTACCACTGTTAGGAGCTTATGCAGATTCAAGTATGTTTGCATACTATTAAAAACCCATGGGATTATACTTCACCCACTGTTTGGCCCTGTGCTTTTTTTTCAGCTAACACATCTCATTCTTTTCCATAACTGGATCATAATTTATTTAATCCATTTCCTAATTATGGCTATTTCAGTTTGTTTCAGTTTTTTGTTGTTATAAACGATGCTACACTGAAGAGATTTTTTTTTTAAGAAAAAAAGTAATTCACAACCCTTCCATTTTTGTTTTTCATATTATTTGGGTTAAAAGTTTTTTAAACTTTTTAAAAATTTGAGGTGAAATTCACCACTTTCATCATTTTGAAATGTATAGTTCAGTAGTTATTAATATACTCACAGTGTTGTGCTGCCATCACCACTATCTAATTCCAGGACATTTCTGTCACCCCCAAAAGAAATCCTATACCCATTAGCACATAGTCCCAATTCTCCCTTCACCCTTATCACCTGGCAACTACTAATCTAATTTCTCTATGGATTTGCTTTTGTAGATATTTCATATAAATGGATGAATCTGTGGCCTTTTGTGTCTGGCTAATCTTTCATTTGGCATAATGTTTTCAAGGTTCATCCATGTTATCCCATATAACAGCACTTCATTCCTTTCTATGACTAATACTCCATTTTGTAGATGTACACTACCACATTTTGTTCATCCATTCATTAGCTGGTGAACTTTGGGTTGTTTCTACTTTTTGGCTGTTATAAATAATACTGCTGTGAACATTCAGGTACAAGTTTCTATGTGGATTTATATTTTTAATTCTCTTGGATATACCCCTAGGAGTGGAATTGCTGGATCATATGATCACTTGATATTTAACTTTTTGAGGAACTGCCAACATGTTTTCTAGAGTGACTACACCATTTTACTTTTCCACCAGCAACGTATGAAAGTTCCCATTTCACCACGTCCTTGTCCACACTTGGCTTTGTCTTTTTGTTTATAGCCATCCTACTGGGTATAAATTGGTGTTTCATTATGGTTTTGAGCATCTTTTCATGTGCTTTTTTTGGCCATTTGTGTGTCCTCTTTGGAGAAATATCTATTCAGATACCTTGCCCCTTTTAAAATTGTGTTATTTTACTTTTTATGGTTGCATTGTAAGAGTTCTTTCTATATGCTGGCTACTAGACCCTTATCAGATACATGATTTGCGAAAATGTTTTTATTCTGCGGGTTGTCTTTTTGCTTGTTAGTATTTATTCACTTGATAGTGTCCTTTGACACCAAAGTTTTGAATTTTAATGAAGTCTAATTTATCTTTTTTTGCTGTACTTACAATATCATATTTTAAAAACCATTGTGTAATCCAAGATGAGGAAGATTTTCACCTGTTTCTCCTTCCCAGACTTTTAGAGTTTTAGTTCTTACATGTAGGTCTTTGATCCATTTTGAGTTATTTTTTGTATATGATGTGTAAGATAGGAGTCCAGATTCATTCTTTCTTTTTTGTATGTGTGTGTGTTTTGTTTTTTGAGATAGAGTCCTGCTCAGCTCAGTTGCCCAGGCTGGAGTGCAGTGATGTAATCTCAGCTCACTGCACCCTCCGCCTCCTGGGCTCAAGCCATTCTCCTGCCTCAGCCTCCCGAGTAGCTGTGATTACAGGCGCCCGCCACCAAGCCCGGCTAATTTTTGTATTGTTAGTAGAGACAGGGTTTCACCATGTTGGCCGGGCTCGTCTTGAACTCCTGACCTCAGACGATCCGCCTGCCTTGGCCTCCCAAAGTGCTGGGATTACAGGCGCATTCTTTCTTTTTTTAACAACAGAGTCTCACTATGTTGTCCATGCTGGTCTCGAATTTTTGGGCTCAAGCAATCCTCTCACCTCATCCTCCTGAGTATCTGGGACTACAGGCATGCACCATTGCACCTGGCTCCCAAATTTTTTATTTTGTACGGGGGTATCCAGTTGTCCCAGCACCATTTGTTGCAAAAATTATTCTTTCCTCATAGAATCATCTTGGCACCCTTTTGAAAATGAATTAATCATAGATGTGTGGGTTTATTTTTGGACTCTAAATTCTATTCCATTGATGTATGTGTCTATCCTTACACTAGTACCACACTGTTTTAGTTATTATAGCTTTTTAGTAAGTTTTGAAATTGAGATGTGTTCGTTCTCCCACTTTGTTGTTCATTATAAAAATTGTTTAGGCTCACATCTGTAATCCTAGCATTTTGATAAACTGAGGTAGGTAGATAGCTTGAGCCCAGGAGTTCAAAACGAGCCTGGGCAACATGGCAAAACCCCGTGTCTTTAAAAAAAAATGCATAAATTTGCCAGGCATGGTGGTGTGCACATGTGGTCTCAGCTACTCAGGAGGCTGAGGTTGGAGGATCGCTTGAGCCCTGAAGGTGGAGGTTGCAGTGAGCTGAGATTGCGCCATTGCACTCTAGCCTGGGCAACAGAGTTATTTGGGGTCCTTGCAATTCCACATGAGTTTTAGGATCAGGTTGCCCATTTTTCAAAAAAGTGTAGTTGGAATTTTGATAGAGATCACATTGAGTCTGTAGATTGCTTTGGGGAGTATTGCCATCTTAACAATATTAAATATTCCAATTAATATGGGATGGGATAGCTTATTTATTTAGGGCTTCTTTATTTCAATGATGTTTTGTAGTTTTCAATGTCTAAGTCTTACACTCTCTTGGTTGAATTTATTCCTAAATATTATATTCTTTTTGATGCTGTTATAAATGGCATTGTTTTCTTAATTTTATTTTCAGATTGTTCATTGCTAGTGTATATATAGAAATACAATTGGTGTTTGTATATTGATTTTGTATCGTGCCAACTTTGCTGAAGTCATCTGTTAGCTTTAATAATTTTTTCCCCTGTGTGAATTATTTATCATTTTCTATATTTAAGATCATGTCATCTATGAATAGAGATAGTTTTCCTTCTTTTTTCCTCATCTGGATGCTTTTTAATTCTTGCTTAGTTGCCCTAACTAGATCTCATCTGGATGCTTTTTAATTCTTGCTTAGTTGCCCTAACTAGATCTCCTGTACAGTGTTTAATAGAAATGGTGAAAGTGAGCATCCTTGTCTTTTTCCTAATCTTAGGGGAGAAATTCAGTCTGCTTCTCGATGTGGTTTTTTAGTATTTTGTTAAGGAATTTTGCATCTATATTCATAAGGGATATTGGTCTGCAGTTTTCTTTCTCAGTTGTGTCTTTGTCTAGCTTTGGTGTCCAGGTAATACTGTCCTCATAAGGAGATAGGAAGTTTTACCTCTTCTGGTTAAAATTTTTTAATAAGATTTTCTCATTTAAGATATAAACTTTTTCATGATATTCATAATGAATTTTTCAGTGTTTTTTTTTTTTTGAGACAAGGCCTCGCTCTCTCACCCAGGCTGGAGTGCAGTGATGCAAAAATGGGTCACTGCAGAATTGACCTCCTGGGCTCAAGCAGTCCTCCTGCCTCAGCCTCCTCAGTAGCTGGGACCACAGGTGGGCACCACAACAACCAGCTAATTTTTTGTTTGTTTGTTTGTTTTGTAGAGACAGGGTCTCACTTTGGTGCCTAGGCTGGTCTTGAATTCCTGGGCTCAAGTGATCCTTCCACTTTGGCCTCCCAAAGTGGTGAGCCACCGTGCTCAGCCAGTGTCTCTCTCTCTCTCTCTCTCTCTCTCCTTTTTTATTTAGTGCAGACTTTGTATTTAAAATCAGACTGCAACAATTCTTAGTAAAGCATAAATCAGTTGGAGTCCTGATAATTCTAAGAAATATTTTTTCTGCTTATTTTCTGTGATTTATTTAGAGTTATCATCCATAATGTTACAAGGTGGCAGACATTTTAAAATTTTAATTGCTGGCTCCTTCACTTATGTTGCGAGTAGTTAGAGTGGAAAACCGTCCCCAGCCATTCACCGTTAATGTACATGAGTGACTATGATGTCGGAACAAAAATCATACCTGCCTTAGTAATGTGTTTTCCCACTTGTGAAATTGGAGTATGGATACTCTGTTACCATAGATATCTGCTATTTAAGTATGCTGAAAGATTTAAAGTGCTGTCTTATATTTGTGGGATTTCATAATGATGAGCAGTAAATTATCCAAGAAGATAATTACAAATTACATGTTAGGATTAATATGGATTAAAAATCATTTACTATAGTTAAAAAATTTGTATTACTTCTGTTATGATTAAAAACTACATCTGTTTAAATCTTTCTTTTTAACAGATGTTTCAGTTACTGCTAAAGTAAATATAAATGATTTACGGATTCTCTGGGAAGAAAAAAGCTCACTACTTAGTAAGATGAGATTTTAACCTTAGAATGAATTAGCATCTTTGCATTTTGCTTTGCTGATAATTTTCTTTGCTTTCAGTCCTTTTGTTATTAAGGATATATTTGACTGGTCTTAGAGTCTGAGAAATTATTTCTATTGTTGAGCAGGAAAGCTTAGAAAATGTAAACAGTGAGTAATCAGCTGTCACACTTGAAACATAGAGGTGCAATCTGAAATTAAACATCAGCTATTACAGAAATGAGCTTACTCATAAAATTCTGCTGCATTCTGCAGAGAACATGGCAGAGATTTAAGTCTCCCTGTGTTTCACAATTACTGATCATAATATAAATATGCCAAATATTGCCCATGAAAAATATGGGCTGGGAGTTAGTAAGCATTTATTCTGAAATATAGTATCAGTTATAAAATGGGAAATTGCTGGTCTAATAAATATACAGGAGCCCATACAATTCTCCGGTACCACCGCTGGTCTAATCCCATATCTCCAGTTGTCTACTTGACATTTCCACTTAGATGACCTTAATATTTAATACTAACCCATTATTTGATGCTGAGTCCTTGATGCAGTGTTGCAACTTCCAATTACAATATTTCCATGGAAAAAAATAGACTGCTTAGTGACATGTCTTACAACTTAGTAAAAGATTACTATTGTCTGTCCAAAGGACACTTGTGCTTGCTTCTCCCATTATCACTACAAATCCTTTATATCCCAAATTTTATTCCTCTCTTATTACAAACTTGCCAGAAAGGCAAAACTGTTTAGCATAGTTGAAAGCATTATATTGGTGTCCTACTTTGGATTCTGCCACTAGTTGTATGACCCTCCCCAGACATTATTTTTTTCTCTTATGTAAAATGAGGATGTTGGACTAGAAGATCTGTAACATCCTTTCAGTTACCTTGCTATGAAAATTGACGTCTTTAAGTGTATCACTCTGGGTGGGTTGTGTGACCTGAAATGTCACCAATTTTTTTCTGGTCTCAACATGAGATGCTTTATTACCTTATCCATTCAGTTATCAAACAGCTTTGTAAATTGTTTTTCTTTTTTTCTTTTTTTTTTTTTGAGATGTAATCTTACTCTGTCACCCTCACTGGAGTGCAGTGGTGCGATCTTGGCTCACTGCAACCTCTGCCTCCTGGGTTCAAGCGATGCTCCTGCCTCAGCCTCCCGAGTAGCTTGGACTACAGGCGCATGCTACCACACCTGGTTAATTTTTGTATTTTTGATTGAGACGGAGTTTCACTATATTGGCCAGACTGGTCTCGAACTCCTGACCTTGTGATCTGTCCGCCTCGGCCTCCCAGAGTGCTGGGATTACAGGTGTGAGCCACTGTACCCAGCCTTGTAAATTTTCATGTTACATTTTTCCTATCTATTCCCATTTTTCTTTCCATTTTTGCTTCTTTTCATCCACGCCTAGATTACAAGAGCTTCCTATCTAATTCTAGTCTTTCCTCACTCTATTTTATCCCCATAGTGCTTTCTAGCTGATCTTCCCTAAAGACCAGTTTCATCAAGTTACTTCTTAGAAAATGTTATCAGCCTACTTCTACATATCATATGACAGTTTCTGGTTCTTCTGTTGAACTTTTAAATCCCTAGCACTGATTTTCTGTGTTAATCATACTGACATATGATTACATGATATCTAGGATATATGTCACCTCATACTATGTTTTTTTCCATCTATGACTTTGCTAAATTATTCTCCTTACCTGAATGTCTTTTCCTTTTTCCCCATCATTCTGAAACACTACCATGTGAAATTAACCCAAGCACTTTAGCAACATGTGACATTCTCTGAGAGATTGTGCTACTTTTTTAAGGGTCCAAAACCATGGCAAGGGATGGAAAAAGAAAAGTACCTCTCTTTATTGAGTGTTGTCTGTATGCCAGGCATGTTACCACATTTAAACCACTCAACAATCCTTTGAGATTGATGATATTGACCACATTTTACTGCTAACTCTGAGGCTCAAAGAAATAAACTAACCTACACAAGGTCACACTGCTAGTGAGCAGTGGAGCTGGGATTTGAACTCTGGGATCTTTTTACTTATCCCTGAAAAAAAAAAATGGCCAAGGTACCACTAATTACCTTTTTTATACCCCTGCCTCCCCAACAAATGCATAGACAGAAGTAAAGGTACAAATTTAAGTGCCTAGCAGATATTCTCCAAGATTTAGGTGAATTTTTTTCTTATATTTTGAAAATATAGGTATTTCAAGAGTTCTTTCATTTACCTCATTTATCAAAGGAGCTTGATGTAGGGGAGGGGAGGCCTTTTGTCTGATAAGAAATGTCTAATTTTTTTTTTTTAGGGGCCACAGGGAGCTTTGAAGTCAAAGGGAAAATAGCAAAGCATTTTCTTTTTTGCAATTATGGGCTGAAAAAGAGATGGCATTCATATGTGCATTCAGCAATCATCCTTTCATAACACCACCTAGATAACAATTAGGGTGAAGGGTGAACATTTCAAGCAGTGTTAGTTAATGAGATTTTATGTTTTGTTTTCTTTTGTTTTTTTTGAGATGATCGCTCCATCTCCCACATTGGAGTGCGGTGGCACGATCTTGGCTCACTGCAACCTCTGCCTCCCAGGTTCAAATGATACTCCTACTTCAGCCTCCTGAGTAGCTGGGATAACAGGTGCACACCACCACACCCAGCTAATTTTTGTATTTTTAGTAGAGATGGAGTTTTGCCATGCTGACCAGGCTGGTCTCGAACTCCTGACCTCAGGCATTCCACCCACCTCCGCCTCTCAAAGTGCTGGGATTACAGGCATAAGCCACTGCGCCCAGCCGTTAATGAGATTTTAAAATAAGTTATACAGATTGTTGGTAGTCACTTATGTACTTGGACTTGTCAATAACTGTCATAGTGAAAATGTGGTTTTTAAGAGTAGTAGCTACTTATGGGGATGTAGAAAGAATGGCCTCTCTCTTAGACAATTTCATTGTAAACATCATAGTCATCTTTTGCGTAGTGATTGACTCCTATCTTTGTGGTTTCGTTTATTTCTTTGTGATTGATTCCCCAGTGCCTGCCTGCAGTCCATTGCAACTCTCGCAAACTTTAATGCTGCAGCTTCAACCCACTGCTAGATATTTCCATTGATGATCTGTGGTCTGAAACCTAGCATTCATCATGTGCTGTGTTGTATAATTGTATGTCTGTGTTATTGTATTACTTTCCCAAGTAAAATTTTTGTGTAGGGACTTAACACTCCTTTGAATCCCCTGTACCTATTATACTGCTGTGTACAAAGTAGGAGTTCAAATACATGTGATCGCAATAGTCTTCATGACTAAAGTAGCTCTTCACTTTTTTGGTAACTGCATAAGCCTAGAAATCATCGAGAGTTCAGATACAGTTGCAAGCTCCATAGAACCAAAACACAGCAAAAAGGTGCTGTTTTATACCTTGTAAAAATGAAGCCAGTATGTTTGAAAATTGTCATGTGCTCCTTGTAGAAGAAAAGACTTTACCTTTTTGTTGAATGACTTAAATACATTTATTTAAAATTAAATCCATTCTAACTTTTGGAGGTAATGGATATATTTATTATCTTGGTTATGGTGGTGGTTACATGAGTATATGCACGTGTGCAAAAATATACATAAATGTATGTAAAATTATAGCACATATTTTTGCTGTTTGTCTTAAATTGATTTTATTTTCTGTATGTTAGGCTTGCTTTTATTTCTCCTTTGTCTACACTTTGTCTTCTATGATGTTTTCTAATTTTCCTCTTATAATACTTCTGGTTCTTAAAGTGTTTTGCTTTATATTAACAGCATATTTAAAATTATTTTATTATTTATTTTTTGAGACCGAGTCTCACTCTGTCGTCCAGGCTGGTATGCAGTGGCACAAACATGTCTCATTGCAGCCTCAACCTCCCATGTTCAAGCGATCCTTCCACCTCAGACTACAGGCATGTGCCACCACACCCAACTAATTTTTTTTCCTTTCCTTTTTTTTTTTTTTTAAATAGAGATGAGGGCTCGCGATGTTGGACAGGCTGCTCTCAAACTCCTGGGCCCAAGCAATCCTCCCGCCTCAGCCTTGCAAAGTGCCGGAATTACAGACATGATTATTATTATTTTTTTTTTTTTTAGAGAGATGGGGTCTTGCCACATTGCCTGGGCTGGTCTTGAACTCCTGGGCTCAAGCAGTCCTCCTGCCTCTGCCTCACAAAGTAGCATGAGCTACTTTGCCCAGCCTTAGTTTATTTTAATTGTCTTGAGGTCACTGATACAAACTTGAGGACAAGGACCAAGATGTATTTGTCTTTATATTGACAGTATGTTTAGCACAGTCTCTGGCAAAAAGCCAGTTAGTGGCACATCATTCAGGTCTCCCCAGATGGAGACCAGTGCTTCTTATTCATTACAGTGTGGAGGCCCTAGTCATATTCTCATTATACATTAAAAACTGTAATGATGATTGACTGTTCGGTTACCATTTTAATAAGTCTTGATTACGAGTCTAAGCTTTTCAAAAACATCTTTCATTGAATAACTATATGCAAAGAATATATATTTATATACTTATGTTGCTGCTTTGTATAAAATAGGCATGGATCAGAATTAATGTCCTGTGATTCTGTATTTGCCATTAGTCTTTTTTTTTTTTTTTTTTTTTTTTGCGACGGAGTCTGACTATCTCCCAGGCTGGAGTAGTGCAGTGGCACGATCTCGGCTCACTGCAACTTCCACCTCCCAGGTTCAAGGGATTCTCCTGCCTCAGTGTCCCAAGTAGCTGGGACTACAGGCACATGCCACCATACCCGACTAATCTTTGTATTTTTAGTAGAGACTGGGTTTCACCATGTTGGACAGGCTGATGTCGAACTCTTGACCTCAGGTCATCCCCCTGCCTCGGCCTCCCAAAGTGCTGGGATTACAGGCATGAGCCACCACACCCAGCTGCCATTAGTCTTATATTAAAGGAACTTTTAAGGAAGCCCTCTTAGCACAGCCCGCAGCATGTCAATCTCATAAAGTAACTTTTAATCGATGTGGAAAATATACTGTAGTATTTAAAATGTAGTCTGAAACAATTTTGCTTTCCCTCCCCACACCCTCCTTATTTTTATAAAGTTACCAGGCAGTGACATTGCCAGTGGGAGTGATGTACTTTCTGATGTCATACCCAGTATTCCAAGTTCACCTTGCCTGCTTCCTAAAAAGAAAAACAAGCACCGGAATTTAGATGAACTCCCTTGGAGTGCAATGACAAATGATGAGCAGGTAAAGATCTTGACATTCTTAATTAAAAGCTTTTATGTGGAGACTAGGTAAAGCTCAGTTTATTGCCTGTTCAAAGCTACTGAGGAAATGTGGATTGCTTAGTAAATCTGAATTTGAGCTTTAACTGTTTTTCAGGGAACAAATAAAACCTTAAGTGCTTCTGATATGTAAACACATTATAATTGACATAATGAAGGATCAGAAGTTTTAGCAATGATCTTATTTGTTGTAATTTTTTCATCACATAGGTGGAATATATTGAGTATCTGAGTCGGAAAGTGAGTACTGAGATGGGTCTTCGGGAGCAACTTGATATTATTAAGATCATTGATCCTTCTGCTCAAATCTCCCCTACAGACAGTGAGTTTATTATTGAACTTAACTGTCTCACAGATGAAAAACTGAAGCAGGTATGTAAAGAAAATACAGATTATTTACCTATTAAAAATACCACCGTCTTATAAAATGTAGACTAAAATAATCATATGTAAATACATAGATAATTAAGGCCAAAAATCACTGCTGTGAAAGGTAATATTAGAAAAAATGATGGCACATTGATTTAAGAGGTTTTATGTACATCTCACCTGCCAGTACCTTTCTGGGATCAGTGTGAATCTAGAACCTGCTTTTCAGTTGTATAGGATTTGAAATGTAATGTTACCACTTACGAGGTGGTCAGGTTAAGGTATAGATTTATTCTAACTCAGTTTACAGGAGACTAATTGACAAAATACTAATTAATGAGAGCTATTCTTTGGTAAATATCTGAGCTGAGGGATTTGAGTAGTTTTATGGTGTAATAATTGAGCCAGGCTAGGGTGAAACCTAGTGAATTTTCCCTCTGCTGTTCTGAAATCTGCGTCTCTGGTATCTTCTTCTTCTCCCCCCCCTTTTTTTTTGAGACGGAGTCTCACTCTGGAGTGCAGTGGCGATATCTCGGCTCACTGCAACCTCTACTGCCCAGGTTCAAGCGATTCTCCTGCCTCAGCCTCCCAAGTAGCTGGGATTACAGGCACCTGCCACCGTACCCGGCTAATTTTTGTATTTTTAGTAGAGATGGGGTTTCACCATCTTGACCAGGCTGGTCTTGAACTCCTGACCTCGTGATCCACCTGCCTCAGCCTCCCAAAGTGCTGGGATTACAGGCGTGAGCCACTGTACCTGGCCTCTGGTATCTTCTAAATACAATTTTTGCTGTTCTTTTTCTCTGGTATGTAGTTGAATGAATACTTAATGTTCTTACATTCTACTTTGGATTTGTTTCTTTGTTTTGCATTTATCATTATTTATGAAAAATTTCTCTCATTTCAGTATTTCTCCCAGCAGACATACTCTAATTTTCTACATTCCAGCAAATTTTGCATTAGTATGATAAATTGATGTCTTGCATTTGAAGACAGGTATCGTTGGCCCCTAGCTAAGATTTAGGAAACACCCTAATCTTATATAAAATCAGCAGCTTACTTAAATTATCTTAAGTGGAGACCTTTAACAACTGCCTAATCTCATCTATTTTATTTTATTGTTAGTTTGTATTTTGAGTGCTGTTTTTTTGTAGTCCTAAATTTCTGAAGGCGAGTAGCCTTCCATTTACTGATTATATTTTATGTGTTTTTAAAATCCAGCTCTATAACATGTTTTCTAGAATTTTGAACATTGTTCATTTTTCTAGTACTTATTTCTAAATTTAGCCTTTCTATTCCAGCTTATATATGCATCTGCAGCACTTTTGACAATCTTTTAGATTAAGTACAATATTATTTCCCCCCCAGCATTTTGAAGGTAGAACATCAAGGTGCAACACTAACCAGTTTGTGCTTGTGCTTCCCAAGGTCAGAAACTATATCAAGGAGCATAGCCCTCGCCAACGGCCTGCAAGAGAGGCCTGGAAGAGAAGCAACTTTAGTTGTGCAAGCACCAGTGGAGTGAGCGGTGCCAGTGCCAGCGCCAGCAGCAGCAGTGCCAGCATGGTCAGTTCTGCAAGCAGCAGTGGGTCCAGTGTTGGAAACTCTGCTTCAAACTCCAGTGCCAACATGAGTCGAGCACACAGTGACAGCAACCTGTCTGCAAGTGCAGCAGAGCGGATTCGGGATTCAAAAGTAAAACGTCTAATCAATACAAAACTTTACCTTTCAATATTAACATTAGTACTCCTTCATATAAATTTCTTGAAGAGTTAAAATGATCCTGCTGTCTAGATGCCTGTGGGTTTTGGTCTTAATTGAACAAGCAGGATGCTCTGCTGTTGAACAAAGCACTCTTGGCTGAGTGCTTTGAAATGCTGTTTTGACCCACAACCATATTGCATTCAATCTTACCTGATTTTTGTGTATGTTTTAAGTAAGATAAATTGGTGGAAATAATGAGTTATTCTCAAGATTGCAATATTGACTGCAACTCACTACTGAGCGAATCTCACTATGTTGCTGATGTTGCTGTCTATTAGCTCCTAAGAATGTTGTGTATGTCTTTTGTGTGTGTTAAATGTTTTCTTAATGTTTTAATCTTAAATGTTTCTTCTTAGCTAATTTAAAAATCTAATACTTTCTCTAATTTCTGTCTACTCTTTTCACAGTTGAGAAAGTTCTGTATAATATTGTTGGGCACTTAAAAAAAAAAAAAAGAAGGTATAAGTATATTTAGAATGGTCCTGTGGCTTAGCAGGGGAGTTTGATTCCTTGCAGTGACAAGAATCTGGAGCCAGTTTAAAGATGATAAGAGAATCTCTCTCTTTGGTGACCAAGTGGTGACTTGAAGATACACAGTGATTCTTTCCCTGGTTCTTAGGGAAGTAGCAGAAACATAGCCCGCTTTGTTAGTTGCTAAGGAATTTCTCTAGATATGCGGTCATTCCTTTTTAGTATCAGTTAACCAGTGACAAGGATGGGAGTACCCACTGAGTTTCTGATGGGTTTTTAAGATGGTATTCGCCTACTACGAAAAAGGCATGTTTATTTTTTTACCTGCCATTATAAGATTGCTAGTATTTTTGGATGAAAGGTACCTGAGAATCATAAGTATTAGAGACTTGGGCAATGTTCTCTACATTTGTATTCAGTATTGTCCCCTAGTATTAATTGTGTGTTCACTATGCATTTATACCAATGTACCTTAATGGAATTTAAAAAAGAAGTCTTTGAAGTGACTCATTATCCATCACTAGCCAAAATGATTGTCTCAACCCTTCCTAATCAGAAGAGTCACTGGTGAAATACCACAAAATTGGAATCTTAATCATTTTTATGCCTAAGCCAGTGGCTCACTTACTGGAATGAGGATCATACTACAGAAGGATTTGAACATCTCTTAAAGTTAGAAAATAGAGAATTTGATCCACAAAACATTTTGAGGTGGATATGCCAAAAACTAAACCAAACTGATTTAGAAATTTTTATTTTGACAGAAGCGATCCAAGCAGCGGAAGTTACAGCAGAAGGCCTTCCGCAAGAGGCAGCTGAAGGAGCAGAGGCAGGCCCGGAAGGAGAGGCTCAGTGGGCTCTTCCTTAACGAAGAGGTGCTGTCCTTGAAAGTGACTGAGGAAGACCATGAAGCAGATGTTGATGTTTTGATGTAATAAGGGTGAATCTATCAGCATTCTTTGTGAGCATTAAAATACTACATCCTTATTGGTTTACATGCATCTTGACCAAAATTTTGGTTAGGGCTGTGCTGATGTACCATTAATAATTTAAGCCAGTGGTTCTTGACAGGTGGTCCCAAGACCTGCAGCTTCAGCATCACCTGAGAAGTTGTTAGGAATGCATACTTGTGGGCTCCACCCCCAGACATAGTGAATCAGAAACCAACAGGGAGGCGCCTAGCATTGTTTCTTAACAAGTGTGGGGTTATTCTGATGCACAGTCTAGTTTAAGAACCACTACTTTGGGTAAACGTTTTGACTGTTTGAAGTTTATGGTGGTGAAGTGGGCTTCTTCAAAGACTAGTACTTATACAGTTCAGAAGATTTCAAGGTACTGCTGACAGTAGTTTATTATGTCAGTATACATACATGTGTAGAGATCATAATTTAGTTCCCTTCTTAATGTTACAATTTCTTAGTTTACTTTTCCTAAAGGGCCATAGCATAATTCTTGATTCCTGGTATAAATTTTTTCTGAGGTGTGGGGGTGGGCAAGGTGTGGATTGCTGTTTACGATAGTGCCTTCATTAGTTTTAGTTCTGTTTTCATTCATTGTTCACTCAAAGGTATAAGAACAGGCCCTCATCTTTTTCCTATTAGATTTATTTTTGTTTTTAACTTTATATAAGTTTAGAATCCTTTTTTGTTAAGTGATGACTACTGATGAAATAATGTTACTAGTAGCTGAATTTTAGACTTGATGCTATGTTGATTAATATTTAAATGGTGAAAGTAATTAGACAAAATAAGCAATTCTGCTTTTCTGTTGCTTTCAGAAATTTTAGGCTGTAAAATTGTCTCAGGCAGGAAGTCAGTCTATATCTCTCTCAAGTTCTTATTGTAGGTCATTTTTTTTTCAGCACAGCTCTAATTTTTAAATATTTGGTATAACAGCTTCTGGCATGTGACCTTGTTAATGTTGAAAATTAACTGATGAAAACCCTTCTAGATCTGCTAAACTTATCTATAAATTGCTAGAAATATACAGAGCAATGAGATATAGAAAACACCTTAGCTTGTTGGTTATTAATAGAGCTCTAATTTTAACTGTGAAATCATGGAGTTTCTTTAAATGTTTTCCTAGAGAGTTTGTTATCATGAACATTAGAAATAGTGTGATTCCTTTTCTTCTACCACATGTCTTGAACATTCACATGGGTTAAAGAAGATGGAAACTGATACTACTGACAATCAAGCTGCTTTCTGACTTTCGTAATTTTCTTTATATTGTGGATAGCATTTTGAAGGTGACCGTGATTCTGTAGGAAGAGCTGTAATCAATATTTTTCAAACTCTAGAGTACAGAGGTTAGTAAGATTTCTTTTTTTTTTTACTTTTTGTTATGTCAAGTAGCTTATTAAGAAAAAGATTCATGACTTAAATTCTTAATTCTCAGTTGATACAAAGGCTTATAATCATGTGTTTTAAAATTTTGATTTCATTTTCATTCCTTGAAGGTTAAAGAATGGAAACTGGGGATAAAAATTAATACGTTGCGGCTTTGCCAAAGTCCATGGTATGGTTGTAACCTTATAAAGACTACTAAAGTCGTAATTTGAAATTTTTACTAAAATAAAACATAAGTGTCTATGGTTTTCAATTGGAGTAGTCTTTCTTTCTTTCCCCCTCCCCCTCTTTGGTTCTCCTAAGCAGCTTAGAGGACCCAAAGAGAGCTTGGGGATAGACACCAGAATACTCTGTGGAGGTGGAACAACTTAACCTCACTGTTTTCCCTTCCAAGTATAGGAAGAGCAAATGGAGAGCATAGTAACTGTATCTAAATTCTCTACCTGCTCTTAGCAAAAGCAAAATGCCAGAGTGATTGCCTGCCATCTTTACCTATTCTTCAAGGAAAACAGGCCACTTTTGGAGACCATAGAGCACCATGTATCTGTCAAATACTTGGAAACTATTTACTTAACAGGGATCAGTAAAAGAAAACCCTAAACAAGATCATGATGTAATTTAAGACCAATTCCCCTACTCTCCCAATAATCACAGTCTTATTACTTTCAATTTAACTTGAGTCACTGTTAAACAAGTTTACCAAAGTGCCACAAAGTTGATTTTTAAAGTTTGTAAAGGTTTGAATGTTTATAGAAGTGCATCATGAAATTTTGTGTAAATCCAGATGAACTGTCATTATAGTACTATAAGTTAGAGATAGTAATAAAGTTGGGTTGAAGGAGATTGAAAATATTTCGTTTGATTAAAAGAAAATCATTAAATAACTTGGGCTTGCTCGTGATTGAAGAGGGAGATTTAATAGTCCTCTGTCCCCCTAAAAAAGAAACTAGCAGAAAAAGACATAAAAAGCTCTTAGGTCTCTGCTCATGTGCTGTATGTTTTTTCCATTGTAATGTCTTGTGTAGATAATTCAAAGTTTGAACTATTTCTTTCTTGGAATAAGTAATGATTTATTCAATATGGTATGTCTCTGAGTTCAATTTAAAACAATCCAACTCAGTAGTATTTATTTTTAAATTCAAATCCAAACTAACCAATTAATTAATAAAAAGGCAAGACTTACTTGCTGTAGTATTGGTTCTCATCTGTAGAGAACTGACACTGGAGCAAATTTTAAGTCTCCTCTTTGAAAATAAGCCTTGTTAACTGAGGGCGTAATAAATTTCCCACAGATTTATCCAGAAACATTTTATTAGAGATCTTATAGTACTATCTCAGTTCCTACCACAGCTTTTTAAAGGATGAGACTTGCATTTAACAAAATGACATATATAATATTTTTCTATAGTTTTGCAACTGAATTAAAGGAAGGTGATGTATTATAATGTGTAGTGAGGTAAAAGGGCTAGTTCATTCTCTCCCAACAAGAACTTAAAATAAAGCAACACTTTTTTTCATGAGACTTACCTCATTTTTGTTAGGCTATGGCAGTTTTGTCCAGTTCCTCTGTCCCTTGAGTGAATTAGATATTGCTGAATTAATCTCAAAAACTGACTTATAAAATAATGACTCATTATAGATTGGGTGAACTTCTCATTCTATTTAACTTTTAAAAGTGCTAAATCCTCTCATAAAGGAAGAATTACAGGAAAATACTATATAGAGGTATCCATTTTCTGATGAGCTTTAAAAATTATAAAATATAGCAAATGTCTTCATATTTTAGCTAGAAATGTTAGTATATAACCGGTATAGAAGTCTTGTTTGTTTCTGGGTTCTCCAGCAGAGACTTTTTGTTTGTGGCTTACTCTGTGTAGCCTCATGTGCCTTAAAGGTGGTGAACTCTGTACTTTTTGTCAATATCAGGCTTTTCAAAACTCAAAAACAATCCAAATGTTGTAATTTGTTTTGCATAATGCCCATGGAATTGGGTATCAGTAAGCAAAGTCATTAAATTGAACCAATCAATGCTAATAGAGTATAGAAGCAAAAACCTTCAAATCTTAAATTTCATTTGCGTAACTTTATTTTCAGCCTAGCTAGATCATTGAAGAGCCTTGAAAGTTATCTAAAGTATGGCTTAATGTATTTTTTTTTCCTCTGAAAAAGATCATATGCCAGGATACTTCTTCAAACCAGATCACTTTTAATATCTGGAAAGATAATTTTCAAGGTACAAGCAAACGCACTTCAAGGACAGAGATTATGTAGCAAGTTGATTCTTTATGAATTCTTTGAATTCATTTGTGTAATAGCTGGAACATAGTCCTCTTCTTTCCTTTAACAAATGAACTTTTAGCACTTCTATCTCCAAGAAAAACATTTGTTTGGAATTGGTGGAGGGTACTCACAGTCCCTTTATAGTTTGGGACAATTAATAGGAAAATCCCCAGTTGCATTCAAATAATAGTGTTGATGTTGAGGGCACTGACTCATTCAACATGTCTAAACTAGAAGTAAATTTAATTCTGAAAGGACTATTAGTTAGGAAGTAAGTATTTGTATACACATGTACTGTGGTAACTTTGGATTCGTTTTAAGTCTGATAAAGTAAGATAAACTTTGTCTTAAAAATAAAATTATGCTAAGTGAATAAAAACTATCTGAGATATTTTAAGCTAGGCATCTTTGTTAGCATAGTATCTGGAAGATAACTACTTATAATGCTTAAGTCTTATTTCTTTGGAAAATAATTTACTTATTCCAAGAGGCTTAGAAGGAACTCTGAAAATTCTTCTAACTGGCCATTAAGAGTGAGGAAGTTGCATGGTACTGCTGAAGATCTGAGTTGACTCGCTGAAATTTTATTTTCTTATTTTTTTTAACATTAAAATTCTTTCTTTCTGGCTCTCCCTCCAGTTATTTTTAAAATTAAGGTAATTAGTGTTTTAACCTAGAGCATATAATGGCAAATTAGATTTTAATTTGACCCTCATACCGAACTCAGAAAAACTTGTTTAGTCTTCTCTAAATTCTATATGTAGTACTTTTTTTTAATTGTCAGATTTCTTTGTTGCATCTTTGTGTCCAACAAAACCTGTGTGGAAATCTGTTCATTTTTGTGGTGAGGGATGGGAGTGAAAAAGGGGAGACTTGCTCTAATTATGCATATACATTTTGACTATGTAAAGGTAGTTGTAGACTATATGTATAAATAACAAGTTAACTCTTACTATTCTGAATTGAACAATTGAATAAGGAATAGTGGCCTGAAGCCATGACTTGTTTTGTGAAGCTGCTGGCTCTTTTAACAGTAGCTGACCTGTTGGATTTAAACTGAGACTGACATTGAGATTTGTGGTTAGGTTATCTAGCTGAGTCTTTTAGCAATGGAGCAGATAATGTCCCTGTAGTGGATCCATTTAATTTCCTATTTGAGTACTCTCACTTAACAAGTATTATCTATTCTGAATCTTTGTGTTGGGATTTTAAGGACTATTGTCAAAGTCTATTAATGATAAACAAGTATATGCAAAACAATTCACAGATGGATAAAAATTTCAAATTGTGGGTTTTTGTTTTTGTTTTTGCTTTTTAGTTTCAAAGATTAGTTATGTAGCAGCAATATCATAACCAAAGCAAGTAGAAAGTTGACTGGTTTGGAGAATCTTCAAGTAGTCTTAAATACTGTAATGTATCAGATTGTTAACCAGGATTTTTTTTTCCTGTATTACTGCTAAATGTATTACTATATTAATGCACTTTTGTATATATAACTGTCTTCTGTACATTCTGTACTTACTACAGTGTATATAAAGCCTGTTTTCCCTGAAGCTGTGAGGGAATAACAATAGTTGTATCATAAGTCGTTTCTATTTTGAGTTCCTTCTTGTACTTGAAAGTAGTTCAATAGTGAAATCTAAATGAGTGTTTATGGTTGTAATTAAAACTGGCAATGTGACAGAGCTGTCTTTTGAAACTGAATACCAGAATGAAAAGTGTTGTTTTGGTTAAGAACTCTTATAATGTATTGTTTCTTTTGATGTACCCTGAGTTGTTACAAACCCCACTCACTGCTGCTTACTACTTTATACTTCTGAGTCAGCTCCTTTCACGCTCTATCCCAGAGTATTGACCAGCAGAGGAGAACTGCTCTCTTTTCTGTTGCTCACAGTTTGGTTATGGCTTTATAAACTTTTATTTGGTGAAAGTCCCAGATACCCAAATGTCATTGGCAAAACATTCTTTTTCTGGAGAGATCAGATTTCTAGAGAGATTAGCATTCATAGTAAATGAAAATTGTCTAATTTTTTTAATCCATGCTATTACTGGGCAGTAGGTCTAATTTTTGTCGACCAAAAAATAGATCTATTTTCCTTATATGTTGATTTAGAATCTTAAGTTAAAATTTTATAAAAGAAATGTCTGAGCAGTTCTATGTATGGAGCAGCAATTCAGCTTTTCAGCAGCAACTTTATCTTTTGCCACTAGAGGGAGATCTGTGGTTGCTTTCTCCTTTGGAGAATAGCTGCTTTGTTTTTGTTTTTAATTTCTAAGGTTGGAATAGAACTTATTCTCAAAATTCCTTTAGTGTTATTAAATACTTTCATTTATTAGTCAAAGGTAAGTTAATTAAGCTTGTTTAATGACACCAATCTTATGCTTTTCTGTAATCTTCAATTTTTAATAAATGTGAGTTAGATATTAAGTGAAATGTGCGTGTATGTGTTTCTTCTCTTAGGTACTCTAGAGCTCCATATGTGGCTAGTGACTACCATAATGGATAGTACATTTATGTAATGCCCATATGGTAGTCACTAGCCACATATGGCTATTTAAATGAATTAAAGTTAAGTAAAATTTAAAATGTAGTTCTTTAGTCTCCTTAGCAATACTTCAAGTATCCGGTAGCTACCATGTGGCTACATGCTATTTACTGTATTGAAAAGCATGAGATGTAGAACATTTCCATCATCACAGAAAGTTCTGTTGGACAGTGCTGCTGTAGAGATTTGCTGGTTTACGTAGTGACCATTATCATTTTATCAGTGAACAGTAATTAGTGGCTAAAAAACTGCTGCCCACAGTTAACTGTTGTAGGTGATTGGTGTGAGAGGGAGATTAAACTGTTTTTCTTCTTTTTGAGACAGGGCCTTGCTGTCACTCAGGCTTGTGTGCGGTGGTGCGATCATAACCCACAACAGCTTTAACCTCCCAGGCTCAAGCAATCCTCCCACCTCAGCCTCCCAAGTAGCTAGGACCACGGGTACATGTCACCACACTCACCTAATTTTTAAATTTTTTGTAGAGATGAGGTCTCTACAAAAAGTGTTTTTTGCCTAGGCTGGTCTTCAACTCCTGGGCTCAAGCAATCCTCCTGCTTTGGCCTCCCAAAGTTCTGGGATTATAGGTGTGAGCCAGTGTACCCAGCGTGTATTTCACTTTCTGCTTCATTAAAGCTACTACCAAATTTGAGAACTTGGTGGTTTAATGGAGAAATTTATCAGTGACCATTTCATTTGACTATGAATAAGATTTAATGTTTGAATAATATGAGAAGTTTGGGCCAGTTTCACAGGTTTTATTATTGCACAGTGCTGCCATGCAGCTTTCTCTGTGAGTTAGTCCTTTGATGCAAAAAAAAAGCAATTGTAAATGACAATGCTGGGACACAGAACTGAATACATTTTAGAAGACTCCAGTTGTTTAAAACTATGCTTACAAATAAGTAGAAACGTGAATTTCGGAATCATCCCCTCAAGAGTGTTTTTTCTTTTTTTGTTGGGGAGGGGAGGGTGCAGGGGAGTGTGATGGAGTCTCATTCTGTTGCCGAGGCTGGGGTGCAGTGGTGCAATCTCTGCTCACCACAACCTCCATCTCCTGGGTTCAAGCGATTCTCCTGCCTCAGCCTCCGAAGTAGCTGGAACTACAAGCATCCACCACCACACCTGGCTAATTTTTGTGTTTTTAGTAGAGACAGGGTTTCACCATGTTGGCCAGGCTGTTCTTGAGCTCCTGACCTCAGGTGATCCACCCACCTCGGCCTCCCAAAGTGTTGGGATTACAGGAGTGAGCCACCGCGCCCGACCCAAAGTGTTTTTTATTAAATTCATGTGATGTGAGAGCCTTCATAGTCACTATTACTTGGGTTAGACAATCCTCTGCCCTCTTACCATCAGTTTGGATCTCATGGTAAGTGGGATGTTTATATTATGGTATCCTTGTTTCTTAGTAATAAGTTGATAAGATACTAGATTTAGGTACAGTGTTGCTTCTCTTTGTAATGAGCAAACATTTTAACATTCTAGTTTATTCCTTTGGTTACCAGGATCCTGTTATATGCTTTTTTATCTTAAAAGTATGTATTTAGATTGGATTTATATATTTTCAACTTTGTATTATAAAGCATTTCGGCTGGGCGTGATGACTCATGCCTGTAATCCCAGCAATTTGGGAGGCCAAGGTGAGCAGATCACTTGAGGTCAGGAGTTCGAGACCAGTCTGCCAACACAGAGAAACCCTGTCTCTACTACTGAAAATACAAAAAAAAAAAAAAAAAAGCCGGACGTGGTGGCGTGCACTGTAATCCCAGCTGCTCGGGAGGCTGAGGCAGGAGAATTGCTTCAACCTGGGAGGCGGAGGTTGCAGTGAGCCAAGATCATGCCACTGCACTCCAACCTAGGCGACAGGGCGAGACCCTGTCTCCAAAAACACACAAAGAATTTCAAGTAGAGGGAACAGTAAGATGAATCCACACATACCCGTATCTACTTCAACTCTTCTCACAATCTTGTGTCTTTTACTCCCACCTACCCACTCACCTTACCTCAACTCGCAGTGATACTAAAGCAAACCCCAGGTGGCATATTTCATTTTTTAATATGTCAGTATATGATTTTTAAAAGGTAAGGACACTTTTATTTTTTTGGAGACAGGGCCTCACTCTGTCACCTAGGCTGGAGTAGAGTGGTGCAATCACAGTTCACTGCAGCCTTGACCCAGGCCCAAGCAATCCTCCTTCGTCAGTCACCCAAGGTACTGGGACCTCTGGGACCACTGGTGTGCACAACCATGCCTGGCTAATTGTTTTAATTTTTTTTAGGGATGGAGTCCCTGTGTTGCCCAGGCTGAGCTTGCACTCCTGGGCTCAAGTGATCTTCTTACCTTGGCCTCCCAAAGTGCCAGAATTATGAGCATGAACCACCACACCCGGCCTTCTCATTTTATATATAATTATGATACCATCATCATACCTCCTTATTTATTTAATATACCTTGTTTATTTATAAATAAAAATAGTTCTGTAATATCAAATATCTGGTCTACTTATTTGAAATCAAAATCATAACCATTTGTGTTCATTTCAAAATCATTCTGCATTTTGTTAGCACCAAGGTAGAATAGTTATTTTTACTATTACTTGATAGGTCCTGATAGTGTCTTGAGCACATTTTAATTGAAAGAGAGGTATCTATTATTCTTAGATAAAAACAAATTCCATTTGTTTTCATCTATTATTCTTAGATAAAAACAAATTCCATTTGTTTTCCTCTCTACTTTGTTATTAAAGCCACAGGATAATTTGAGTAGCAGGCAGGAAAGTAACTGTTCAAAATAAGCTGAGCCAGGTATTTTCTGTCCCACTTTACCTCTGCGCTTAAGAATTTTCTTCTTTTAGCTGAAATTGGCCCACATGTCACAGATTCAAATACTTAGTATTTTTTTTTTTAAGAAATGTAAGGATCCCATGGGGAATATAAGGAAAAATAGACATTTCTAACCTTTTATTTATTAGAAATTAAATATTTTTTAACATATAACAGAGACTATTGGTTTTTGTTTTGCATTTTAACTTACCAGAGTATACTTTTCAAATGAATTATTGAATTTGAGAACTTGAAAGGACTATGGAGATCATCTGTCTTGGTTTTCGAACTTGAGCAGTGGCTCAGAATCCCCAGGAGGGCTTGTTAAAACACTGATGGTCGAGCTTCACCCCCAGAGATTCTGATTGAATAGGTCTGGGGTGGGTCTTGGGAATTTGCATTTTTAAAACAGGTCCTATGTGATGCTGCTCATCCAGTGAACACACGGAACTATTGATGCAGCTCAGTCCCTTTTTCTCCCTCCCTGCAAATGAGAAAATTTACATTAGGAGGAAAGTTACTTCTTTGCCCAAAACTGGTTAGTGACAGAGCCAAATCTAAATCTAAATCTTGAGGTGACTTACCCCCAATCCAGTGCTTTTACTATTATATGTTTTTTCCCTTCAGAGTAGTTGGCTCCAGAAGCTTTCTTTCGAGTCTCCTCTGCATGTGTGGATTTTCTTGGTAGTAGTAAATCTTTTGTCTTTCTAGGGCGGAAGTTACTAACCTGGAGTCTAGTGATCAAAATTATTGGCAAAATTTGTTTGCTGATATGTTTTTCTACGGAGGGTTTTGTATCTTCTATCAAGTTCTCAAGTGAATTTCCTTCCCCCTAATGACTAACACTGTGTTTTTAGGGCAGTTTTGGTGTTTGAAAATAACCAAGGGTCATTTGGAAGCTGTCCGGTGGTTGATGGGAGTGAGAAAGCTGGAAATTTCTGGATTTGGTCAATGAGGTATAATTTTTAAAGTAATTACACTGGTTTTTATGTGTGTGTGGCCTTAAAACTGGTGTTGATACATACTAGAGTTCCAGAAATATCTTGGGCAAGACAGCATTATTGGACTAGGTGTATCAGGGTAACATAGAATGGCGTGATATTAATTTGGATGTATTAGCTCTGGCTTATTGATTTAAAAGAGTTTTTATTGCTTTATAATCATAAAATGTACTCTAGAGAAATCTTTCACTAATGTTTTAGAAATATCGGGTTAGATTTCACATAATCACTTATCAAATCTGAGATAACAGAGCTAATTGATAATCTGAAAACTTGAATGAGATATAGACTTTTTGATTTAATGGTCATTAAATCAGTCTCTTTATTTTGCAGATGAGAAACGTGAGGCCCAGAGAGGTAAAGTGCTTCATCCAGGTCACATGGCTGGTTGATGACAGATTAAGGGCTAGAATCCAAGTCTCTGGAGGTGTATCACACTGCATATGTCATGCTGTTACTTTTCACAGTGGTTTGCACACTTATACAACTCACACCAAGAAATTGGGAGAAACCACCTTAAGATTTTGGTATAGAACAGTGGTCCTAGTGTGTGGACCATCAAAATCAGCATCACCTGGCAATTTGTAGGAGGTACAAACACTCAGGCCCCAACCTAGACCTACTGAGTAAGACATTGTGGGGGAGGGGCTCAGCAATCTGTGTTTTTTTGTTTGTTTTTTGAGACAGGGTTCACTTTGTCACCCAGGCTGGAGTGCAGTGGGGCAACCACCGCTTACTGCAGCCTCGACCTCTTGGACTCAAACAATCCTCCCCCCTCAGCCTCCCAACTAGCTAGGACTACAGGCATGTGCCACCATGCCCAGCTAATTTTTGTGTTTTCATAGAGACAGAGTTTCCCCATGCTGCCCAGGCTTGTCTGGAACTCCTGAGCTCAAGCGATCTGCCTGCCTCATCCTCCCAAAGTACTGGGACTACAGGCATGAGCCACCGCACCTGACCAGCAATCCATGTTTCAACAAGCCTTCCAGAGTATTCTGATGGACATTCAGGTTTGAGAAACACTGGTATAGAGTAGTGTATCTTTGGCTGAACATCAGAATCATCCGGGAACTTTTAGAAAATACTGGTGCCAGGCCAGGCACAGTGGCTCATGCCTGTAATCCCAGCACTTTGGGAGGCCAACACAGGCAGATCACCTGAGGTCAGCAGTTCGAGACCAGCCTGGCCAACATGGTGAAACCCTGTCTCTACTAAAAATACAAAAAATTAGCCGGGCGTGGTGGCAGGCACCTGTAATCCCAGCTACTTGTGAGGCTGAGGCAGCAGAATCACTTGAACCCGGGGGGCAGAGGTTGCAGTGGGCCAAGATCATGCCATTGCACTCCAGCCTGGTCTGCAAGAGCAAGACTCAAAAAAAAAAAAAAAAAAGGAAAAGAAAAACAAAAAAGAAAATACTGGAAATACTGGTGCCTGATGTTCTCTGTCCCTCACCCAGACAAATTCAGTTAGAATCTCAAAGGTGAGGCCTGGGTATTTATCGTTTTATAATAAACATTCTATTTTGGAATAATTTTAGATTTAAAGAAAGTTGTTACAGATAGTACTGAGATGAACTGCGTACCTCTCACCCAGATGTTAGTATATTAATGTACTTATAGTACATTTGCCAAAACTTTGAAATTAATGTTAGTACATTACTGTTAACTAGAGACTTTATTAAGATTTCACTAGTTTTTGCATTAATCTCCTCTTTATATCCCAGAATCCAATTCAGGATCCCCTTTGCATTTAATTGTCATGTCTCCTTATCCTCCTGTGGTCTGATGATGGAGTCTTGCTCTGTCGCCCAGGCTGGAGTGCAATGGCGGGATCTCGGCTCACTTCAACCTCCGCCTCCCGGGTTCAAGTGATTCTCTTGCCTCAGCCTCCCAAGTAGCTGGGATTACAGGTGCCCACGACCATGCCCAGCTAACTTTTTTGTGTTTTCAGTAGAGACAGGGTTTCACCATGTTGGCCAAGCTCATTTCAAACTCCTGACCTCAAGTGATCCGCCGGCCTCAGCCTCCCAAAGTGCTAGGATTACAGGTGTGAGCCACCATGCCCAGCCCTTTCCTTGCTTTTCATGATGTTGACCTATAGGAGAATTGGTCAGATATTTTGTGGAATATCACCCCTCAATTTGGGTTTGTCTGATGTTCTTCTCGTGGTTAGACTGGGATTTGGGGACTTAAGGAAGATTACCATAAAAATGAAGTGCCATTCTCTTCACCTCAAAGATATATACTATCAACATGGCTTAACACTAGTCATGCTAACTTTGATCACCTGGCTAAGATAGTGTTTGCCAGACTTCTTCATTGTAATGTTACTATTTTTCCCTTTCTGTACTCTGTTCTCCAGAAGCAAGTCATTCAGTCCAGCCCACACTCAAAGTGGAGGGGAGGCTCCACCTCCTGAAGAATGGAATATCTACATATATTATTTGGAATTCTTCCATATGAAAGATTTGTTTCTTCTGCTTATTTATTTATTTTTATTTTTATTTTATTTTTGAGATGGAGTCTTGCTCTGTTGCCTACCTGAGATGAAGTGCAGTGGCATGATCTTGGCTCACTGCAACCTCTGCCTCCTGGGTTCAAGCTATTCTCCTGCCTCAGCCTCCCAAGTAGCTGGGATTACAGGCATGCACCACCATGACAGGCTAATTTTTGTATTTTTAGTAGAGATAGGGTTTCACCATGTTGGCCAGGCTGGTCTTGAACTCCCGACCTCAGGTAATCCACCCATTTCGGCCTCCCAAAGTGCTGGGATTGCAGGTGTGAGCCACCGTGCCCGGCCCTTATTTATTTATTCAATCATTCATGTCAGGACAGGTTAATGGATGTTTATTTTATACTTCGGGTTGTAACCAAGTACTATCATTTTGTTACTCAAATTTTTCCAGCTTTGGATGTTAGAAATTCTTAAAGCTTGGCTCCAGTGTCCCTTTGACCTGCCCTCATCCTTTTGTATTTTGAGCAGTTCTTTACTTTCTGGCGCTACACGATGCCCCAGCCCTAGAATTAGCCATTTCTCTAAGGAGCTAAGCACCATTTGATTCTTTTATTTTGAGATAGGGTCACACTCTGTCACCCAGACAGGAGTGCAGTGGTATGATCATGGCTCACTGCAGCCTCAACCTGCTGGGCCCAAGCAATTCTCCCACTTCAGCCTCCCTGAGTAGCTGGGACTGTAGGCGCAAGCCACCATACGTGGCTAATTTTTCTTTTTTTTTTTTAGAGACAGTGCCTCGCTGTATTGGCTAGCCTAGCCTCAAATGCCTGGGCTCAAATGATCCTCTGGCCTCAGCTTCCCAAAATTCTGGGATTACAGACATGAACCACCATGCTTGACCCTGAGCACCATTTTCAAAAAGCCTTTAGGTGATTTTAATGCAGAATAAGTGTGGAAGCCACTGATTGAGGGTGAGTCATAGTCTTCGGTAGACCTCCTAATGCCCTGATCAGACCAAATTCTTATCTTGTATCCTCAAAAAATTTAGTCATCTTTGATTCATTCCTCCCCCTCCTTTACCTTCATGTTCAATCTTATCACCAAAGCTGTTTTCTCCTACTCAGGATCTACAGCAATACTCCTTAAACCTTAATACACATAGGTACTTGTTAAAATGCAGATTCTGATTCAGTAAGTCTGTGGTAGGACCCCAAGATTCTGTGTTTCCAGCAAGTATCCAGGTGATATGAATGCTGGTGATCCATGACCCACACTTTGAGTGGCAGCAAGGGTCAGAACAAAGTTCAGACAACTTAGGACATTTCAAGAGCCTCCACTGTTTGCCTGGCCTCAATCTACTTTGTGTATTTGTTCATTTACTCTACAATCAAACCAACCAGTCTACTCAGTGTTTGTGGTCTGGAGCTTCTCATGTGGCTTCTAATGATTGTGGCAATTCGTGCCCTGTATAATTCCCTTCCCTTGGGTGTGGGCTGTGTGACTTGCTTCTGATCAGTAAAATACAGGACAAGTGAGGCAGTGTAGAAAACTGTTGTCTTGCTTATGCAATCATTTGCTGGCATTCTCTTCTGTCCTCTTGGTCGCTGGCTCTGATAAAGCAAGCTGCCATGCTATGAGATGCTCTGTGGAGAGGGCCACATGGCAAAGAATCACGGAGGAAGCCTCTGGCCAACAGCTTATGAGGAATTGAATCCTGCCAACAGTCACGTGAGTGAGCTAGAACGTGGATCCTTCCCAGTGGATTCTTGAGAAGACTGCAGCCTTGTGAGATCTGAGCTAAACACCCAATCTAAGTAGTGTCTTGATTCCTGATCCACAGAAACGGCAAGATAATGTGTGTTGTTTTAAAATGCTAAATTTTGGGGTAATGTGTTATGCAGTGCTAGGTAACTAGTACATCATTTACTAAAAATATACAATGAAATGACTTTCTCTTGCATCCTTTTCATCAGGCAAAGGAAAACTCATATGCTGCTTCCTCATTCATTTATTCAGCAGTATTTGTTGAATGTCTACTAGGCACTATGTTAAGCACCATGAGATAAGTGGTAAACAAAAACAGATACAGTCTCTGCCTTCACACAGCTTACATTCTTTTCTTTTCTCTTTTTTTTTTTTTTTTTTTTTCTTTTTGGAGACAGAGTTTCGCTCTTGTCACCCAGGCTGGAGTGCAATGGCATGATCTCGGCTCACTGCAACCTCCACCTCCCAGGTTCAAGCGATTCTCCTGCCTCAGCCTCCCAAGTAGCTGGAATTACAGGCACCTGCCACCAAGCCTGGCTAATTTTTGTATTTTTAGTAGAGACGGGGTTTCGCCATGTTGGCCAGGCTGGTCTCAAACTCCTGCCCTCAGGTGATCCGCCCACCTTGGCTTCCCAAAGTGCTGGGATTACAGACGTGAGCCACTGCACCCGGCCTACAGAGCTTACATTATTTTGCATAGGTTTTCAGTTTCCTAGAAGAGGGAACCAATATACATTTCATTAAAAGAAAGCTAATTTTAATGCCAAGAAAGTAGGAAGAACATAATCTAAAGAAGCTCTATGGAAACTTTTCTACGTTGTTATATTGATCATTTTGCTACAGACCAGTGAAAACTTCATTATAGACTGGCACAAGCCACGTGTAGGCTGCTGCTTCTAGGCACTGTTCAAATATTTATGTACCTTTATTCAGCTTGTATGTCATTCTGCCTTACAGTTAAGAAGGTTTATTTGTCTGTCTTTCCCACTAGTCCACGTTTTCATTTTTACATCCTTGTGGTTCCTTGTGCCTGTGTAAGGAACTTTGTTAATTTGATATTATTAATAACTTTGTCAATCTGAGCTTAATGGAGATTTCAATTCAAATAGGTTACTTTAAAAACCCTAACACCATCACTCTTCATTTTCTCCTGTTTTTATGGGAATACTTACCGAAAGCTTTGTAAATCCCTCTTCCTTTCCAAATGATTTTGGTCATGATAATGATACTTATTAAGGTTACAAGTTCTAGTCATTGCAAAACAAAGCAAAGCTATTTAAAGGCTGATGAAATGAAGATAATTTGTGATTCTTAAGTATCTTATTGACATGTATTGAAATTCTAGACTAGTTATCTTAGTATTATATTATCCAAATTTTATCTGTAATGTATGTCATTTTATATATCTGCACAACACCCGTATGATAAAAATGTGCCAAAATATATATAAGGGGATCATCATTTGAGCTTAATTGCCCACACATTTTCTGCATACTCAGATACTTATGTCTGCTTATAGCTAGAATAAACTCATTAGCTTATAAATTTAGAGCTTCTAACTGCCTTGCGAGGGAGAAATAGTCTCTCAGTGAGCCTGGTAACACTGATTTGTGATTAATTGTTTTACTTAGTTGATTCATCTATGATCACAGTACAACAAAAATGTCACATTCACTTAGCAGTGTTAATTCCATTTATCTCATGTGCATTTAGAAAACTGCCTTGTCATCAGTGTAGTATGAATATGTCTAAATAAGATAGTTATTAAAAGATTTATTTCCGGCTGGGCGCCGTGGCTCATGCCTGTAATCCCAGCACTTTAGGAGGATGAGGCGGGAGGATCACTTGAGGTCAGGAGTTCAAGAACAGCCTGGCCAACATGGTGAAACCCCGTCTCTACTGAAAATACAAAAAAATTAGCCGGGTGTGGTGGCAGGCACCTGTAGTCTCAGCTACTTGGGAGCCTGAGGCAGGAGAATTGCTTGAACCTGGGAGGCAGAGGTTGCAGTGAGCTGAGATCACACCACTACTCTCCAGCCTGGGCAACAGAGCGAGACTCTGTCTCAAAAAATAAAAAATAAAAATAAATAAAGATTTATTCCCACTGGGAGTATGGCCATTTAAAAACGTCCTAAGGGCTGGGTATGTGGGCTCATGTCTGTAATACCAGCACTTTGGGAGGCTGAGGAGGGCAGATCACCTGAGATCAGGAGTTCGAGACCAGCCTGGCCAACATGGCAAAACCCCGCCTCTATTAAAAATACAAAAATTAGCCAGGCATGGTGGTGTGCACCTGTAATTCCAGCTACTTGGGAGGCTGAGGCAGGAAAATCGCTTGAACCCAGGAGGCAGAGGTCGCAGTGAGCCAAGATGGTGCCACTGCACTCCAGCCTGGGCAACAGAGTGAGACTCTGTCTCATAAATAAATAAATGTATGATTGGGCTGAACGGGAATGAAGGTGGGCAGGCACTTATTAAACCTTAACCCCTTTTAAGCTCTTTTAATATAAGAGTCAATACTTAAAAGTCAAAAATAAAATTATATATTAGGAAAAATTAAAAGCATAGAATCAAGCAATACTGAGGGAAACCACTGCTCTCACAGACCTTTAAGACAAAACACTTTAGTATCAGGCCACAACAAAAGTCAGAATAAGAGGAGAAAAAGTCACAGAAGTTGACAAAAAAGCTAAAAAAGAGAGCCATCATCCCCAGCATTTTTAAAAGGAGAGAGCAGAAAATAGACAACAGTTGAAACTCTGAGACATGAATCCAAGAAGCTCCAAAAGACACTGGTTATACCATTAAAAGCAAAATTTCCCATAGCTCAGCAAATTAATACCTTAAGATAACCCGGTTTGTTAGACAACAATCTTGTATTAAACAGCACAGCTCCTCACAGAGCAGGGCTAAATCGTAGACAGTGCACCCACAGTCAGCAATGTATGGGCTCTTGGCGACTGTATTTATACTCACTTATTCCCACTTTCAATTACATGCAAATTAAGGGGTGGATTAATGCAAATTGAGGGGTGGCTTATAAAGAACTTTCTAAAAAGAGACGATAACTTCTGGGTTGTTGCCATGGTGTTTGTAAACTGTCATGGTGCTAATGAGCAATGAGGGCAGCTCAGGATCACTTTAGTTACCATCTGCTGGTTTCTAATGGTTTTTTCTTTTCATCTTGTCAGGACCAGAAAATAAGGGCTGACAGTCTCCTACCTCAGAAAGGTGTATGTTTGCCAAAAGACATATGCTAGAATATTTATAGCAACACTATGATATCCCCAAACTGGAAACTAATCAATTGACCAACAGGTGCATGGATAGACTAATCAGGGTATATTCACACAATGGAATACTATACAATCTTGATCATGAATTATCTACAACTATACCCAACAATATAAATCTGTCTCACCAACATGATGTTGAGCAAAATAAACCAAATACAAAGGAGTACATAGTACATGGTATTAAAAGAAAATTAAAACTATGTTGCTAGGACTAGGACAGTGGTTACCTTTATGGGTCTGGGATGCCTGTAATGACTACAAGGGTATTTGAGGGGCCCTTCTGGGGAACTGGTAATTTTCTACTTCTTCAGGTGGCTGTTGGTTAGTTAAATAATGTAGTCTGCTTGTAGAAAGTCAGCTGTACACTAATGTGCAATATTCTGTATGTATATTTCAATAAAATGCTTCAAAATGATCATTTAAGCCAGAAGGCAATGATTGCAGTCAAAATATTCTAAGGGCTTATACAAGATCCTAAATTACATTAAATTTTAATTTTATTTCAATGAATATTTAAAATTTTTATTTTAAATTTGAATTCGAAGGATTGTTTACTGAAAATAAAAGAGTAATTAACTTCCAAATCTGTAAAGGGAAAAAATGGAGCAAGAAAAAAGAATCTTTAAAATCTAAAAAAGGCAAGAAAAGAAAAAAACCCACAAAGTTGGATGAATAGAATGCACAAAATGACTGAAAGAAAATCAAATATATTTTTTAAGGTCACAATAAATGTGAAACAACTAATGTTAAAAGATTATATGATTAAGTTAAGGGAGAAGAAAAGCAAATGCTCTTTGTAATCTCTTTGTAATAGACACATCTAAAACATGAGGACCCATAAAAGGTGAAGGTCAAAGAACGGGGAAAGGTATATCAGGCAAATAATAACCAAAAGAAAAGTGGTGAAACTGCATTCACAACAAGCAAAATAGACCTGAAGGCAAAAAGCATTACTAAAAATAAAGAAGGTTGTCACTAGGTAATGATAAAAGGTTCAAGTCACTAGAAGAATATAGCAGTTCTAAACTTGAATTTGCCTAACAACGTAGTTTCAAAAATATAGAGAGCAAAATTTACAGAACTACCAGGAGAAATTGACAAATCTACATTATGGTAGGAGTTTTAAGCACTTTTCTCTATTTTTAGATTGAACAGATAAAAGTTCGATAAGGGTATAGATTTAAACAACACAATTACCAAGCCTAATTTAATGGAATATATGGAACATAATCCCAATCATTACAGAAGTCTCAACAAGCCCACACAGCATTTTTACAAAATTTGACTACAGACCAGGCCTTAAAACATGTCTGAACATTTAAAATATATATATATATATCATCAGAGCACATTTTCTGACCACAGTGCATATAAACTGGAACCAATAGAAAATAATAATTAGAGAAAAACACATCTTTGAAAGTTTGACAATGTACTTCTAAATAACTCATGGGTCAATGAATAAGTAACAAATTTAAAAATACTGCTGAATAAAAATGAAAGTACTATGCAACAAAGTGGTATGCAGCCAAATTATCTCATGGGAAATGTGTAGTCTTAAGTGCTTATAAAACGAGAAGAGGCTTCCAAATTGATTCATTAACTGTATAAATGAATTCAGAGACAGAACAACAGAATAAAACTAAAGAAAATATAAGACAGGTAATAAGAAAAATAGGAGCAGAAATGAGTGGACCAGAAAATACTGAACAGAGTCATCTTCGGCAACTCCCTTTTTTTTTTTTTTTTGAGAGAGAGAGAGAGTCTTGTTCTGTCACCCAGGCTAGGGTGCAGTGGTGCGATCTCAGCTCACTGCAACCTCTGCCTCCGAGGCTCAAGTCATCCTCCTGCCTCAGCTGGGACTACAGGTGCACACCACCACACCTGGCCCCTAACTCCTTTCTCTAACTCACACCCAAAACCCATTCTGTCAGCAAATCCTGTTGGCCCTACCTATAGAGTTTGTCCAGAATCTGACCATTTCTTACCACTACTGTTGTTACCACTGAAGTCCAGGCCACCAACACATTACTTGCCTTTAGACTGTGATGCAGGTTTAACCCCTGACAAAGGAAAGTGGGAAGAAAGGAGGATTGGGGAGGAACAGCCTCACATTGCAGCACAGCTCTGAAAAAAACCTCAGCCAGCCAAGTAGGGAGCTCTGGTGCACAGCTCACCCATGTGTAAAGACTGTCCTGTGCTGGCCATGAATGGTGAGCCATTGTACCACCACTATGCTCAGTCATAGGCTGAGAACTACCTGGGAAGCACATGGCCTTGGCTCAAAAACAAAAACTGAACAGATCCCAAAGCAACCTGCAACTGGAGGCTGTCAGATAATTGCACTCCTTGACTAGTTTCTCTCTTGAAGGGAGATCTGAATGGTGCACCTTCATGTCTGCCATAGTAGCCATTTTTCTTTTTTTTTCTTTTTTTTTAAATTATACTTTAAGTTCTAGGGTACATGTGCATAACGTGCAGGTTTGTTACATATGTATACTTGTGCCATGTTGGTGTGCTGCACCCATCAACTCGTCAGCACCCATCAATTCATCATTTATATTTTTTTGATATAATCACACAAGACTTGGGACACTTAGAACAGGGCTTGACAAATTATGACCTGTGAGCCAAATCCAGCCTGCTGCATGCTATTGTAAATAAAGTTTTGTAGGGACACATCCATGCCTCTTCATTTATTGTCCATGGCTGTTTTTGTGCTACAATAACAAAGTTAAGTAGTTGTGACAGAGACAATATGGCCTTCAAAGCCTAAAATATCACCCTTTACAGAAAAAGGTTGCAGATTCCTAATGTGTAAGGCACTGTGGAATCTATGAAGCTATACATTTGTTAGGAAGAGTAAGAGGTATGCAAAAATCCTTAACAATGCTAGGGCTATCTTATAATTTTTATTCCTTCTACTACATGTAAGCCCTTTGTGTGTATAGAAGGAAGTATTTAAGAAGGGTAGTTCTATGTTCTGATTGAGGCTTTCAGATTTATTATGACTGCTCTATGGAGAAAGTATTATAGGAAGGCAAAGATAAAAGCAGGGAGAACCGCTAGGAAGCCATTGGTATAGTCTAAGCAAGAAATGATGATAGTTTGGACTAGGATGATGGTAGAAATGGAAAGATGCCATCTTCTGAGATGAGGAAAACTGTAAGAGAAATTGGGCATTGTGGGAATCGAAGATTCATTTTTGACATGTTGAATTTGAGGTATGCAAGTGGAAATATCAAACAGATCATCAGACATAGGAGACTGAAGCTGAGAAATGATCTGGTTGAAGATGTAAATTTGGGAAACAGCATATAGGTAGTATTTCAAGGTAGGACTGGATGGGATCATATAAGGAGAGAATGCAGATGGAGAAGTGTTTCTCACAACCAAGACTTGTGACACCAAATTTCAGATGTTGGAGAGAGGAGGAGAAGTCAGAAAAAGTCCAGGCTAGTGTTTCTAGAGAGAGGGAGTGTGGAATGCTGCTGAGAGTAAGATGAGGAAGAAAAGGGTCCACTGCATTTGACAATATGAAGATTGTGGTGACCTCAAAATTAAAAAAAAAAAAAAAGTTTTTGTGGAAAGCTGAGGGACAGAGGCCAGAATGTGGTGGGTTTAAGAGAGAATGAGAAGCAAGGAAGTGAAGATAGCCAGTATAGAGACAACTCTGTTGAGAAACTTTACTGTGACAAGGAGCAAAGAAATAAGGTGGTAGCTGGAGGAGGCTGTGAAGTCAAGGGGAATCCTAGAGTCTTTTTGAAGGCTTTTAAGTAGAGTGGTGACCCCATTATCATTTGAAGAAGATTGAGCATCGTTACTTTCTTTTGCAGAAGAGAACTTACAGAGACAGATCCAGAAGAGAGATGATTAGGGTCTCAACTAAGGCAATGGCAATGAGGATGGCAAGGGGGGAACAGAGGCATTCTTCACTGTATAGAAGCCAGTTACCACAAATTATTTTTGCTGAGATTTATATATGTTAGTCACCCTTCTCTGAGGTGTTTCTTTCTGAAACACATAACTCACTTATAGAGTTTTTTTCCTTTTCCTCTAATACTTAAATTAGCATTAAATGTTAGAGATGGAATGAAACTAATAAAAACTAATTCTCCAGTTATAGCCGCACACCATGCAGGCTGCTACATCGCCCTTGTTTGTTTTGTTACTTAGACTTTGGAATCAGAAAGAATGGGCTACCATAGCTGTCTCTTCCACTTTTCTCCTGTGTGATGCTGAGCACATTTGTGAGTATTACAGGAGGTAATGTTTTAAAAACGTTTCTAGCAACATTTCCACTCTGGTATTGGTGGACTAGGGATTTAGGCAACCCTCTCATTGAAGACAATTATGAAAATTTTGTGTGTGTGTGTGTGTGTAAGTGTATCAAAGCAATGAAGAATCATGGGGATCGAGATTCAAAAGTCTAAGAAAAGGCAGAAACTCATAGAAGTGAGTCTGGCATTTGGACAACTTTTCCTCTAAGGCCTCTCTTGATTCCAGAAGAAACATCTAAATGAGAATTCAAGCAGTGCTATGATAGCTTCAAGGGGAAAGGGGGTCCAAAATCTGCAGTCCAGAGCTCAGCAAGGACAGTAGGGCCTGGCAACTCCACCCCCGAGTCAACTCTTGGTTGGGACTTCAAAACGCTGTAACTCTAGGAATAATGGGAAACCAGAAATAGATTGACCCTTGCAGGATTTAAAGACCAGTTTCTGATAATCTCAGTCATTGAAATGGATCAAGATAATTTCAGATTGTTAGGGACTCTAGTCACTTGCAAGAATGCTCTCTGAGCAGGGCACTTTCATTCTAGGCCTCAAATGATCTTTTGCATTGTCATATATAGTGTTCATCACTCACTCAAAATTAACTATGTACAAGAGAAAACCAAATGTTGTGAACAAAAACCTAGAAAAGCAACAGAGGCATTTAGAAGGTATTTTTGCCTAGGATCACAGGCATTGAAAAAATATTTGTTGGGCCAGGTGCAGTGGCTTATGCCCATAATCCCAGCACTTCGGGTGACTGAGGTGGCAGGATCACTTGAGTCCAAGAGTTCAAGGCTGCAGTAACCTATGATCAGGCTGCATCCCAGCCTGAGTGACAGACACAGATCCTGTCTCTAAATTATATATATATAATATATATTTTACATGTGTATTATGTATTTTTACATATATTATATATATATGTTTGTTGGAAGAATGAGTTGTGAGTATTATTTTTATCATTTTACATATAAGGAAATCAGTACTCAGAAAGGTAAAGCATCCTGCCCAAGGTCACACGGCTACTGAACTGTTGAGCTAGGATTTTATCTAGATTTGTCTGATTCTAAAGCTGTTGATTCTGTTCTCTACAGTGGCAGATTACATATGTTAGCTTATTTAATCTTCACTATATCTTAATGACCTCAGTATTAGTATCATCTTCATTTTATAGATGAGGCAGCTGAGGCTCAGAGAGGTTCAAGATCACACTCGGAGAAACTAGTTGAGCCATGACTCAAATTCAGGTTGATCTCATTTTCAAAGCCTTCACTCTTAACACCACATCACAGGGCTGCATATACACTTAGGTTGCCTTCTGTCAGAGCAGAGCACGACTACAGTGTTTTCATCTCAGGTTTTAGTGTCCAGAAATCTCCTATTCTAACATTATGTACTTTGTCTCTTTTAAGGTGGCATCTTCTCCCAATACATTTACAAGTGGGATTTTATCTTTGAAACTTCCATGTTATAGATGGTGGTTAATAAAACTCTGGACGAGATTTGGGTTTGATTTATGTAACCTCCTCCCTGAGGCTCTGTTACTTGATCTGCAAAATAGAGCTAATAACACCACCTACCTCATAATGATGTTGTATGAATTAGTGCCTCACAATAGAACTGTTAGCATATCATTATTGTTAATGATGTTTCTGTTCTGTTCCTGCTTTACAGAAGGGGAAAGAGAAGAATGAAAGGGGTAAGGCACTTAACTGTTTTATGTTGTGTTCTCCAAGGTTTTACTTGAGGAATAAGTATGCTTCAGGAACATGAATGGATTTTACTCTTGTTGTTCTTTTAGGATAAACTCTAAATACAGGTTTTCTCATTATTTTCCTACTCAATAAACCATTGTTTCTCTCTCTCTCTCTCTTTTT
>NW_012117177.1:1328221-1330494 GCF_000951035.1 Colobus angolensis palliatus
TTTTATTTTATTTTATTTTATTTTATTTTATTTTATTTTATTTTATTTTATTTTATTTTTAGTGGAGATGGGGTTTCATCATGTTGGCCAGGCTGGTCTTGAACTCCTGACCTCAAGTGACCCACCCACCTTGGCCTCCCAAAGTACTGGGATTACAGGCATGAGCCACCACACCAGGCCCCCTTGATTTTTTTTAACTACTTTTTGGATCATGTACATCCTCATCTTAGCATCTGTGGTTTTCCATGCTTTACAGTCCCCTCCATGGGAACTGTGCCTCTGATGACAGCACTTATTGCTCCCTAACCTAACCCCTGGGCTGTGCACTGGCTGCTCCCCTCAGGCCCTCAGAAAATGGAGGTCATTAAGTCTTCTACCCTATTCTCCTTATCTGGAAAGCTGATTTCTCTTCTGACCCATGGCTATGTCGTTTTAAGACCTGACTGGAGATTCCTATCTTCCAAGTGTCTCATTCATTTATTCAATGAATATTTATTGAGTGGCTACTCGTTGGGGATATAGAAATGAGCAAGGCAGATAAGACCAGTTTTCTTTCCTGGAGCTTCCATTCTAGGGAGTGCGGAAGAGAGGGTGAGGGAGGGAGGAAAAGAGTGAGACAAAAAGAAAACAAATACGATAATTTCAGATACTCAAAAGCACTATGAAGAAGATAAAATCAGATAATGTGATGGAGAGTGGGTCACTTAAGACTGGGGAATACTGAGGAGGGAAAATTTAAGCTTTGATTTGAAAGACAAGATTAGGAGGCAGTCATCCATTCCTGGCAAAGGGACCTGCTAGGGCAGACAGACAGCACAGAACACAGCACTGCATATAAAACAGGCACTTTGTAGATTCTTGTTGAACACATAAGGATGGCTGCCTATTACCTTGCTTTTCAGGTTACAATGTAATTATTCTTCCTATAGGCAAAACCATTCATGATTTTAAAAATACATATTTCTCATCCAAACACTGTCATTGATTACACTAAATTTACTTAATATCCACAGAGAGAAAAGAAGGGAGAACCTCTAAGGCCACCAGATAGATCTGGCCAGCCACCAGCCACTTCCATTGGATTGGCTAAGTAAACCTTGTGGCCTTGCCAAGGTCCAGCTGGATTCATGGAAGCACAGTCATATCCATAGAGCACTTTACAGGGGCACCCACTTCTCAGAAACAGGATGGTCCTAGGCTGGGTGCAGTGGCTCACACCTGTAATCCCAACATTTTGGGAGGCTGAGGCGGGCAGATCACTTGAGATCAGGAGTTTGAGACCAGCCTGGCCAACATGGTGAAACCCCATCTCTACCAAAAATATAAAAATTAGCTGGGCGTGGTGGCGTGTGCCTGTAATCTGTTACTCGGGAGGCTGAGGCAGGAGAATCGCTTGAACCTGGGAGGCAGAGGTTGCAGTGAGCTGAGATCGCACCATTGCACTCCAGCCTGGGCAACAAGAGCAAAACTCCATTAAAAAAAAAAAGCACAGGCAACAAAAGCAGACAGACAAATGGAGCTATACCAAACTAAAAAGCTCTGCACAGCAAAGGAAACAATCAACAGAGTGAAGTGACAGTGACAACCTGCAGAATAGGAGGAAATATTTGCAAACTATGTGGCCAACAGGGGATTGATAATCAGAATATACAATGAAGTCAATAGCAAAAAACAAATAATTCAATTCAAATGGGCAAGTGAGCTGAACAGACATCTCTGAAGACATACAAATGGCCACCAGATAAATGAAAAAATGCTCGACATCCGTATTCATCAGGGAAATGTAAATCAAAACCATAATTAGATATCTCATTCCAGTTAGAATGACCTAAGTGAATTAATGCAAGAACAGAAAACCAAATACCAAGTGTCCTGACATATAAGTGGGAGCTAAACGTTGGGTACTCATGGACAAAAAGATGGCAACAATAGACACTGGGGACTAGTAGAAGGAGGAGAGAGGGATACAGGGTTGAAAAACTAACTGTGGGTACTATGTTCACCACCTGGGTTTCGGGATTATTCACACCCCAAATCTCAGCATCATGTAATATACCAGGGTACCGAACCTGCACATGTACCCCTGAATCTAAAATACAGTTATTTTTAAAAAGACAAAAATAGACAAAAATAACAAATGCTGGCATGTACACAGAGAAAGGGAGATTCCTTTTTCTCCTTTCTTCCTTCCTTCCTTCCTTCCTTCCTTCCTTCCTTCCTTCCTTCCTTCCTTCCTTCCTTGACCGAGTCTCACTGTGTTGCCCAGGCTGGAG
>NW_012117177.1:1331300-1348879 GCF_000951035.1 Colobus angolensis palliatus
AAAAAAAAAAAAAAAAAGCCAAGAAATGTAATCTTGACTAAGGGAAGAAAATATGGTATAAATACACAATAGAATGCTACTCATTCATAAAATAGAATAAAATCATATCATTTGCAGCAACATAGATGGAACTGGAGGCCATTATGTTAAGTGAAATAAGCTAGGCACTGAAAAATAAATACCACATGTCATCACTTATATGTGGAAGTTTAAGAAGTTGATATCATAGAAGCAGAGAGTAGAGTAGTTGTCACTGAATGCTGGGAAGGGTAGCGGGGAAAGGGGGATAAGAGGTTGGTTGACAGATACAAAATTACAGCTAGATAAGAGGAATACATTCTAGTGTCCTAAAGCACTGTAGTTCAACTATAATTTAAAACAACTTATATTTTATTTTATATATTTTCATATATTTTCAAATGGCTGTGGAGTGGACTTTGAATGCTCCCAACACAAAGAAATAATAAATGTTTGAGGTGATGGATATACTAATTAGCCTGACTTGATCATTATACATTATATACATGTATGAAAATATCATACTGCACCCTATAAACATGTACAAGTATTATACATCAATTAAAAATACCAGTAGGGGGAGGAGAAAGAGAGAGAGACAGAGAGAGAGAGAGAGACAGAGAGAGAGAGAGAGAGAGAGAGAGAGACAGAGAGAGAGAGAGAGAGAGAGAGAGAGAGAGAGAGAGAGAAATTCTCTGGGGAGCTTTTAAAAACTAACAATGTCCGGCTGGGCGTGGTGGCTCACACCTGTAATCCCAGCACTTTGGGAGGCCGAGGTGGGTGGATCACTGGAGGTCAGGAGTTCAAGACTACCCTGGCCAACATGATGAAATCCCGTCTCTACCAAAAAATACAAAAATTAGCCGGGTGTGGTGGTGCATGCCTGTAGTCTCAGCTACTCAGGAGGCTGAGCAGGAGAATTGCTTAAACCCAGGAGGTGGAGGCAGTGAGCCAAGATTGTGCCACTGCACCCTAGCCTGGGCGACAGAGTGAGTGAGACTCTGTCTCAAAAAACAAAACAAAACAAAAAAACTAACAATGTCCCAGTCTCATCGAGACCAATTAAATCAGAATGGTGAGGGAGTAGATCTGGGCAGCAGTAGCTTTAAAGACTTCCCAGATGATTCCAATATGCAGTCAAGGTTGAGAACCAGTGATCTGAGTGGTAGCAAATCCTTTCCCCTGGGACCACAGAGACATGGAGAGAACCTGAGAGGCTGCAAAGGAAATTCAGTACATTGAAAAGGCAAGTATATTTCATTGTGATTTTGTACTTTAATAAGCCTCACACTTTTAGGCTAATTTTTCATAAATATCACTTTAATCCCTCCGTGATTTGGGGAACTCAGCAGAATTCATTTCAATTCAATAAACATGCAGTAGTTGCCAACCATAGATGTCTCTAGACCTTTTGGTACTTTCAAAAATAATCATATTAAAAATAGTGGCTACAATTTCTTGTGTGCTAATCACATGCAAAGCTCTCAGCTCCCATTTTCTCTCTCTCCCCTTTCTCCACTGTCTTTTTTTCTTTTTCTTTTTTTTTTTTTTTGGCAAGTGTCATCCCTCTGTCGTGATGGAGTGCATCACGGCTCACTGCAGCCTTGAACTCCAGGCTCAAGCGATCCTCCCACCTCAGCCACCTGAATAGCTGGGACTACAGGCGTGTGCCACCACACCCAGCTAATTTTTAAAATTTTTATAGAGACAGGGTGCCCCTATGTTGCCCAGGCTGGTCTCAAACTCCTGGGCTCAAGCGATCTTCTTGTCCAGGCCTCCCAAAATGTTAGGATTACAGGTGTGAGCCACTGCACATGGCCACATTTTCTCATTTAATCTTCACTGTAACCCTATGAGGTAAGTACTATTATTGTTGCCATTTTAAAGATATTCACTGTAAGGCACAGAGGGGTTAAGCAATTAGTTCAGATCACACAGCTGTAAGTTACAGAGCTAGGATTTGAGCCCTGGCAGAAAGACTCCCGATCTTCACTGTCTAATGTGGTAGCCACCAGCCACATGGGGTTATCGAGCACTTGAAATTTGGCTAGTCCAAGTTAATATGTGCTGTCCACTTGAAAAATGCACCTGGTTTCAAAGAATATAAAATAGAATATAAAGTATTCTGTATAAAAAGAATATTAAATAGAATATAAAAAAGAATATAAAATATCTCGATAATATTTTAATATTATTACATGTCGAGATGATAGTTTAATATAAGTCAAAATATAGGACTACATTTAATTTTCCATGAATCTTTTATTTTTAAAATGAGGCTATTAGAAAACTTAAAATTACGTATCTGACTCGCATTATTTTTCCATTGCACAACTGCTCCAGTGGCAGCATGGTAACCATGACTTTTGCTTGAATCAGAGATTAAGCAGATTATTCATGCTGGCAAGAAACTTACAGTCTGAGTAGGAAGAATGTAAGAATCAAATATTTCTCTCCAAAATTATATTATAATTAAGTGCTAGGAAGGAGGAAGGAGAGAGAATTTCTAGTATGTTATGTGGCAGGGGAATCTTTAAGCTGAGTATTAGATTAATCGTGAAGGTAAGAATAAGGGAATATATGGGGTACATTTGGAAATATGCTAGAAGTCAAGTTTGGGGCATATGATACATCAAGAACAGTTGAAGATGAGGCTGTATAAATAAGTGAGGAGCAATTCCTAGCAGGCCATGAATACCAGATTAAGGAGTTTGGACTTTTGTTTTCCATTATAGGGAGCCATTGACAGTTTTCAAGCAAGAGAGTCATAAGATGACTTGACTTTAGGGATGTTAGTCTTCCAGCTCTATGGTGGGTGGTAGTGGAGATGGGACTGGGGACAAAGAAACTGGTGGTAGAGAACAGTTAGAAAGCTGTACCAATAACTCAGAGGAGAGGAAATGAGTGCCTGAATTTGACTGTTGGCTGCAGAAATTAGGAAGGCATGGAGTGATTTGGAAAGTCCTGCCAAAGAAGAATCACTAGATTTGGCAGTAGATTGGGCAGGCCCCAGAGAGGAACTCAGGTACGATTCAGTAAATGCAAACAGTGGTGTTTCCACAGATTTGGAGACTGACAAAGCAGGTCAAAAGGGTCAGGGTCTTCTGGGTTCTTTTGGTTCTTTTTTTTTTTTTTTTTTTGACACAGAGTTTTGCTCTTGTTGCCCAGGCTGGAGGGCGGTGGCACAATCTGGGCTCACTGTAACCTCTGTCTCCTGGGTTCAAATATTCTCCCGCCTCAGGCTCCCAAGTAGCTGGGATTACAGACATCCAGCACCATGCCCGGCTAATTTTTTGCACTTTTAGTAGAGGCGGGATTTCACCATGTTGGGCAGGCTAGTCTCGAACTCCTGACCTCAGGTGATCCATCCGCCTCAGCCTCCCGAAGTGCTAGGATTACAGGTATGAGCCACCGCACCTAGCCCAGTCTTCTGGGTTCTAGACATAACATGGTTAACCTTAAACTCCAGGCTAGCCCCAAGGCATGTGAAGGATAGAGGGAGGGAGAAAGGGAGGAAAGAAGGAAGGCAAAGCTTGACTCTCTGGGAGCTAGGGACATCACTTCCCTCTTTGGCCTAAATTTGCCCATCTTGAAAAGGGGAGATAGCAGTAGATGATCCATAAGTGTCTCCCAACCCCAGCATGAGGCCAGTATTCTAAAACCTGTGTTGATAGGAGTAGATGTCAGTAAGGCATAATAAACTTGCCATCTGAAATTACATACCAACCCTATTTTGTTCTCAAGATGTGTCTTTGCTAGCTACATTTCCCTTCTTGTGCCTGTGATCAATTGTCTCCAAACAAAATGTTCTATTGCAACCAATTTATAGGTGAAAATTTGGTGAAGTGGGAGTGGGCAGGGAGAACATGTAAAATATTTAAAGATCACTAAAGATACTTTGCTGCCCAAGAAACTTCAATGACTAAGACACAAAGTAAAAAAAATACATAACCACAAGGAGTTATGGAAAAAAAAGTGATAAGCATCAGCTTAAAACTTTCAGGCCTTTGCTTCTTACTGATTATAAACAGAAAATATCCATAAACCATGATAGTGCTCCATTTAAATTACTTACAGCAAGTGCCGCTTTTCAGAGCTTGTCAGACATCATGGTGCTCTTTCAACTGCACTTTGAGTTTACAAAGCAAATCAATATGGACAGAAACAGTTGTAATTTTGGCCAGTTTACAAGTGTATCTTTTCACTGCATGCAATCAGTTTTGATGTAAATGGTTCTAAATACACATATATTTGTGTGTGAACAAAAGTTCTAAGAAAAGGAATTTGGAGGAAAGAGACTGTCTTGCAGTGAACAGTTTGCAAGCCAGGGAGATGCAGCTTTTGGTGTAAAATGAAGATGCATTCCAGAGAACAAAAGGAGGGTTCAAGTTTTATAGCATAAGTTCCCACCTAGGTTCCTAATCACGCCCATTTATGCAAATAAAGGATTCAAACTCTCTTAGTTCCAATTGGCTGAGCCCTGATTAGTCAAGGCAGGTGAGTTCCATTGGTTGGTTCAGGTGAGCTCTCATTGGTTGGTTCAGGTAAACTCTGGAAGTCCCAAAGTTAAACAGAGGTGAGTTTTTGGAGGAACTCAGAGTAAATGTGTGACCTCTAGTCAGCAAATGGCCACTTGGCTCTATTTTAAATTTAGGCCTAATTAGCCACTTGGGATGCATCTTGCAGAACTGGGTTTTTCAGGTTCACGTGACACATGGTTTTCTACATATACAGCTCTGCTGAAAAAGGGAAATGATCCCCACGGTAGGCACAGCTCTGTCAGACTGCCTCAGAGGCTAAGCAGAGAAGGAATAGGCCAAGAAGGTAGAGAAGATTAAACAAATATGATTTCAGCAGGGTGGACCACAAAATACCCCTTCCTCTGGAAATTCCACACATGTCAATATAGAGCCAGTCCTTGTCAAAATTGCCCAACGGGCAGTTAGAGAAAAGGGTAGAAGCCTTGAATCAGATTGTATCATGGAGGCAGGGTAGAGAAAGTGTGAAAAGAGTGTCTCTGTGGCCTGTAACGATTTCAACAGATAATTTGGCAGCTTGAGCACTGGAAAACAGCTTGTCATCCAGTACCCTTCTACCAAAATTAGGTTGCCATAGTTGTGATTGTCACAGTTGTGATGGAGCCCTTACTCCAGTATTTCTCCGAACAGGGTCTAGGAACCACCTGCATCAGTATCAGGGTTTGAATGACGCTTTTTTGAAACATCGATTTTCTGATTCCCATGTTCTGCTCCAGATACATTGAATTAGATTCTTTAGGAGTGGGGCCTAGGCACATGCATTTTAATAAGCTAGCAGGTGATTGAATGTGTATCAAAGTTTGAGAACTACTGCTTCACAATTTAAGACTTTGAGGTGTACGTCACGTCATGTGTAGTGCTTGGCACAGTGTTGCTTAGTGAATTCAAACAATTCTAATAAATGATTGGTTTGTACATTACTTGTTCAAAGTCAAGTGCTTAGCTTTCTTTTCCTTCTTAGATCTGCAATATCTATGAACAATATCAGAGTGATAGACTGAAGACTGGGCATAGGCAGAGAATGTTACCGCCTTCAAAGAGAAAATTGAGACTCTAGCTTCAACTACCTCAACTTCCTCCTTGCCTGAGGCTGTTCTTACAGGGAGAACGTTCAGTCTGTTACCATCATGATGTTAACTGCAGATTTTTCAGAGTTATCCTTTAACAGATTAAGGAAAGTCCCATCAATTATTCAGTTGCTAAGAGCTTTTTTTCTTTTAATCAGGAATGGAGGTTGAATTTTGTCAAACATCTTTTCTGCATCTCTTCAGATGATCAAATGTTTTTTTTTTCTTTTTCTTTCTGTTAATTTAGTAATTACATTGATTTTTGAGTGCTTAAACTTTGTGCTTTAGCAACTCATGGAAGATTTCAAAAGTTTGCACCAGTTATTCTCAGCCAGAGATAATGGTGTAGGTTTGATTTTACAATATTTGTTGAGATCATCTCAAAAGTTAGATGTTTTTTGCTCATTTTGTTGTTGATTTCTTTTTTAAAAGTAACGTTCTTTGTATTAATAGAGACTGAAAAGCTAGTATGTTTTGGGGGCAATATAAAAACATAAAAGCTTTAAGCAATTGTTCACTATATACTTGTATCTTATAATATGTGTGTATTGTATTTCCATTTTGTTAACTCTAAAGAGTTAACAAATCATGCCCCGTTTTCTGTTAGATAGTTTTATTATTTTTCAGTATATTACTTTTAACTCTCTTACTAAATTCTAAGTACCATTTCCATTTACCATCTGAGTGTCTATGGAGATAACATTGCAATTTATTTATTACGTTAACCTGGGTTCATAGGTGACATCCAGTTCTATTTAGCCAAAGAGGGGATTAAGTGACAGACACACCAAACTAGATGCTCTTGGAAAGTTTATTTTGATTATGTAGTAAGTGTCCTGCTGTATAGCAGTTGATGCCTGTTCACGCACTCTATTTAATGTCTCTTATTTTTCATGGTTATTTGGGCCTTAATTTTAGGCTAGCAGTAAAGCTAGCAGTGGAGAGGATTTTAGAGTAGCTCTTCCCACTGAAAGAGAATCTGTTGATGAACTTATATTTTAATTTCTTGGCTTGCTTGACGTATTCTTTTCCATCTCTCTTCTGGGGTCTCTTTACTCAATGCATATTTGACAAGAAATTGCTATAAGTACCCAGAATTATCTGACTATAAAAACTCACTTTCAAATTATTAATTGTTTGCATCTTTCTTGGTTGGTAGAAACATCCCAGAACACTTAGTAGTAAAGAGGGAATAAGGAAGTTCCATTTTTTTCATTTAAGGTTTTTTCTTTTCTTTTTGGTGTGGTAGATGGGCAGAAAGAAAATATAATAAAGTATTAATAGTGAAAGGATAATAAAAAGAACACTGGTGTATATTCAGGTGACTTAAAATTCTCTGTTATAGAATTAATTTTATTATTCAGGAAATTCTTAAAAGGAAATGCTAGCAAGGTAGTAATAATGTGGATGAGATGATTCAAAAGGTACCCAAGGAACTGTCAGCGATGTCCTAAAGATGGAGGATGTGAACCTGTTTTATTTTGGTGGAGAGAGCTGGAGGGGAGTTAGGAAGCAAAGAATTGCTATCAGCATTTCTAGACAGATGTTGTCACATGTAATTAGTATGTCACCTATTTTTCTTTTCATTATCAGTCAAGTATTACTGAGTAACAACCAAGCACAAAATCTCAGTGAGACACAGTGATATGCTTATTTCTTTCTCTTTTTTGGGTGGGGGGAGGGGGAAGACAGGGTCTCACTGTATCACCCAGGCTGGAGTACAGTGGTGCAGTCATGGCTTACTACTGCCTTGACTTCCCAGGGCTCAAGCGATCCTCCCATTTCAGCCTCCTGAGTAACTGGAAGTACACCACCATCCCTGGCTATTTTTTATAATTGTTTTTATAGATGAGGATCTCACTATGTTGCCCAGGCTTGTCTTAAACTCTTAGGTCCAAGCCATCCTCCTGCCTCAGCCATGCAAAGTGCTGGGATTAAAAAAGCGAGCCACCGTGCCAGGCCTAATTTATTATATATTAATTAAGTGTTGTCTGGTCAAGGCAGCTTGGCCGGGCAGCTATGCTTCAAGCTATGGATCTGACTGGGGTTGGTTCACCACTGCTGGTTAGTTCTGATCTGCTCCAGGTGTGTTCATTCTGGGGCTCAGGACAAAGGTGCTCTGGCTACCCAGGTAAAGCCCTTCTGGCCATGGCAGAGACACAGAGGTAAGTGAACAAAGGATCTCTTTAGACATTTGTCAAAAGATAATATACAAATCATCAATAAGGACATGAAAAATTGTTCAACATTACTAGTTATTACAGAAATGAAATCAAAATCACAATGAGATACCACTGCATATGCACTAGGATGGCTATAATCAACAAGTTAGATAGTACCAATTGTTGGTGAGGATGTGAAGAAATCATATACTGCTGCGGGAATGTAAAATAATACAACCACTTTAGAAAACTGTTTGGCAAGTTCTTCAAATGGCTAAACATAGAGTTACCATATGACCCAAGAACTCCACTCCTAGACATATACTCAAGAGATCTGAAAACATACATCCACACAAAAACTCATACACAAATGTTTAAGTAGCATTATTCATGATAGCCATTGAGATATAGAAACAACCCAAATATTCATCATCTGAAAAATGGATAAATAAAATGTGAAGTATCCATATTTTAACAGGATGTTATTTAGCCACAAAAGGAATTAAGTACTGATCCATGCTACAACATGTACGAAACTTGAATATACTATGCCAGGTGTTAAGAGGCCAGACATAAGGATCATGTATTGTATGATTCCTTTTATATGAAATGTCCAGAATAGGCAAATCCATAGAGACAGAAAGTAGACTCCCGGTTAACAGAGACCAGAGAGGGGAGTTGGAGAGAATGGGAAGTGGCTTCTAATAAGCAGGAGGGGGTTCTCTTTGGGATGTTGAAAATAAAATTGACTGTGGTGATCATTATATGACTCTACTTTACTGAAAACCACTGAATTATATACTTTACATGGGTGAATTACATGTTATGTGAATATCTCAATAAAATATGCATACATACATACATACATACATAGACAAACATGCACTGCTTCTTAAAGTCTGGTCTTGAAATTAGCACACTGTTACTTCTACTTATATTCCAGTGAACAAAGTAAGTCACATGGCAGAGCCCAAAGTCAAGAAGTGGGAAGTGCATTTGGCCTTTACTAGGAGGAACAGCAAAGCTACTCGGCAAAATACATGGACACAAGGTGAGGTGAAGAATTGATGCCAATAATTTAACCTACGACACCACACTAATATTTTCACATTTTCTTCCTATTCATGTTCTAGGCCTCATTCAAAGACCACACAACAACAGGCCATTACTGCTACTGTATTGAAATATTCAATATGGATACCTGAAAACAACACTTAAATAACTACAATTGTTTTTCTTTCCTTATAAAGATCGCATCAAGAATTGTGCTTCTTTAAAATTTTTGATTTGGACAGTTTTTTCCCCATACTTGGATTTTCTCTGCAACATCTGGTTAAAATGGGCTAAAATTTTCATTTTCGAAAAGGATCATGTTTTTTTTCTTTCTTCTTTTCTTTTCTTTTTTTTGGAGATGGGATCTCACTCTGTCACCCAGGCTAGAGTGCAGTGGAGTGATCTCAGCTCACTGTAACCTCCACCTCCTGGGCTCTTGCAGTCCTCCCACCTCAGCCTCCTGAGTAGCTGGTACTACAGGTGCATGCCACCATGCCTGACTAATTTTTTGTATTTTTGACAAAGTTGGGTTTCACCATGTTGCCCAGGATGATCTTAAACTCCTGAACTCAAGCCATCCACCCTCCTCGGCCTCCCAAAGTGCTGGGATTGCAGGTATACCCTGTGCCCAGCTAGGATTATGTACCCTGTGCCTAGCTAGGATTATGTTCTTAAGATACATCCTTCAGGGTAATACAAGCTTTCACGAAATAAAAACAAGTGGAAATTACCTAATTACCTGCCTCTCTCTCTCTCTCTCCATATATACATACACACACACACACACACACACACACATACATATATATAAAATAGTTATCTAATTTCCTGCTACTCTCTCTCTATGTATATATACACATAGAGTGTAGCAGGTAATTCATATATATATAATCTAGATAGATAGATAGATAGATAGATAGATAGATAGATAGATAGATAGGTAGATAGATAGAGTGAGTGAGTGAGTGAAGGTCTTTCTCTGTTACACATGCTGGAGTGCAGTGACATGATCCTAGTTCACTGCAGCCCTGAACTCCTGGGTTCGAGTGATCTGCCTGCCTCAGCCTCCCAAAGAGCTGGGATTATAGGCATGAGTCACCACGCCCAGCCCTGCTACAAAATATTTAAAACAACTTGGTTAACTCCAGTGCTGTTCATTGTAGTAGTTCAACTGGGACTTTCATCTGATACTTCAAATTAAAAAAATGCAAATACCCTTGCTGGACAGTAAGAGTAGATCCCAGGGAATCCCAAACTCTTTGATTGTGGTGAGATTTTATTTTTCTTTCAATAAGTATATGAGACTTAAACTCTTTGTGGGCATGCATTTTTCTATATAAAACATAAACAATTTTTTATTATTCATATTATTCAACTTAATACATACATCTGTATGCCAAACTCTGATTATTGCACTGGGATAAATTTCTAGAAGTGTAATTGGCCGGGCGTAATGGCTCACATCTGTAATCCCAGCACTTTGGGAGGCTGAGGCAGGAGGATCATTTGAGCCCAGGGGTTGGAGACCAGCCTGGACAACATAGTGAAGATACCATGTAGGAAAAAGTAATAACTTGTTTCTAGCTTGTAGTACTTATGGTGGAATAGGTGGTACACATACAGATTTTATAGTGTATTCCCGCATTGCTTTTTTGAACAGGTAAACACAATTGCCCATACATTAGATGAATACATCTGATACTTGCTAATCTATGTTTCTCTCTACAGTATCGTGAGGAACCTCAGTGAAACAGAAGAAGTGCTTTAAAAATAAAAGTTAATAGGCCGGGTATGGTGGCTTATGCCTGTAATCCCAGCACTTTGGGAGGCCAAGGTCGGTGGATCACCTGAGGTCAGAAGTTCCAGACTAGCCTGGCCAACATGGCGAAACCCCATCTCTACTAAAAATACAAAAATCAGCCTGGCATGGTGGCATATGCTTGTAGTTCCAGTTACTCGAGAGGCTGAGGCTGGAGGATCACTTGATCCCGGGAGGCAGAGTTTGCAGTGAGCTGAGGTTGTACCACTGCACTCCAGCCTGGGCAATAGAGCGAGACTCTGTCTCAAAAATAAATAAATAAATAAATAAATAAATAAAAGGTAATAGAGATCAATTTTGAATCTTGTAAAATGTTTCAAGCTTTTGAAATGTGCATACCTTCCTATCCAGTAGTTCTACTTCTATTTTTTAAAATTTTTTGTAGAGACAGGTCTCACTATGTTGCTCAGTTAGGTCTCGGACTCCTGGGCTCAAATGATCCCCCTGCCTCAGCCTTCCAAAGTGCTAAGATTACAGACATGAGCCACCACATCTGGTCAATTCTACTTCTAGAAATTTATTCTAATGCAGTAATCAGAGTTTGGCATAGAGATGTATGTATTAAGTTGAATAATATGAAATTGCTGATATTTGACCATTTTTCACCTTCAACAATGACAGTTATATATGGTTTAATCTAATGCAAGGATGTTAATCACAGTGTTAATTATGATATAGATAGCTAGGGATGAGTGAAATGTCCAACAATAAAGTATTGGTTTAACAAATTATGGTAACTCATATGCTAGAACTCTATGAAGATACTAAAAATTGTAATGACTGAAATATATTTTTATTGTTGCAGAATGAGGAGGTTCCTGATGTATTATTAGGAGAAAATGATATCATAAAGCAGAATGTATAATATGATCTAATTTTTATTTAAAATTATATAAACATATATTTAGATTAAAAAATCAGAATAATATACACCAAAATGTTCACGGTAATTATCTCTTAGTTGTAAGATTGTGATACGGTTTGACTCTGTGTCCCCACCCAAATCTCATCTTGACTGGTACCCCCATAATTCCCACGTTGTGGGAGGTACCTGGTGGGAGATAATTGAATCATGGGGGCAGTTTTCTCCATACTGTTCTCTTGGTAGTTAATAAGTCTCATGAAATCTAATGGTTTTATCCAGGGTTTCCACTTTTGCATCTTCCCCTCTCTCTCTTTGCCTGCTGCCATCCACGTAAGACGTGACTTGCTCCTCCTTGCCTTCTGCCATGATTGTGAGGCTTCCCCAGCCATGTGGAACTACAAGTCCATTTAAACCTTTCTTTTGTAAATCGCCCAGTCTCGAGTATGTCTTTATCAGCAGTGTGAAAATGGACTAATACAAATTGCATGCTATTTTTACAGTCTACATTAGGATTTCTGGGTTTTTTTTGTTTTTTGTTTTGTTTTGTTTTGAGACAGGTTCTCATTCTGATGCCCAGGCTGGAGTGCAGTGGTGCAATCTGAGTTCACTGCAACTTCTGCCTACCGGGCTCAAGCAATCCTCCCACCTCATCCTCCTGAGTAGCTAGGACTACAGGCACATGCCACCATGATCGGCTAAGTTTTTTAATATTTTTTGTAGAGACGGGGGTTTTACCATGTTTCCCAGGCTGGTCTCAAACTCCTGGGTTCAAGGGATCCACCTGCTTTGGTCTCCCAAATTGCTGGGATTATAAGTGTGAGCCACCGTGCCTGGCCTGTATTTTCTAATTTTTGGCAATAGGGTATAATTTTATTACATAAAAATCAATTCCACGAGAAAATAATAAATCAAGATCATCTGTGATAGGAAGAGACAGAAAGCATTTTGGTCCCATCTCTACAAAAAAATTTTAAAATTCGCCAGGCCTAGTGGTGCGGGCCTGTAGTCCTAGCAGCTCTGGAGGCAAGAGGATCGCTTGAGCCCATGAGGTTGAGGGTACAGTGAGCCATTATCGCAACATTGCAAGCCAGCCTGGGCATCAGAGTGAGACTCTGTCTCAAAGGCAAAAAGAAAAGAGTTTTGGAATCTGTACGGTTGAACCCAGTATTATTTTAAAGTATGATGCACAGTGAAAAAGGTTGCATTTAGGAAATCTTGTTTCTAGCTTATAGTGCTTACAACAGGTTAGATGGTACACACACTTCTCAGCTAGGGATTCAGGCCACCACAAAGTTGTATTATACGACAGTGTTGCTTCCCAAATACTGTTCTCACCCTCAACTTTGCTCTTCTTTTCTCCCAAGCATACTCCAAATGGTCTCGCCTCTGTTCCTTTGAGTAGACTGCTCCTGCTACTGGAGATTTTCTGCCCACCTTATCTGTTAGTTGAAATGTCATTTATCCTTCAAGGTTTAAGTAACCGTCACCTCTTCCCTGAAGCTTCTCCTAATCCCTCCATTCAAAAATGAACCACTTTTCTCCTCAATCCCTTCTAATAATATTCCTTAGCAACCACTGGCATTTGCCTAATATCCCACTGGTTGCTATCTGCTGCTGGAGGGCAGGGATTAGGTCTGAGCCATGTCCATAGCTTCTAGAGTCTCCAGAACAGTGTCACGAACCCACTGGGCTCTCCAATTTGGGTCTGGCCAGGCTTGTATGATCTGGCTCTTGCCTGCTGCCTTAGCCTGATTTCTAGCCACCCTCCTCCTTTCTGCAGCTACACTGGCCTTTTGTCAGTTCCTCAAATGTGCCAAGGACTTTCCTCCCTTGGGGCTGTTGCCCACACTGTCCTCTCTGCCTGAAATGCTTTCTCATCCATTCTCCATCTTGTTAACTCCAACTCATCCTTCTCTCTCTGCTTAAAACATCACTTCTCAAGAAAGCCTGCCCTGACCTCTCAGAAAAAAACCTGCATAGTTATCACCCAGCCACATATCTCATAAGCTTGTAATCATGGGAGAAGGGGTGAATGAGGGAAAGTGGAAGACTCCAAACAGACTCACCCACTCTCTCCACCACCATGACTAGGAGACACACACTAAATGCCTGCCCTGTGGGCTGTCAGTCAGGAGGGTAACACAAGACCTGCTCCTTCTCTAGGATGCCCTACGCCTCCCAGCCTATTCCTTTGCCCCTTGGGGCATAATGATTTTTAAGACCCTCCCAAGCTTCTCTCGTCATTCAGAAGAGCAGCAAAATGTGTTAGAAAGAAGGATAAGATCATGTGGGGCCTAAATCTTGATTTGCTGTGGTGAGGCCTCACATCTTGAAACCTTGTGAACTTTTGGTCCTCGGCGATCAGGAATTTGAGATTGGAACGAAGTAATGCAAGTGAAGGCTAAAGTTATTGAAACTCAAAGGTAGGGGTGGAGAGTAGAGAAAAAGCACATATAGGAGCAGGACCTGTACTGAGGAAGATTAAGGCAGAATGATGGTATTCTAGTTTTGTTGGTTTTGGAAGGGCATCCCATGACATTCGACTGCTTCGGAGTTGTGAACATTGCCTAAAATTAGCCTCTTATGCAGAGGTTACAAATTGGCAATTGCAGGCAGAATCTGGTCCTCAGACTTGTTTTATTTTTTATTTTTATTTATTTATTTATTTTACTGAGACGGAGTCTCACTCTGTTGCCCAGGCTGGAGTGCAGTGGCGCAATCTTGGCTCACAGCAACCTCCGCCTCCCGGGTTCAAGCGATTCTCCTGCCTCAAGTTCCTGAGTAGCTGGGATTACAGGCATGTGCCAACACATCCAGCTAATTTTTGTATTTTTAGAAGAGATGAGGTTTCGCTCTGTCTCTTAGGCTGGAGTGCAGTGGCACGATCTCGGCTCACTGCAACCTCCGCCTCCCGGGTTCAAGCGATTCTCGTGCCTCAAGTTCCTGAGTAGCTGGGATTACAGGCGCACTCCACCATGCCCAGCTATTTTTTGTATTTTTAATAGAGACAGGGTTTCGTTATGTTGGCCAGGCTGGTCTCGAACTCCAGACCTCAAGTCATCCGCCACCCTCCTGGGCCTCCCAAAGTCCTGGAATTACAGGCCTGAGCCACTGCGCCCGGACTTCAGACTTGTTTTAATTGGCTGGCACAGTGTTGATAAAACATATTTGAATTAGCCACCAACATTAAAGATTGGAAGATTTCATATAAAATGTTTTACTTGAGGCTTCTCTTGAAAAACCAAAAACTCTGGCATCCAGCTCCACATTCCCATCCAAAACAACAGTCAGCTGGAGTTGAGTAGGGGCTGTTCACCACCTTTTGTGTGTGTGTGTGACATGGAGTCTCACTATGTCACCCAGGCTGGTGTGCCGTGGCAGATCTTGGCTCACCACAACCTCCGCCTCCCGGGTTCAAGCCATTCCTCTGCCTCAGCCTCCTGAGTAGCTAGGGCTACAAGCGTGTGCCACCACGCCCAGCTAATTTTTGTATTTTTAGTAGAGACGGAGTTTCGCTATGTTGGCCAGGTTGGTCTCGAACTCCTGACCTCAGGTGATCCACCCACCTTTGCCTCCCAAAGTGCTGGGATTACAGGTGTGAGCCACTGCACCCAGCCTGCTTCCCTTTTATGTTACCTGACCGGCTCTGTGGGCATTTGGGTTTGAAACCCTTGATTGATTGATTGATTGATTGAATTTGAGACGGAGTTTCACTCTTGTTGCCCAGGCTGGAGTGCAACGGCACAATCTCAACTCACTGCAACCTCTGCCACTTGGGTTCAAGTGATTCTCCTGCCTCAGCCTCCCGAGTAGCTGGGACTATAGGTATGCACCACCACGCCCGGCTAATTTTGTATTTTTAATAGAGACGCAGTTTCACTATGTTGGCCAGGCTGGTCTCGAACTCCTGACCTCAGGTGATCAGCCCACCTCTGCCTCCCAAAGTGCTGGAATTATAGGCGTGAGCCACCGTGTCCATCAAAACCCTTGTTTTTTTTTTTGGAGGGATTTGTTGTTGTGGTGGTGGTAGTTTTTTGTTGGTTTACTTGTCTGTTTGTTTTTGTTTTGACAAAGTCTTGCTGTGTCGTCCAGGCTGGAGTGCAGTGGTGCAATCTAGGCTCATTGAAGTCTCGACTTCCCCGGCTTGAGAGATCCCTCTTACCTCAGCCTCTTAAGTAGCTGGGACGACAGGTGCACACCACACACCTGGCTAATTTTTGTATTTTTTGTAGAGAGAGGGTTTCACCACGTTTCGCAAGCTGATCTCAAACTTCTGGGCTCAAGCAATACTCCTGCCTTGGCCTTCCAAAGTGCTGGGATTACAGGCGTGAGTCACTGCGTCCGGCTTTAAGAGTTTTATTATGGGAAAATCAATCATACATAAAAGTTGAAAGAAGGGTAAGATTAGCCCCCATGCATGCATTACCCTCTTTCAACAATTCTCATTCATAGCCAATCTTATTTCATTAATACCTTCACTGATTCTCCAACTCCCCTGTCTTCCCCCTCTCCGTTATTTAGAAACAAATCCAGACATCATATTATTTTATCAGTAAATATTTTAATATGTTTCTCTAAAAGATAGACCCTTTTAATGAACAGAATCACAGTATCATTATCACAGTTAAAACATGGCCAATATTATCAAATATCCAGTCTGATAACTATTTAAGTCTTCTCTATGTTATTCACCACATTTGATTTCATTTCTTTGAGGAAAAAGAAGTGGGAAAGGTAGGTCTGGGAAAGGGGAGTGGTACTAGAAATATGAACATGACACTTTGATCTCTAGAAGGTCATGGATGAAATGATTCCTTATGTCTGTATAATACCTTTAACTCTTTATAATTTTCTGATTTTTTGAAATACGTCTGATTTTGCTTGATGCCTAGAACAACTTTGTATACATAGGGAAGAGTATTGTGCTTAAAATTTTGTGAGACAAAACAGATACAGTGGGTTAAGTGGTTTGTTTAACTTACAGAGATAGTAAAAGAACTGTGACGAGAAGCTAGACCACCTGACTCCTAATTAGGCCTCTTTCCATTATGCCACATATGAAAGATGGCAAGAGAGGTTACAATGTGATGATAGGAGATAGTACGGAGAAATAGTAGTGAACATTTCTGGAGCACTTACTCTGTGGCTGGGCGTTGTACTATGTACATTACGTATGTTATATCATTTATTCTTCTCATCTGCTGTCTACAACTCCACTCTTACAGAGAAGGGCACTGAAGACATGGAGGTTAAAATGTTCCCAGGAACAAACAGCTGGGAGGTGGCAAAGCTGGAATTGGCAGCCAGATCATTATAATACTAGCATCGCAGTGTGTGACCACTGTATTATACTTGGCAAAGCACGAGCTCTGGAGTCAGACGGACTTGACTTTGAATTCTGGCTTTAAGTCACTTTGTGACTGTGGGTAACAGCTTCCTCATCTTTAAATGGGATTCAGAGTACCTAACTCTTAATGTGAGGATCAAAGAAGATCATCCGTGGGCCAGGTGCAGTGGCTCACGCCTGTAATCCCAGCACCTTGGGAGGCAGAGACAGGCAGATCACTTGAGGTCAGGAGTTCGAGAGCAGCCTGGCCAACAGCAATCCTCCCACCTTGGCCTCCCAAAGTGCTGGAATGAGCCACTGTGCTTGGCCCCCAGCTAACTTTTATTGGCCTCAGAGATGGGCTGGTCGCTTGAGGTCAGGAGTTCAAGACCAGCCTGGCCAATGTCTCTCTAAAAATACAAAAAATTAGCCAGGCATGGTAGCACACACCTGTAGTCACAGTTATACGGGAGGCTGAGGCACAAGAATTGCTTGAACCCAGCAGGCAGAGGTTGCAGTGAGCTGAGGTCACACCACTGTACTCCAGCCTGGGTGACAGAGCAAGACTCCATGTAAGAGAGAGAGAGAGAGAGAGAGAGAAAGAAAGAGAGAGAGAAAGAGAGAAAGAGAAAGGAAGAAAGAAAGAGAAAGAGAGAGAGAGAAAGAAAGAAAGAAAGAAAGAAAGAAAGAAAGAAAGAAGAAAGAAAGAAAGAAAGAAAGAAAGAAAGAAA
>NW_012117177.1:1348929-1379792 GCF_000951035.1 Colobus angolensis palliatus
GAAAGAAAGAAAGAAGAAAGAAAGAAAGAAAGAAAGAAAGAAAGAAAGAAAGAAAGAAAGAAAGAAAGAAAGAAAGAAAGAAAGAAAGAAAGAAAAGACCCATATAAATTATTTAGTACATCTCCTGGCACAGAGTAAAGGCTCAATAAATGTAAGCTACCAAAAAAGGGAGGAGGGAGGTTATAAAAGCACTACCTCCACCAATGTGTCCCAGCCAAAGGAAATTTATCTCCTTTCTGGTCAGCCCCTTAAACTTGTCCCATCTCATGTTATCCCAGCAATATGTGACTCATAATCAGTGTTTCTCTACATTTTTATACATGAAGTAAAATGAAAGTGTATTTTATACTTTGAAATTAAAGAGCGTTTTAATTCTAAAGATTTCGATTCTCAAAGGCACAATAGGTTTGCTGTGGAAATTCCAAATCCAGTCTGCTACAAGCTGCATGGACTCTTGTCCTTTCACCTTATCAAACGTTTGAAAACTAGTACCAAGTGATTCTGGGAAACCTTTTTTGTAGTTGAAGGAAAAGATGTATAATTGAGAAAGTCCTTGGATGGTGTGAAAATTGTACAAATTTCGTAAATGTGGTGGGAGTAAGGGAGTAAAAGAAGTGTGATTTCCAGTTTCCCCCATTGCCCCCTATCTCTGAGCACCTACAGATTCCCAAGTATTTTAGGCAGGAAAGTAAGAGTACAAAAGTGGTTAGGCAGGACTGAACAAAAGTGGTACAGCATGTACCATGCAGAAGCAATTAATTTCCAGAAAGATGATTCCTACATTCCAAGAGCCAAGAGCCAGAAGAGGCAGGGGCCATGGCAGGTCTGTTAACTAATTTTTTTTTTTATTTTTAGACAGAGTCTTACTCTGTCACCAAGGCTGGAGTGCAGTGGCATGATCACGGCTCACTATAGCCTCAACCCTCTGGGCTCAAGCAATCCTCCCACCCTAGCTTCCTGAGCAGCTGGGACCACAGGCGCTGCCATCATGCCGAACTAATTTTACATTGTTTATAGAGATGGGTTCTCTCTCTGTTGCCCAGGCTGGTCTCAAACTACTGTGCTCAAGCGATCCTCCCCCCCCGCCCTTGGCCTCCCAAAGTGCTGGGATTAGAGGAATGAGTACCTGGCCTCCTGCTAACTTTTATTAGCCTCAGAGATAGGTTAAGGGCAGAGAGGAACAAGGTCAGGGGAAGAAGAATCCCTTGCACAGCTTTTACTTAGCAAATGTATTAGTTTCCTGTAGCTGCTATAACATATTATAGATTTCATGGCTTAAAACATAAACTTATTTATCATATGGGCCTGGGTATGATGGCTCATGCCTGTAATCCCAACACTTTGGGAGGCTGTGGTGGGAGGATCCCTTCAGGCCAGGAGCTTGAGACCAGCGTGGGCAACAGAAAGAGAACCTGCCTCTACAAAAAAATATAAAATTTGTTGGGTGTGATGGACATGCCTGTAGTCCCAGCCACTTGGGAGGCTGAGGCGGGAGGATAGTTTGAAATCCAAGAGTTTGAGGCTGCAGTGAGCTATGATGGAACGATTGCACTCCAGCCTGGGTTACAGAGTGAGACACTGTTCCTAAGTGCGGTAGAAAGGTATCAGTGGCACCCCATTCACTTCTGGAGGCTCTGGGGGAGAACTTGTTTCCAGCCCAGCCCACATTCCTTGGCTCCTGGCCCCCTCCTCCATCTTCAGAGCTAGCAATTGTGAGTCTAGATTTTTCACATCTCATCACTCTGACCTAGCCACCTATTCTTCTTCCTTTCTCTTTTACTTTTAAGGACCCTTGTGCTTACATTAGGACCACCTAGAGAATCTCTCTCTCTCTTTGACAGATGAGGTCTCATCTCTCGCTCTCCATTCTCTCTCTCTCTCTCTGTCTCTTTTGTTTGTTTGTTTTGCTTTGTTTGCTTTTTACAGATAAAGTCTCATTGTGTCACCCAGGCTAGAGTGCAGTGGTGTGACCAAAGCTCACTCCAGCCTTGAACTCCTGGGCCTAAGGCATCCTCCTGATGCTCCCGCCTCAATCTCCCAAGTAGCTGGGATTACAGGTACACACCATTGCGTCCGGCTCTCCCTATTTTGAGGACATCAGATTAACAATCTTAATTCTATATTCTACCTTAATTCTCCTTCGCTATGTAACATAACACATTCACAGGTTCCAGGGATTAGGACACGGACGTCCTTGGGAGACTGGGGTTATTATTCCACTTACCACAGCTGCTGAATGTTGCAGAGAATTGGCCCTTGTTACCAAAGGGAGAAAAGGTTAGGGGCAATTGTGAGACTACAGCAACACTGACAGAATATTTAGGATTTAGGTATTATTTGTAAAACAGCTTGTTATTTACCTACTCTTGAATGAGAAGATAGCATATTTGTAAATATGGCAATTTGTGCCAAACAATTTTCTAATTTTAATACAACTTTAATTAAAATGGAAAAATAAGCAATAAAACAAAATAATAATTTAAAGAGTAATAAGTACAAATTCATCTCACCACATATTAGAACAAGATACAAAGCAGTAATGCTTAAAACTGTGATACTGCCTCAAAAGTGAAGTATTTATCAATAGAATGATAGCAAGAGGTTGGAGATAACTTTGAGCGTATATGACATTAACAGATGTCAAACATGCACCATGACACAATGAGTGAAGTATTTAATATTAAGTGAGCACTAGAGAACAACTGAATAGTAATGTGGAAAAATAAATGTAGAACTACCTATTTCCTACTATAGGGCACAATAGATCTCAGCTGGGATTTTAACTGAGTTAAAATTCAAGTAAAATTAAATCTAAAGAATAGAATAGATAGCTCTTCATAAACTCAATTATTTGAGAAAGTATAAACCCAGCTGTGCGAGAGGGACAATTTTTAAAAGACTGAAGAAGTAAAATCCCAGAAAGGGGCTGGGTGCCGTGGCTCACAGCTGTAATCCCAGCACTTTGGGAGGCCGAGTCAGGCAGATCACTTGGGGTCAGGAGTTCGAGACCAGTCTGGCCAACATAGTGAATCCCGTCTCTACTAAAAATACAAAAAATTAGCCGAGTATGGTGGCACGCCTGTAAAAACAAACACAAACAAACAAAACTCGGAAAGGAAAGTGTGGACCACAAAGCGAAGAAAAAATATTCTATCCCACAATAGAATGTGGGGAATAGTGTGATAAGTGACGGATAAGTATTAGTTATTTTAAACATATTTTAAAACTTGGCCCGGCACGGTGGCTCACGCCTGTAATCCCAGCACTTTGAGAGGCCGAGGCAGGTGGATCACTTGAGGACAGGAATTAGAGACCAGCCTGACCAACATGGTGAAACCCCATCTCAAATAAAAAGATTAAAAAAAAAAAATTAGTTGGGCGTGGTGGTGGGTGCCTGTAATCTCAGCTACTCTGGAGGCTGAGGCAGGAGAATCACTTGAGCCCGGGAGGTAGAGGTTGCACTGAGCCGAGATCGCTCTACCGCACTCCCACCTGAGCAACAGACTGAGAGTCCATCTAAAGAAAACGCCCCCCCCCAAAAAAAAAATTTTACTGAACTCTGAAAGGATATCACAAAATCCTTGAAGGTAAAATGTTTTAAAAGTAAAAGAGCAGACAATTTGCAGAGCAAAAGTTACAAAAAATAAATACTTGAAAAATATGTTAACCGTATTATGCGACAAGGAAATACAAACACAAAAACGTACTGTTTTTATACCTATTTAATCAACAAAAAGCATTTATTTTTATTTTTGAGACACAGTCTCACTCTGTTGCCCAGGCTGCCATGCAGTGGCGAGATCGTGCCTCATTGCAGCCTCCACCTCCTTGGCTCAGGTGATCCTCCCACCTCAGCCTCCAGACAAGTGTGTGCCACCATACCTGGCTAATTTTTTGTATTTTTTGGTAGAGATTAGATTTTGCCATGTTGCATAGGATGATCTTGAACTCCTGTACTCAAGCCATCCACCTGCGACTAGGCGCGGTGGCTCATGCCTGTAATCCCACCACTTTGGGAGGCGAAGGCAGGCAGATTACCTGAGGTCAGCAGTTCAAGACCAGTCTGGCCAGCATGGCAAAACCCTATTTTTACTAAAAATACAAAAGTTAGTGGGGCATAGTGGCACACTCTGTAATCCCAGCTACTCGGGAGCCTAAGGCAGGAGAATCGCTTGAACCCGGGAGGCAGAGGTTGCAGTGAGCCGAGATCGCTGCCACTGCACTCCATCTTGGGTGACGCAGTGAGACTCCGTCTCAAAAAAAAAAAAAAAAAAAATTTGAATGATAAAATCCAATGTTCATGAGGCTGTGGGGAAATATGTATGTCGGAAGTGATAATCATAACAACAGTGACCAACACTGTGCCCGTGTTCTTCATAACATTTCTGTGTGAGGGAACTATTGTTTCTCCCATTTTATAAATGAGGTAACTGCAACTCAGACAGGTGATGTAAGTAGTCCACCATCACACGGCTAGTATGGGCAGAACCAGCCTAAAAAACCTTTGTTGAAGTCCAAACCCTGTTTTTTGTTTGTTTGTTTTTGTTTTTGTTTCCGTTTTTTTGAGACAGAGTCCCACTCTGTTGCCCAGCTGGAGTGCAATGGCATGATCTCGGCTTACTGCAACCTCCGCCTCCCAGGTTCAGGAGATTCTTCAGCCTGCCACCATACCCGTATAATTTTTGTATTTTTAGTAGAGACGGGATTTCACCATGTTGGCCAGGCTGGTCTTGAACTCCTGACCTCAAATGACCCACCCGCCTTGGCCTCCCAAAGTGCTGGGATTACAGGTGTGAGCCACCTGTGCCTGGCCAACCCTGTGTTCTTAACCAAAGCTCTACACAGCTTTCTATGGCAATATGTAACAAGAGCAGTGAAGAGTTTCATACATTTTGACTATTCCAGCCCCAGAAATTTATCCTACGAAAATAATTTCAAAGCATAAATCTCTCTGTCCTTATATATGTATAGGTGTAGGCATATATATTTTTATATATACACAAAGATGTTTATTAATTTAACAAATATCTGTTTGCTCATTATCTACCATGAAATAATATAAACAAATTATAATATATGAATGCAGACATTAAAATAATCAGTGTGAAGAATACTATAAAATATGCAAAAATAGGCCTGGTGCAGTGGCTCACACCTGTAATCCCAGCACTTTGGGAGGCTGAGGTAGGAGGATTGCTTGAGGCCAGGTGTCCGAAACCATAGCAAGACACTGTCTCTACAAAAGAAAAATAAAAAATACTAGTTTAGCATGGTGGTGCACATCTGTGGTTCTAGCTATTCAGGAAGCTGAGGCAGAAGGACGCTGGATTCCGGGAGGCAGAACTTGCAGTGAGCTGTCTTCTCACCACTGCACTCCAGCCTGGGCGACAGAGCGAGACTGTGACCCAAGTAAATAAATAAATAGCAAAAAATGGACATCCTATATGTAAAAACAATTAGTCACAGGGTGAGATCCAAGAGCTAAATTTATGCAGAGAGGTTATGAGACTTGGGATGGGGGTTAGGGAAACCTTCTAATAACATTTTGAAGGGAGACCCCTACCGCTTGGCTTTTGTGATGCCAGGGTGTACACTTTAACCTCGATTGCCTATGAAAACAAACTTTGCAACAGTGGGTGGTCTATGCGTCCCGCATCTGGTGGGTAAGCGCTTTAGTTCCTGTGGGAACACCCTGTCTCCCCCTCCCACGAGCAGTAAGATGCTCCTCTTGCTGGGTTTCCCTAGAGCAGCCTGTGTTTTGAATGGGAAGTAAGGGGAGTCCAGAGTCCACTGGCCGACAGGTGCAGGTGATCAGTGGAGTCGGGCTTTCGGAGGACTCCTATGGAATTTCAGCCCAGCCCAGAGGAAGGAATTATTTTCATTTACAGTGACTACACTGATCCCTTTTCTGGAATTAATTTGTGTTATGAGCTACCGGGGCATTCGACTTCCATTCATTGCCCCTCTTGACAATCTGAGACCCTCCAAAGAGCAGGTGATGGCTGTCATTCAGTGCACCTTGGCAGGGTTCTGAGGATGGTATTGGGCAGGGGGAGTGGTGGGGAGAGCCCATTCATAGGTAGTCCATTTGAATTTGTAGACCCTTTCCAATTACGCCACTAATTGTTTAAAAGGATTGCAAAACTGAAAAAAAGTTTTAAATCACTAATCTGTTATTGAAAGGTCTTTTAAAAGTTAATTTTCTTCCTGAATACTTCTTAGTCAATACAGACTCGCGAGCCAAGACACCCTGCTGGGTTGCTGGCTTTGTTGGTCTTTCTAACACCTGGCTCAGCAGGCTTTCTTCTCTGATAATGAATTCTTCTTGCTTTTTATAGGAAGAAGTTTGATGATATTAGGCCACTAGATTTAGGAAATATTTCCTGAACTCCTATATTAGCCAATTGGAATTTCTCATTGGAAAAACTCTGCCATCAATAGAAAATTGTTTCTCATATGACCTCATTTGGGGGCAGCTTGACAGCGATATCTGACAACAGGTAGAAATGATGTGGCTGGAGCTTGTTGGGGGCATTCTAATGACCAAAAGAAGGACAGAAGGAAATGAAGTGATATGATCATTTCAGGATATTTTCAAGTTAAAGATCTGTTGTGTGCATGGCACACGTTTACCTATGTAACAAACCTGCACGTCCTACATATGTATCCTGGAACTTAAAATAAAGTAAAATTAAAAAAAAGATCTGGTGTGTGCATATGTGTGTGTGCACATATGCATGTATGTGTGTGAAAAAACAAAGAGGGAATGGGAACAACCCCAAATGCAGAGCTCACCATGAGACTTGAGAGGAGCAGCTGAGTCAGTGCTCTGCTGCATACTGGGTCCCCAGAGGAAGAGGTTGTGGGTTGACCATCCTAGAGGCCAATGCTTAGTGTGGGGAAGCTCGTCGTCACTATCCGAAAGGGGTGGAAATTGACGTGGTTCCAAAATTTGGCCAACAAAGTGGATTTGAAAGCACAGCCAAATGGACAGTGGTGTCACAGATTCCAAATGCAATTGAGCAACTATAGATTCACATCTACTACGAGAAAGGGGAGAAAATGGAAAAAGAAGTGAATTCAGATGTAAGTAAGATACAGCCCTCTGGCCCTGCATTGCTTAATTCCAGTTTATGCTGTTTATAATTTGCAGCATTTAAGGTACGAAACTTTTGTTGTGGAGACATTCAGAGATAAATGTGCTACTTATTTGCTATTTCTTCTTTACAATTTGTTTATTATTATTATTTTTTCTTTTTGAGACAGAGTCTTGCTGTGTCGCCAAGGCTGGAGTGCAGTGAGGTCATCACGGCTCACTGAAGACTTTGCCTCCCAGGCTCAAGTGATCCTCCCACCTCAGCCTCCCAAGTAGCTGGGACTACATGAGTGTGTCACCACACCCAGTGAATTTTAAATTTTTTTGTAGAGACAGGGTCTCACTATGTTGCCCAGGCTGGCATTTGCTATTTAAGAACAATGCAGACTTATGAAATGTGGAAAACTGGGCATGGTGGCATGCGCTTGTAGTCCCAGCTACTCAGGAAGCTGAGGGCAAGAGTTCAGCCTAGGCAGCACAGTATCTCAAAAGAAAGAAAGAAAAGGCCCGGTGCGGTGGCTCGCCCCTATAATCCCAGCACTTTGAGAGGCCAAGGTGGGTGGATGGCTTGAGCTCAGGAGTTCAAGACCAGCCTGGGGAACATGGTGAAACCCCGTCTCTACAAAAAATACAAAAATTAGCCAGGTGTGGTGGCATGCACCTGTAGTCCCAGCTACTCAGGAGGCTGAGGTGAGAGGATCAATTGGGAGGTCAAGGCTGCAGTGAGCTGTGATCACTCCATTGCATGCCAGCCTGGGTGACAGAGCAAGACCCTGTCTCAAAAAAAAAAAAAAAAAAGGCAAATAGGAGAGAGTATGTGAAAATGCCTGCCCTGTACTTCATTCCATAAATAAGGACTTTTCAGGTACAGTGACCTTGGGGAGGTGGGGGAAAAAGTAGAACTATGGCATTTGATACACTCAAGACAGTTTTCTTCAAAAATAAAAGAACAGGACTTCCTTTGAATACAGGAGTGTAGAATTGCAAGAAACTCTCCACAAGCTACTTTTTTTGTTTAAAAAATTATGGTGAAATATACATAACATGAACGTTTCCATCTTAAATTAGCTGGGTGTGATGGTGTGTGCCTGCAGTTCCAGTGCCTGTAGTCCATTAACTACTTTCATAGCTATTGTCTGATAAACTTAAGAAAAAAAATCACCACCAGGCGCGGTGGCTCATGCTTGTAATTCCAGCACTTTGAGAGGAGGAGGTGGGCAGATTGCTTGAGCCCAGGAGTCTGAGACGAGCCTGGGCAGCATGGCAAAACTCCCTCTCTACAAAAAATACAAAACTTAGCAGGGTGTGGTGGTGCATACCTATAGTCCCAGCTATTGGGGAGGCTGAGGTAAGAGAATTGCTTGAGCCCGGGAGGTTGAGGCTGCAGTGAGCTGACATTGGGTCACTGCACTCCAGCCTGGGTGACAAGGAGAGACTCTGTCTCAAAAAACAAACAAGCAAAAGTCACCAAAAGAGACACACTGATTCAAACAAGCAGAGTTGGCAATATTCATGATCTCGTTTTACCTTTCTTTTGAAAATATGAAGCTTCCAGATTCCAACGATATGGTGTGTTCACAGTCTGTCCTCTATTCACCCAGAAAAGGGGAGATTGCTTTCTCTTTTAAAAAGGAAAGCTTAAAACAGAGAAAAGGGCTCAGGTAAAGGAACAAATGAGATCAAAATTCTCAGGTTGATACTCAATGATTTTAAATGCTGAGTTTTTCTCCAGAAATACTGCATGATGATATGTTAAAATAAATCCTTAATAGATCAGAATGCTCAAGAAATGGGGATTATTCTTTTTAATGGCACTTTCTGATGAACTGAAAATTAACAAGAAACCCATGTTTTGTCTATTTCTATCTTTTACGTTGAAAAAATTGTGAAAATATGTATTAGTCCATTTTCCTCTCAAATTTAAACAGTCTAGTGAACAAATTAAACCTTTGATTCAAAGTCTTTGGCTTGAATTCTATCATAGCCACTTATCAGCTGTGTGATTTCAGGTAGGTTATTTAATCTCTTTTGTCTTAATTTCCTCATCTGCAAAATAGTGATAGTTATTAATTCATGCATAATGTGTAGCATGGTATTTGGCATATTGTAAGCCCTTAGCAAATTTTAGCTCTTACCATTATCACTATTTATTATTGTTAAATGTACAGCACCATCGTAGGTGCAATGGGGGAATAAGACAAGTAGGAGAACCAGATGGAAATTCCAGGTGCTTACTGTGCAGGTAAGGGATACAAGAATTACATCCACAAAACAGTTTGGTTTTAGTGGGATGCTGTAAGTTATGAAGGTTCCTGTCAAATGAGTGATGCACACTTCAGGCCCATAGGGGTTCAGGGAGGGGAGAAAAGAACTGGGCAGGTGAGGTTGAGAAAGGGAAGGAAGAGGAAGGAGGAGAGTTGAAAGGAGGAGGAAAAGGCATGACAGAAGCAAGCCCAGAATGATTCAGCTAGACTAGGAAGGGGGATGAAACAGTACCAGCTAAGAAAGGTGTGGGTCAGAAATGAGTATACCATATTCTGGAGGTCCGCTGTGTGGTTGCAGTGCCTCAGGGTCATCATTTTGGAGATCAAACTTCCTTGCTAGGCCTGTAATTGAAAAAGAAGTAGGTAATTGGATTGAATGGATGCTGACCCCTGGGACTTCTCTAAATGATATACAAAGTACAACACAATGAAAACCACAGCAAAATAATTTTAAGAGACTTAAAAAGGAAAAGGAATTAAAAGAAAAAAGACTTTCCTGGTGGTTTACCTTACCCTGCAATAAATACACAATCCTGATGAACCAATGTTCTATGCAAATATGATCCTATTTAATTGAGACATTGACATATAATATTACAAGGCTTATCAGCTATGGGAGAGAACAAGCCACACTTGTGCAAAGATCCCTGAAATGTCAGGGAGTGGGGCTATGGATAGAGAAATTCACAATGCCATTTGAATTTTGCCTGTGGGTTGAGGCCTTCTCAGGATTCCCCAGGGAGAAAATGATAAAGAGTAGTGTGAGGTGAATGGACCTTGATTTCTGGCCTGGGTTTTGCTTGTTACCCTTGTACAGGGACCTCACACTTGTGAAGATGACCTTCTTATCTTTTCATGTCCTGCCTGTTGACCAGGGTCACAATTGATGACCAGCCTTCATTGCTTCCTATTTAGAATGAATGGATTGAACCGTCAAGCAGGCTTTTAAGACTACAGATGTTCATTTAATGGAAGAACAGGTTGGGCCATGGAGATGCCCTAAAGTCTAAGCCTCTATGTTAAATAAACAGCAGAAGAACCAGTTCAGTACCTTGCAATATTTCTGTGTAACTCCCTGTTGGAACTGAGCTTTTGATATGGTAGACGGGCCCATGAAATTAACTGGACATGCTTGGAAATTCCTTCTGGTTAAAGTGAAGAAATAGAACCATCCTGGGTATTTCTTGAGGTACTGGGACTGGGCATCTTGGCCGGGGACAATCACATCGTAGGACCTTCTCTCTATCCTGGCTTTCCCTCTTTCCTCATGAATATTTCAGTCCTGGGGAAGCCCTTTGGGATGATCCGTTGAGTTAATGGAAGGTAAGTATGAAGGGAAAAGAGAAAGGGCAGCTGCATTGCTTTGCCTTATGATGAGGACTGGGGAAAGAGATAGTAGGGACTGATTTGCATATGAACCTGTGTTCTGTTTTTCCTGTCTTCTCTTCTGTAAAGCCCAGTTGGCTAGAGCCACCTCCTTGAGCCCCACTGGCTACCTCCCAGAGACACTATACAGTGGCCAGTGCCAACTTACCACCTATATCCCCACACCACAGCAACAGCTCAGTTCCCAGCCATAGACATGGCTTTCTTTCTCCCCTAGGTCACCACAGCCTGATTTCCTACTCCTGACTTCAAACATCTGCTTCATCTCTTTGTCTCTCTTGTTCAAAGGGAATTGGTCAGAGACTCTTCCTTGGTCTCTACCCTGCCTCTTATTTATTTCCTGAACCAAGATTCTTGAGCCTGGAATAGAAAATTGTGTTCCAACTCCACAGTTTTCATAGAGATCCTAGTTTTGTCTGGGGGTTGTGTTTCAGAAGGGTCCAGGTGTATCAATTATGCTGCCCATGCCTGTATGCCACCTCTTCAATCACTTGTGTCCCCTTGTTTGTGAAGCACAACAGAGTGTGCTTTCAGAAAGAGTCTTTTGTATTCCTAGAGTCTAAAAATATTTGCATGTAAATGTTGGGAATCCAGACAGTCTCCTTAAGATCTGCGCTTCTCATGGGGAGGCACTCAGATCAATGGGGTGCATTTGAAAATTAAATTTACACCAATTGCACCTTGGGTCCCTGCCCCCTAGTGCTGTGCTAACATCTAGGAAGGAGACAGTGTGACATTGATCAAGGCAAAGCATAAATAACCACATTTCAAAATGAATACAAATTGCATAATGACAGTTTCCAAACTATTAGCCTACTTTACAAAAAAAGTTAATTCAACACAAGCCCAGAACTGGCTGTTGCTTATGTGTTGTGCTGCCAGTTGGCAGGCACAGCTTTGCAAGGGGATTGGGGGAAATGAGGATTATTGTAGTGGAAGCACACTCGGCCTTTTGTGAGGAGGGTACAAATTGCATCACTCTCTCAAGCCCCTGCTGTTCAGTGTTCAAGAGCGGACACCAGAATACTGCATGCCTCCAGGGGAAGTTGCTTACTTTTCCTAGAGGTAAAATGGCCCAGTGCCAAGGCTTGGGGAGGAGCCCTGAGTTTACAGCCCTTGAAGGAAAAAGGTCTGGGCAGCTGGAGGTGATACGCACTGAGGAGCTACACCTGCAGTGGTATGCGCTGCCCCTAGCTGGGCAATCGTGGGCACCAGGGGAGGCCATGGCCATACAGAAGCTGGCCTTCTCTGGGATGAACTCTGCATGCTATCTCGGGCAGACCATTCCACTCCTCCGGGCCTGTGTATCCTCATCTGTAAAATGAAGAGAGTGCACTGGATGGCTGTGAAAGCCCCTTTCGGCTCAAAAAGAATGCCATGGTCTCTTCCTTTCAATTGCATGTACCCCAGAAGGAGAAAGGCCCATTGCTTGGATGAGTGGCATGAAATGATAGGATTTCCCTGTGGTCACCATACTTTTACTGCAGGACTCATGAACGTTTGTCTCACTTGCAAAGGAACATGAGAAAGTGCCTGCTAGGAAAAAGGAACTGTCTGAGGCAAAGGGTTCATTCTCTTTGGGTCACCCTACTGCCTTGACTAATTGGAAGGGAGCATTAGGAAAGTTCCAGATGTATTTTCCCAATTTCGTGCAGCATTCTCAGGAAGAGGAGTGTGTGATGAGGGTTATGCTATGATATCTACTGCCTCCAGAGAGCCTCCACTCAAGGTTTGAGAGTCCTGCTCCAGGATCTATGCACCACTTTGTACTAACTCCCCTACTTCCATCAATAGGAGTCCCTGGGCTACAGAAATTTGAATTAGACAAAGTTGGATTTACCAATTAGGAAATCCAGTAAAGGACTCAATTTTTATTTAATTATTTATTTTTAGAGACAAGGTCTTGCTGTGTTGCCCAGGCTGGAGTTCAATGGTATAATCAGCTCATTGCAGCCTCAAACTCTTGAGCTCAACTCATCCTCCTGCCTCAACCTTCCAAGTAGCTGGGACTACAGGACAAATTTTTTAAAAAATCTGTAGAGAGGCTGTCTCTGTGGCGCAATCGGTGAGCGCATTCGGCTGTTAACCGAAAGGTTGGTGGTTCGAGCCCACCCAGGGATGTGGTTTTAAATGTTGGCAGTTGTGGCCAGGCGCGGTGGCTCACGCTTATTAATCCCGAGAGATTGACCTAGGAGAAGCCTCGCTTCAACTCAGAAGTTTAAGACCAGTGAGAATCCCATCTCATTAAAATAATAAATTGCAGTTATTTCTCCTCAGGCCTTGCACTGTATTTAAAAGTCAAAGACTGGTTCCTTGTGTCATGTGCATTCCATGAGGACACAAAGCAGAAGTTCCCCCTATGAGCCGCCTAGAAAATGAGATCCTTCCAGAACAAACTAGGTTGTATGTATGGGAACCTGAAAGTATATGAAGAGAGAAACCTCAAAAATTGGCCGGGCGCGGTGGCTCAAGCCTGTAATCCCAGCACTTTGGGAGGCCGAGATGGGCGGATCACAAGGTCAGGAGATTGAGACCATCCTGGCTAACACAGTGAAACCCCGTCTCTACTAAAATACAAAAAACTAGCCGGGCGAGATGGCGGGCGCCTGTAGTCCCAGCTACTCGGGAGGCTGAGGCAGGAGAATGGCGTGAACCCGGGAGACGGAGCTTGCAGTGAGCTGAGATCCGGCCACTGCACTCCAGCCTGGGTGACAGAGCGAGACTCCATCTCAAAAAAAAAAAAAAAAAATTTGTAGAAACAGTGTCTTGCTATGTTGCCCAGGAGGGTCTCAAACACTTGGCCTCAAGCGATCCTCCGGCCTCAGCTTCCCAAAGTGTTGAAATTATAGACGTGAGCTGCTGCATCTGGTCAGGATTCTATTTAAGTGTCATATTTTACCTTCAGGTTTTCAACAATTCCTAGAGCTACCAGCTCCAAATGATTGGGTAGAAAAACAGTACATCCATATATGCTCAGAACATGCTCAATTTTAAATATAACACCCCATGATCAAAATTCGGGCAAATGTCTGTTCTTTTGAAAAAAAGTCAAACAAAACTCTGTTCTTCTATTTTGTATATATTTACAGTAACTTCTCTCTTTGTTTAAGAAGTCACCTTTCACACCTCAAGAAAGTCACATCTCAAGGGATACCCTTGTATTCTCAGCTAAAGAATTATTTCTAGTCCCTTCTTTCTTTGCCCTTTTTTTCTAAGTACTTGTGGTCCAAGTAATGGCTTAGAATTTTGATTCTCAGGCACTTCCAAGTTATACCTCTAAGTTCTGATGACATCTATTTAAAACAAGATCCAAGTTATATAAATCTAGTTTTAATCAAAGAGGCTTCTTGTCCCCTCAGATAGCTCAACTTTTCCCTGCTTAATTTGACCATAAAAATTACTCTTGCGAAAGCTCCTTGGCATGTGTTCTTCAATGTGAAACAACTTTATAAAGCAATAGCATATCCAGAATTATTAGATTACTGCACAATGCTGAAGCTCCTGCACCCCTCCTGAGATCACATTCATAACTTTTCAGCCAAAACTAACTTCTGCAAAGACCATCTGTGACAGGTAAACGTTATTTGCTGACAGCTAATTTCTAAAGCCTTTTTATAAATTATTTCCTTATATTACAATAATTCTTATCCATGTCTTAGGGAATTGGAAATATGCTTTAAGAGAAATGCTGTTTAGAAGCCAGGTGCAGTGGCTCACGCCTCTAATCCCCAAACATGGGGAAGCTAAAGTGGAAGGATAGCTTCACGCCAGGAGTTTGAGACCAGCCTGGGCAACAGAGTGCGACCTTGTCTTGACAAAAAAAATTAAAAATAAACAAATTAGCCTGGTGTGGTGACATGCGTTTGTAGTCCTAGCTACAGAGTGAGACCCTGTCCCTAAAAAGAGAGAGAGAGACAGAGAGATGCTTTTTCTGAGATCATTGTAGAAGACCTCCTCCTTTTAAAACCTAGACTGAGAGGAAGGTTGTTTTTTGTTTTTGTTTTGTTTTGTTTTGGTGTTTATTTTTCTGTTGTTTTTTGAGCCAGGGTCTGGCTCTGTTGCCCAAGCTGGAGTACAGTGGTTCGATCATAGCTCACTGCAGTCTCAACCTCGCAGGCTCAAGTGATCCTCCCACGCCAACCTCCCGAGTAGATAGGACTATAGGCATGTGCCAACATACTCAACTACATTTTTAAAATTTTTTGTAAAGATGGGATCTCACCATGTTATAGAGGCTGGTCTCTAACTGCTGGGCTGAAGTGATCCTCTCACCTTGTCTTCCCAAAGTGATAGGATTGCAGTTGTGAGCCACTGCACCTGGCCAGAGGAAGTATTTATCTGCAGGAAAGTTTTGCATATTTCCTGTCCCCATCCCAGTATCCCTCCTTAAATCACTGGAACCTGGAAGAAGTAGATATGACTTGAAAATAATATAAATGTCTCTAGAAGACCCTATTCACGTATGCAAAAGAATATTCGTATTTTTGCTTCTTCCAGGCTGCCTGAGATGAAAAAAAATGTTCTGTTTGTGTGTGTCCAATTGGTTATGAAATAACTGTGGGATTTGTGTGCTGGATGCTGTTTGGCTTTGAGTCTCAGAGTGGCAAGACTGGATGGGGTATTGGCACCTTTATTTGTACAGACCCTGTAGCTCCAAGAGAACTTAAAGCATTGAGAAACCAGATGTTAACAAAAGGAAAAAGTTCAACAATGGGAAACAAGAAAGGCTGAGTTTCAAAATCACCCGGTGAGGATGGCAATGGGCACCACAGATACATTACTGGATATTTCTCACTCCCATCAGAGACTGGGACTCCTGGGGAGGTAATGACCTCCTTGCTGTAGAAATCTTAGATATAATCTAATCTAAGACTCTAATTGCCTTGCTAATGCTTGACATCCTTATGTGTGAAGGGAGAGAAGAAAGGAATAAAAAGTATCAGGCAGGCCAGGCGTGGTGGCTCACACCTATAATCCAAACACTTTTGGAGGCCGAGGCGGGGGTGGATCACCTGAGGTCAGGAGTTTGAGACCAGCCTGGCCAACATGGGTAAAGCCCGTCTACACTAACAATACAAAAAATTAGCCGGGCATGGTGGCAGGCGCCTGTAGTCCCAGCTATTTGGGAGGATGAGACAGGAGAATCACTTGAGCCTGGGAGGCGAAGGTTGCAGTGAGCCCAGGTCTCTCCACTGCACTCCAGCCTGGGCAACAACAGTGAAACTCCGTCTCCAAAAAAAAAAAAAAAAAAGTATCAGGCAACACTGCAAAAAAAAAAAAGAAAAAAAAGTATGCTTTTCTGAGAAAACAGGGCCGCCCTTCAAACTGGGAGTATGTAACTGCTGTGAAACTTGTCTTTGATAACCCCCTCCAGCCCACCTCCTGTGAGAAATTCTGGTATAACTATGACACCCTTATCTGAAGCCATTGCAATCATTTCATAGCATAAAATGTGTTCATAAAATTACTGCAAATGGCTAGAAATTGCTCAAAAGTAAAGGCTCTAAGAAAAAGTTCAATGTTTAAAAAATAGTGGGCTTGGCCTCCTCCCCCTCCTCCATTTTGGTTTTTATTGCTTCCTACGGAAGCAGATTTGCATAAAGATTGCAGGCATAGCAAAGGTCTGACCGCTTCTTTTCAATGAGTGATTATTCTGGAACATTGCTCAGGGACCATCTCTTGCTTTGAGCAACATTAAACCAAAAGTTTCCCTTTCAATTTAATTGGCAGGAACCAGGATTCTCTCAAAGATGTTGAAGGTGAAAAATACACTGGAAGGTGTGACTGCCCACTTCTTAGCTGGTGGAGCTACAGTAATAGGTTCTCCTGGCCTAGTGGTGGAGAAGAGAGAGCACCTCTTTCTGGTCTTGATGGAGCCCCTTCTTGTGTCTCCCTTGAAATTGCAGAACCTCTGGACCAGAATAGTTCCTGTTCCTCTATCTCCTCCACAAAGTGGAGGGCAGGCTGGGTGTAGTGGCTCACACCTGTAATCCCAGCACTTTGGGAGGCTGGAGGCAGGAGGATCGCTCGAGAACAGGAGTTTGAGACCACCCTCGGCACTGCAGTGAGACCCCTATCTCTACAAAATATACAACAGAAACTAGCCAGGCTTGGTGGTGCACCTGTAGTACCAGCTACTCAGGAGGCCGAGGCAGGAGGATCGCTTGAGTCTAGGAGTTCGAGGGTGCAATGAGTTATGATCATGTAACTGCACTCCAGCCTGGGTGACAGAGAGACTTATCAAAAAAAGAAAAAAAAAGAAAGGGCAGGGAGCAGAATTTGGAGAGTACTAGATGCACATTTAGCTGTCCCATTCCCTCAAGGCTCTGTGAGTAGCCCCTCAGTAAGTTTCTTTTAGAGTCCATGATTTAGCCTGAGCTCCTTAGCATGAATGGAACGTGGCCCTCTCTGCAAACGCACTGTTATCTCACTAGACTCACCCCTTCCCATCCTGCACATTTATATGTTCCCAGTGGGGCAGGGTGGAGGGTTGAGGATGGGGTAGGGGGACATGTGGAAGGAAAATGTATAGGTCAATGTAAACCCATCATGGGCACTTGGCAAACTCTGTGATGTGCAGGACATACTGATGGTGACTCAGGGATATTACCTGATGAGAAGAGGCCTCTTCACCATTCTACTCAAATTGCATTCCCTTAGCAATTCCCATCCATATTCTACTGACCCCAATTGTCATCCAAAACCAACATACTGTTAAGTCACATCTTTATTGAAAATCCTACAGTCATGTGGCCTACAAAAGTAACAGGGCATTCGTTAACTTTGTTCATCTACCCATTTCATTTAACAAGTATCTAACCAAAAACTTGACGCTGTGCTGTGCACAATTTCTATCTGGCAGGAAAGAACTTTGGAAAAACTGTCATGAAGACCTTACTTTAGAAAAAGGGACCTGTATAATCACTATTGAAGACAGGGGGCCATGTGATGCGTACAGGAGCCAGGCCAATACGAGGCACAGGTGGCCTGGGTGGCATAGGCGCCATAGGTGGCCTGGGTGGCACAGGTGCCATGGGTGGCCCGGGTGGCATAGGCACCATGGGTGGCCCAGGTGCCATGGGTGGCATATGCACCATGGGTGGCCTGGGTTGCATAGGGACCATGGGTGGCCTGGGTGGCATAGGCGCCATGGATGGCCTGAGTGGCCCAGGTGCCATGGGTGGCCCGGGTGGCATAGGTGCCATGGGTGGCCTGGGTTGCATAGGGACCATGGGTGGCCTGGGTGGCACAGGTGGTCTTGGTAGTTGTTGCACCAGATGAACACACAAAGCAGGATCCAGAGAAGGAGTGGCATTATAGGGGCCACCCAAGAACACCTCTTCAGGGTGGGCCAGGGCGGCAGCAATGTTTCTCAACATGAGCGCCCTCTGATTTCGTTTCCACTTGGCTCTTCTGTTCTGAAACCAAACCTTCAGAGGGGAAAAATGAATTGGTTTAGTATTTTGAACAGCTAACGTCATAATAGAAAAAAACATGACATGCAATTCTACATGCCATTGAGACTTTAAACTGCAACAGGTGAAGCTATTTTCTTATTGACGAAATATCTTAAGAGGAGTGAGGGAGGGGCGGGCTCAGATGTGCTAGTGGTCACCCCTGCTTAAACATAACCGAAGCCAACAGATGGCAAATTTTGGTATGGGCCCATATTGGGTCTGTATTCTCAATACTGATTTCATAAAATAAGTATACTATATTTGCAAAGAAAAGGAGGGGAGTGTCTATTAAAAGTGTCTTTAGGGAAATTCATGCTGTAGAATTTGGAAATAGATGAGAATATTGTCTTTTTTCCTTCTTTGTATTTTCTGGCTCTTTCTTCCTTCAGAAATCCATTGAGAGGCCTATGTAAACCCTGGCAGGGAAAAAAAGCAGGTCAGCAAACCTTTTTTCTTTTCCTCTGAGTTTACCTTGCTTCCCTGAGAAGGCAGAGGATACGTCATCCCAACCTGAGGCTAGGCCTGTGGCACATCAGGACTCCAGCATTCAGTGGTCTGCTTTGTTGGGCTGCTTTTCCAGACATCACACCCACAGGCGTGCAGTGCATTTCCATCACTGCACTCACACACACACCCTGAGGCAAAGCTAATAAGCCCATTCTAACTTTTTTTTTTTTTTTTTCAAATACTTCCTTGATGCAGCTATGGTCTTCTGTAATTTTAAACAGTCAACTTTTGATCTCGTGACCTGCAAAATTAGTCGTTACTGCCTGAGTAAATGAAAAGGTATTTTAAATCAACACAGGTAAGAATCTTGCCTGAATCGAGAGAACCCCCTAATCAATCAAATTCCAGAAAACCCACCTTTTCAAAATAATATCACCAAAAAGAATAAAACATCTAAGATGTTTTTTCTAAGGTGTTTACAAAAAGTGAACAATCTCTTATGCATTTGGTAGTTTCATAAAGTTGAATTTGTGTGACATCTGCAATGTATGTGTTTGACTGTATACAATTCTTCTCTAAGCTTTCCACCCTTCTTAGGTAAGGGGACTTTATTCAAATTCTTCTTTCTTTTTTTTGTTTCATTTTTTAAAGACAGTTTTCCAAAGCTTACGAATGTTTCCCCCATTACCACTTAATTGCAATATGTTAGCAATGTTTTCAGGCTGACATCAAAATCTTTCAAAAAAATTAACTTAGGTCTGCCACTCTCTACTTAAGTACTGTGCTCTGTGTGTGAAATTACTCCTTCACCCCAATGCCTAAATATAAATTCACTCATTTAGCTAAGTGCTTGTGCTTGGTTTTAAATATTTTAAATAATTTAGTACAGTTGAACCTTCTTATAAAACTCAGTTCTTCTGTGCATTAATTTGAATACTTCTGAGATCAGATTGAGCCCCCAACATGACTCCACATAGAAGTAATCCTTTAGGGAAAATTAACATTCTCCCTAGAGAATACCAGTGTTAGAAGAAGGTTAATCTTATTTATTGGAATATATGTATGTATGTATGTGTATACATGTGCATATATGTGTATGTAAATGTATATATGTACATATACATGTGCATACACTATATGGAAGGAAAGACAGATACAGACAGAGATAGGAGAACAGTCGTTTTTTTTTCTTTAGAAAATCATATTTCCTCTGTTAACGAGCAATTTCCATAATCTGAAGTTTACATATCCTATTTTCTACCACCAAAGCCCCTACTGTTCAAAACTTACTTGCCAACCATGGAAAAGACAACAAAAAACACCAACTTGAGAATGTCCAGGACAAAACCTAAAGCATGCTTTAGAATGGCTGTCCTGCCAAATTGCTTTTTCAAGATTTACTGACCTGCACTCTGTCTTCAGTCAAATTCAGGCGCGCTGCAAGTCTTTCTCTTAGGGGAGAAAATTACAAATATTCAGTATTTGAAGTTGTGGATAAAATGAAATATGAATGTGGCTGGGTGCAGTGGCTCATGCCAGTAATCCCAGCACTTTGGGAGGCCGAAGACGGTGCTGAGGTCAGGAGTTTGAGACCAGCCTTGCCAGCATGGTGAAACCCTGTCTCTACTAAAAATACAAAAATTAGCCGGGCATGGTGGTGCATGCCTGTAATCCCAGCTACTCGGGAGGCTGAGGCAGGAGAATCGTTTGAACCCGGGAGGCGGAGGTTGCAGCGAGGAGAGATCACGCCACTGCTCTCCAGCCTGGGCCACAGAGCGAGACTCCGTCTCATAAAAAAAAAATATATATATATATGTACATTATATATATATGTACATATATATATAATGTACATTATATATAATGTACATTATATATATATACACACACACACAATTATTTCTATCCCCCACTTCCCAGTGCAGTTTTCCCCCACCTCCCAGTGCACCTCCCTAATACAGTTGGGACTCGCTTTAGGGAGGTTTTTCCCATGAACAACTTTGTTGTTAAATAAGATAGAAAAAGGGAATATATGTAAAAGCGCCCGATGGTTTGTTAGCTGAATATGACTCAATTCTTCTGTTTGTGAAACAGCAGACAACAACCCTGGAAATCTTTCCTTGGGAAGTCTGTCCATGAAAAAAAAAAAAAAGAAAGAAATGCCAAAACACCTTTAAAGCGCTGTATTGAACCACAGTATTTCTGTTTATTGTAAAAGGGAGAGGTGAACTCTCAGGGAGTGAACTCCAAACCACATCGGCCAAGCACGCCCTCGGGAAATTCTTTCTTGCTCTTTGCCGGGCGAAGGCTAAGTACAACGAAGCCAGAAAGGTCCCCTAAACCCTACTCTGACCTGTCCAGGTGACCCCTGCCCCCAATTCCAGCCTGGCCAGAAAAGGCCTGCCCCTCCGTACACTACGGGGGCCGGTATAATGAGGGCTCCGAAGGGGCTAGCGAAGGAAAGGGGTCTCTGGCTACCGAAAGCTCAAAAGTCCGCCTCGTGGTTGTAAAAGTGCGCTCCACGTGGCAGGGCGGTTACTAGAGCGAAAAGAGTGAGGCGCTCGCCACGCGCGCACAAGGTAAATGGCGCTTAAAAACTCAATAATCAAGACAGATACTATTTTAATGCAATATTAAAACGTATCAAAATTAATGCAAAAACAACCCATGATGAGCAAATTGCCAAAATTTTAAATAAAGGCGGGATCCTACCCTGCCTCACTAGCTTTACCCTAGTCTCGCCCCAGTCTTTTACATCCTCCGCGCCCCGCCCCCTACATCCCTCAAAAAGCAAGGGCGGAGCCAGCGCCCGTAAGCCCCGTACGTGGCTTTTGGCTCCCGAGGAGAGTGAAAGGGTCCCGGGATGAACTGGGTGCCGCCGGGGCAAGCCACTTACCGCGCCACAACGTCGGGGTATTGAGCTTCATCGAAAAACTTCTCCAGCTCCTGCAGCTGATACTGGGTGAACGCGGTGCGGCGGCGGCGTTTCTTCTCTGGGGGCTGTGGCCCCTCAGCGGTTTGTGGCCCCTCCGCCGGCTGTGGCCCTTCCACGGTCGCCTGGGGCGGCTCCTCCTGCTCTGGCTTCAGCTCGAGCAGGGGCGGCTCCTCCTGCTGTTGCTCTGGCTCGGGCAGGGGCGGCTCCTCCTGCTGTTGCTCCGGCTCGTGGCCACCGCCACCCTCACGGTCTTGGTCGTCCGAGGGGAGGAACCCCACCATGCCAACGTTTTCTGCTTCTGCTCCGTACTCAGGTTCGGACCGTGCATTCTCCTCGTCCTCTCCTCCCTTTGCCATCAGCGTGGTCACGGTAAGTTTCTCATCTGGGAAGGGAGGAAAGCAAAAGAGAGACACCAGGGCGTTGTAGCCCACGGCGCGAGGGCTGGAGGAGGCAGGGGACCCGCTATGGAAGAGCAACTGCGACAGCCGCTCAGCGTCCCGTCCGCTCGCCTCTCCCAGGGAAAAATTCCTCTTTTGGAGTTCGCGAAAGCTCCTGTCCCTGTCCAAGCACTAACCATTCACTTCCTCTATGTCCTCGCCGACTGCCAGGCTGCGGTAGCCAACATCACTGTTGGTGTACCCGCGAAGAGACTCCATGCTTCTAGTGCTGTCGATAAAGCCGTGCACTTCTTGCAGACTCTGCGCGGGCTCTGCGGCGATCCCGGGGTTGGAACTGGCTCTGGGACCAATGGCTCGGGCGAGCGCTTTTCTGGCGCCGGGACCTCTTTCTGGCGCCGTCTGGTACTTGCGCGCCTTATATAGCGGTACGGTGCCTTCCGCAGGTTCAAAGCGTACGCACACGCGTCGGTTAAACGCCCCCTATTAGCATTCACAGTACATCTAGTTGTGAGTGCGACCCCGTGGGGACGCATTCGTGTCCAGGGCGTACAAAAAATAGGGCGAGCGTGCGCAAGCATGGTGCAGGTAGTGAGCATGCTGTGCGGGAAACAGTAGCTCCAAGTTGCTGCTTAACTAACTACTCCCAACTTGAGCGGAGACCGGGATTGGAAAAAGCGACTGGGTTGTGAAAGCCGATTTGGGGGCGAGGGGGTGGGTTGAGACCTCACACTAGCCTGTGGAGAGGTATTTTGGCAGTGTTCCTCCGCCCAAGCCTCTTTACCTCGCAGCACTTGGGTGGAGCAATGCCCTTTGCTTCCCCCACGGAAAAGACCCAGAGATGGCGTTGAAGAAAGCGTGGAGCGTTCAGCAACCCAAACATGCAAAAGTGAACTTGTTAGTCTACCATGCAGTTGGGTTCTGAGAACGACTCTCCCCTGCTAGAAATTGGTGACAAACGGATAGGACTATCTAGTTCTGTACAGTTCGCGCCAAAGTCAGGATAGTGATAAGGTGCAATGATTGGCTAGAAGGCTGCTTGCTCTGGATTTTTGAATTCAGAACCCACCGTGCATTCCGGGAGCGGGAATTTGGGGCTGAATTTGAAGAGCAGTCCGCTGCTCAGGTGCACGCTGCAAGAAACCCAACGTGCTTTTTGAGGAAGCTCCAAAGACTTAAGATTTTCAGTAATGAGCTTATGTCAGAGTGCAAGTATAGAAATCTGCTAAGTGCGTAGTGCATTCAAGAATGCTTACACTACAGGGGCCCCGTCTTTTGATGCGCGGTACTTGCAACGTCTGCTGTGCTAGGTTGCTGTGCTTCTTATTGCAGCGCGCTTTGCAGAAGCCCGTGCTGCAGGCTCCTAAAGCGCGCGTATTCCCCGCGCTTGTGCTGTGGACCTGGGAGAGTTCCCGCCTTCCCCACTACCCCTTCTTCCTCCTCCCCCCTCCGCTTTTCTGAAACTGTCTTCCTGAGTTCTTGCTCCCCAGTGATATATCACATTTAAAAGGCCTGGGCTATGATTGAAGGCTATATAGTTCTCCCTCCAATAAGTGTTTGCATGTTCCCCAGGACGTGTTAATATCCGTAATATTATAAAAAGAGCTCTGTAGACTCAGTTACTAGGGAGGCTGAGGTGGAAGGATCGCTTGAGCCCGGGACGTCAAGGCTGCAGTGAGCCATGATCAGGATACTGCACTCCAGCCTGGACGACAGTAGACCCTGTCTCAAAAAATAAAAATAAAACTAAAAAAAAATTTTTTTTTAAAGCCTGCTAATAATGGGCCCTATGCTTGGCACTGTACATGATTTATCTTACTTTCACCTTGATAACCACCATTATCATCCCCCATTTTTTAAAAAAATACAGAAGGCTGGGCCCCAAAGAGCCAGGCAACTTGCCATTGGCAATACATGCCAGTTTTAAATACAAAATGTGTGCACTTTTCACTATATTATGGCTGTCTTAATTCAAAGGAGTAAATAATAGTGGGATTTCAGGTAAGAGTAGGAGGAGGTGGCGTTTGGGGGAGACATAGTCTTTACAATTCCTGGGTGTGAGGGGTCTTCTCCTTTTGCACACTATTTCAGGCCTCTTTCCCTTGCTCCAGGGCCTCGGCTGGATGTCCCTAAACCACAGGGTTGGGATCCAGCACTTCTGGGTTCCCCCAGCCCACCACTTCACGTTTGCTCAATACGGAGAGGATATTAACAGGACAGGATGCTGCATGCATTAGTTGCTGAGCTGGTGTCTGGAAGACCTGGTCAGGAGGGAGAGGTAATGAGGCTCACCCTCACTCTCACCCTCATGTCGGGGCCACATTATGACTTTCGTGGGTCCTAGGCATTTTTGCCTTCCTGGGCCCCTTCCTCCATTAAGAAAAAAAATTATATTTTACAGCTGTGTTGGTGTAAGGATTAATATAATTTGGGATGGATTATATTAAATTTTTCTTATGATTTTAAAAGAAATTAAGATCTTTTCTTTTCCTGAGACAGAGTCTCGGTCTGTCGCCCAGGCTGGAGTGCAGTGATGCCCTCAGGGTTCACGGCAGCTTTTATCTCCCCCGCTCAAGCGATCCTCCCAAATAGCTTGTACTACGGGCACGCGGGACACTGCTCTCTGCAAATTTTGTTGTTGTTGTTTTTAGTAGAGACGAGCTCTCTCTGTGTAGTTCAGGCTGGTCTCTAACGCCTGGGCTCAAGCGGTCCTGCCTCCTTGGCCTCCCAAAGTGCTGGGATTACAGGCGTGAGCCACCGCGCCCAGTCAGTTTAGACATTTTCACAGTCCCCTAAAAGTGCGATGGGCCTAGGGCACTTGGACTACACTGTCTAATTAATAAGTCCTCCTGCTTCATATTCACTTGCAAAAAGATTTCAAGGGTTACAACCCCACAGCCTTTCTGATTTTAAGCAAGACATTTCCTCCTAAGGCTGGCTCCTGCTGAGTCTGCAGGCCGTCTTCTCTTTGGGCTCCATACCCGGCGAACAATTTTTGCCTGGGGTGTTATATCACACAAGAAATCGGTACAGGGTTTAATCCAGGTGTGCAGTAGCCTACCTAGTATAATTGGTAACAGTATGGGTGTGTTCTGTCACATCTTAGATTTCCATGGTTTACCAATGTTTTCTAAACCTCAGTCATTCAAGTGTTCCTTTGCAAGTTTTGTCGTATCTGGGTACCAGAGAGGACGATATTTACTTAACACGCTTACTTAAATTGATTTACTTTTTGAAAACCTTAAATACCTAATTAAATCTCATCCTAGGCAAAAATAGCTATGAATTCAAGATTTATGAACGCCAGATTTACATATACCAGATTTATGTCAAGCACAGCTTCTCATAGTTGAGAAGCAGGGACCCTGAAGCCAGACTGCTGGCTTTGCTTGCCTTTTGCTAAATAACTAGCTTGGTGGGTTGCATAATCTCCTTGTGCCTTAGTTTTCTCATCTGTAAAATGGGAATAATGGAAAGCACCTACTTCATGGAATTGTTGTGAGGATTAATTGAAATGATAATAGCTAACACTTAGCTAATTCTTACTATTTGATATATACTGTTAATATGTACAAAGGGCTGTTCAAAGTAAGATTAAATATTAACACATTTAACCCTCATAACCTTATGGAGGTAAATACTCTTATCCGCATTTTACAGATGATGTTATTGAGTCGCAGAGAGGTTAATTTACCTAAAGGCATGCAGCTTGTAAGTAATGGACCTTGGATTTGAGCTAACTTCTTAGAATGATGCTTTGTAGAGAGAACATGCTGTGGAATGGTAACTACTATGATTTTTAAAATTAAGTGTGCTATTCAGTGATTTCTAGTATAGTCACAATGCTGTACAACCATCACAATTATCTAATTTCAGAACATTTTCAACACCCTATAAAGGAAGCCTGTAAGCAATACCAGTCATTCCTCATTCTCTCCCTCTCTGTGGGCCCTGGTAACCAGAAATGTACTAGCTCTATGGATTTTCCTATTCTGGATATTTCATGTAAGTGGAATCATACAGTATGTGCCCAATTATGTCTGGTTTCTTTCACTTAGCATAGTGTTTTTGAGGTTCATTCATATTGTAGCATGTGTCAGCACTTCACTCCTTTTTATGTCTGAATAAAAATCCGCTGTATAAGCTATATCACATTTTGGTTATAGATCCATCAATTGATGGGCATTTGTGTTGTTTTCACCTTTTGATGATTGTGAGTAGTGCTGCTGTGAGCATTCATGTACAAGTTTTGTTTGAATACCTGTTTTTCAATCTTTTGAGCATATACCTAGGAGCAGAAGGGCCGAATCATATGGAAATTCTATGTTGAACTTTCTGAGGAACTACTACATTGTTTTCCACAGCAGCTGTACCATTTTACGTTCCCACCAGCAGTACAGGAGGTTTACAGTTTCTTCACATCCTTGCCAACACTTATTTTCCAGGTTTTTGTTTTTATCAAATCCATCCTAGTAGGTATGAAGTAGTGTCTCATTATTGTTTTGATTTGCATTATTCTAATGACTAATGATATTGAGCTATTGAGCTTCTTTTAATCTGCTTATTGGCTTTTTTGTTTTTTGTTTTGTTTTGTTTTGTTTTTGTTTTTGAGACGGAGTCTCACTCTGTTGCCCAGGCTGGAGTGCAGTGGTGCGATCTCGGCTCACTGCAACTTCCACCTCCTGGGTTCAAGCAATTTTCCTGCCTTAGCCTCCCGAGTAGATGGGACTACCGGCGTCCACCATCACGCCCAGCTCATTTTTGTATTTTTAGTAGAGACGAGGTTTCACCATATTGGCCAGGCTGGTCTTGAACTCCTGACTTCAGGTGATCTGCCTGCCTTGGCTTCCCAAAGTGTTGGAATTACAGGCGTGAACCACTGCGCCCGGCCTATTGGCTCTTTTTTATATCTGAAGTTGCTGTCCCATACAGAGGCTCAGGGTGCCCTAGGTGTGGCTTTGGCACTACCACACCGAAATGGCACACCTGCCTGCTTTCCTCTGGCTGAGGGCTAGCTGGCTGATGCAGGCTCTGATGCTTTACAGTAGGAACGTAATCTTCAAAATGAAATTTCATGTTAAACTATTCCACTTATGAGAATTCCTTCTGCCAGGCAATATCCTCTTTGTAAATGAACTAATGATAGACCAGAGATCTTTTTTTTTTTTTTTTTTTTACACGGATTCTTGCTCTGTCGCCCAGGCTGGAGTGCAGTGGTGTGATCTCGGCTCACTGCAACCTCCACCTCCAGGGTTCAAGCGATTTTTCTGCCTCAGTCTCCTGAGTAGCTGGGACTACAGGCGCACCACTACACCCGGCTAATTTTTGTATTTTTAGTAGAGATGGGGTTTCACCATATTGGCCAGGATGATCTCGAACTACTGACCTCGTGATCTGCCTGCCTCGGCCTCCAAAAGTGCTGGGATTACAGGTGTCAGCCACTGAGCCCGGCCCTAAACCAGAGATCTTTATTCTGGCCTGTAAACTGGGGCAATCTCTAGATGTTTTCTAGAGACCCTTACAGTCAAGAGAACTGTAATATTATGGACGTTTCGTGTTCATAGATTACATTTCTGCTGCAAGTGAGGGTCACCTGTCCCAGGTGTGGTCAGTGGTATGGGTAGGGTAGAGGAGCTTTCTGTTCCTTAAAGTGAGTGGCAGCCCATTCACAGCCCTGTGTGCTTTCTGATTCTTTCTTCTTCCTATAAGGGCACTCTGTAGTGAGGGAAATTTTTTCAGTCCTTTGCCCAAAGACCCTACAGTCCACCTCTGATTATTCACCACAACTGGCAGCAAGAGTGGGGTGACTTCTGATGAAACATCAGTGAGGTGATATCTGTTTTTTTGAGGTGGGGTTTTGTTCTTGTTGCCCAGACTAGGGTGCAATGGCGCCATCGTAGCTCACTGCAACCTCTGCCTCCCAGGTTCAAGTGATTCTCCTGCCTCAGCTTCCCAAGTAGCTGGGATTATAGGTGCCCGCTACCACGCCCAGCTAACTTTTTGTATTTTTCATAGAGATGGGTTTCGCCATGTTCGAACTCCTGACCTCAAGTGATCCACCCTCCTTGGCCTCCCAAAGTGCTGGGATTACAGGTGTGAGCCACTGCATCCGGCCATGTTATATCTTTTTATTCAATGCCATGAATAAATTATTCGTGCAGAAGCCAACACTATGGCTTTTAAAAAAACTGGTATTCTTAAAGATGTAAGGGGCACATGGAGGCTTCTTATACCCAACTTTGGGAGAACCACCGTTCTCTGTTTCCTTCAGACTCTTTTTATATTTTTTCCAAACAAGGTCTTGCTCGGTCACCCAGGTTGGAGTGCAGTGATACTATCATGACTCACTGCAGCCTCTCCCTCCTGGGCTCAAGCGATCCTCCCACTTCAGCCTCCTGAGTTGCTGGGACTACAGGTGCGTGTCACCATGGCCGGCTAATTTTTTGTGTATGTATATGTATATGTGTGTGTGTGTGTATATATATATATATATAATTTTTTTTAGAGACATGGTCTCTTCATGTTGCCCAGGCTGGTTTTGAACTCCTGAGCTCTCAGCAATCCACTCACCTTGGCCTCCCAAAGAGCTGGGATTACAGGCGTGAGCCAGTGTCCCCGGCCCCTTCAGACTCGAGATAGTGTCTGCACTGATGGAAGAAGAGGAAAAGTCGCTGAGGCTATTTACGTATTTATTCCTAGCCTTAGAGAAGAAAAGAGGGAAGGAAAGATAGCCTGAAGATATCTGTTACTGCTGATAATTTTAAGTAGCAATAACTGATTGATTTTTGCATTCCCTATCCTGTCCTGGAACACTACAGTCGTCTCAGTTTTTTTCCGTGAAACCGAATCATTTGTACACTAAATCCTAGTCCAGAGGCTAGGACATTGGGCTTCTTTGCTGTAATCAGGGGTCAAGGATAAAATTCCATGATTTTTCTTTCTATTTTGCTTGATCTCTTTGCTATTGTGACCAGAAAGTTTGTAGAATGACTACTATTAATGGCTACCATCATTATTGAGTGAATTGGACACACCATCCCTAGGATTTCTTTGATCTAACTAGGGTACCCTGGACTGAAGCCTCAAAAAACCTGCTTCCTCCAGCTATATTCTCTGCACAGATCCTCTAGAAAGGATACCTTTCATGACCTTCTTGATCCTTGCGATGATCTGGGTAAATAATTTGCGTTTAGTCTACTTCACGGTGAAAGCAAAATGCCATGTGCTAATTACCACTGGCTTTCAGATATTTCAAGTTCTAGCTTAATGCCCACCACTTGTGGGAAGTCTTCCCAGCCCACAGCACTCTTGCCATTCTGAGCCGTTATAGCACTTGGCAGTTTGAACTATATTCATTTGATTCTTATTACGCATCACCTCAGGCACTGTGCTAGATCTGTCATATAATTTTATTAACCATTTTCTCCAATGTTTAACATTTAGAATTTTCTCTTTTCCTTTTATTTTTATAACCAGTGCTTTTGTGTGTGTGAGTTATCTTTAAATACATGCAGACATGAATGCATGGATGTGTCGGTATGCATGTATACGGATGTGTGTATCCATTCCTTAATTAGATTGCAAACTCCTTCCACTTCATATGTTTCTTACTATTTTCAAAGCAGTACTGAGTACGTAATAGACATTCAGTAAGGATTTGTTGATTGGCTGGCAAATATGGGGACTATGGGTAGGCGTGGTTGGCATTAGCCAAGTCGAAGGCTCCTGCAGAATTTAACTAGCTCAGCGTGTTCATTGTTGCCCCTGCCCTCTCACTTTCCTTCCAGCTCTTCTGGCAGTCCCAAGGGTAAACTCTGGGGTGGCAAAATTCTTCCCAGGAATGGTCTGGGATTTACTTGGTAATCTTGGTGTGTGTATGTGTGTATGTATTCCAATTCAGTGTCCACATATTATGTACAAGGACTCTACAGACATGAGCAAGACATGGAGCGAAAGAAAACACATAAGAGATTTCTTTTAAGTGAAAGCGAGTTTATTAGAGAAATAAAGAAATGAAAGAATGGCTACTCCATAGGCAGAGCAGCCCATAAGATATTTTAATATAAGGTGGAACAAGGCACATGCAAGAGAGGAGCAAAATAATCCTATGGGAGTTCAAAGGAAGAAGAGGTCAGTATATATCAGAAATATATGAAGGAAGTGAAATTCAATATTAATGTTAAAGTATAGTTGAGAATATGTTTTCACCTTTTTTTTTTTTGAGATGTAGTCTCACTCTGTCATGCAGGCTGGAGTGCAGTGGTGCAATCATAGCTCACTGCAACCTTGAACCCCTGGGCTCAAGTGGTCCTGCCACCTCAGCCTCCCAAATAGCTGGGACTACAGGCAGGAGGCAGGTGCCACGATGCCTGGTTAATTTTTAAAGAAACTCTTTTTTTGTAGAGATGCTGTCTCACTGTGTTCCCCAAGCTAGTGTTGAACTCCTGGCCTCAAGTAATCCTCCTGCTTTGACTTCAAAAAGTGCTTGGTGTTACAGGCCTGAGCCACCATGCCTGGCCTTTTTTTTTTTTTTCTTTTACTTTTAAAAAATAACTACTTGTTTGCTCCTAATCATAAAGGTAATGAATGATTATTGTGATGAATTTGGAAAGTATAAAGAAGCCAAAAATAATATAAACTCACTCATAACCTGTTGATATCTATAGATGATAATGACAAATTTCTTTTTTCTGTAATTTTTTATATATACCACATTCAATATAACTATCTGATATTCTGTCTGTAATCTTACATTATATCATAAGTATTTTCTACACATTAAAAATTATTGTAAATTTGTTTGAGTTCTTTGTAGGTTCTGGATATTAGCCCTTTGTCAGATGAGTAGATTGCAAAAATTTTCTCCCATTCTGTAGGTTGCCT
>NW_012117177.1:1381197-1384441 GCF_000951035.1 Colobus angolensis palliatus
CCTGTAATCCCAGCTACTTGGGAGGCTGAGGCAGGAGAATCACTTGAACCCGGGAGGTGGAGGTTGCAGTGAGCTGAGACTGTGCCATTGCATTCCAGCCTGGGTGACAGAGTGAGGCTCTGTCTCAAAACAAACAAACAAACAAAACACAACTAATGGAAAGTATAGAATAAACTCCTGGGCTGAAGCAATTCTCCATCCTCAGCCTCCTGGCTAATTAATTTTTTTTAAGAGATGGATCTTACTATGTTGACAAGGCTTCAGTATATATTTTTTGAATGAATGAATGAATGAATGAATGAATAGGTGCCAAGCACTATGCTAGATCTGTGACATACATTTATTAGCCATTTTCTCCAACGTTTAGGATTTTCCCTTTCCTCCCCTATTTTTTATAACAAGTGTGTTTTGGGCATGAAAAATTTATGGGAAGAATTTCAATGGGTAGAATTTAGGGATGGGAACGGGAGTCTAGGCAGATAGCTCAATATAAAGAACATACTTACAGGCCAGCAAATAGTTCAGTTTGGCTGGAGATGAGCTAGGGGACACACGGGAGTCAGGGCTGGCAAGTGCTAATAGGTCTTCCCATTTGTATAGCAGCTCCTAACTAAAAAGTGCCTTCATGACATTATTTTACATAATTCTTACAGCATTATTATTTCCACTATATAAATGAGGAAGACAGGCACAGTGGCTCATGCCTGTAATCCTAGCACTTTGAGAGGTGGAGGTGAGCGGATCACTTGAGGTCAGGAGTTCAAGACCAGCCCGGCAAACATAGCAAAACCCCGTCTCTACTAAAAATACAAAAATTAGGTAAGCATGGTGGCACATGCCTGTAGTCTCAGCTACTCTGGAGGCTGACGCAGGAGAATCACTTGAACCCGGGAAGCGGAGGTTGTAGTGACCCAAGACTGCACCACTGTACTCCAGACTGGGCGACAGAGTAAGACTCTGTCATAAATAAATAAATAAATAAGAAAACTGAGAATCAGAGAGCTTAAGGGAGTATTTGACAATATTTGGAGATATTTTTGGGTGTTACAGCTGAAGGGGGTTTGCTACTGGCAAGTGGGTAGAGGCCAGGGGTGCTGCTAAATATCCCAAAATGCACAGGACATCCCCCACAACAAAGAATTATTGGCTCCAAAATGACAATAGTGCTGAGGTTGAGAAGCCCCAAGTTAATATAGTATTGTACCAATATCAGCTTTTTTTTTTTGTTTTTGAAAAAGTACAGTGGTTGTACAAATTATTATCTTTTTTTTTTCTTTTCTTATTTTGAGACAGAGTCTTGCTCAGTGGCCCGGACTGGAGTGCAATGGCGCGATCTCGGCTCACTGCAAGCTCCGCCTCCCGGGTTCACGCCATTCTCCTGCCTCAGCCTCCCGAGTAGCTGGGACTACGGGCGTCCGCCACCTCGCCCGGCTAGTTTTTTGTATTTTTAGTAGAGACGGGGTTTCACTGTGTTAGCCAGGATGGTCTCAATCTCCTGACCTCATGATCCGCCCATCTCTGCCTCCCAAAGTGCTGGGATTATACGCGTGAGCCACCGCGCCCGGCCTATAAGTTATTATCATTGGAAAAAGCTGAGTAAAATGTGTAAAGGAGCTGCCTATACTATAATTTTTATAACTTCTGATGAGTTGAACTATTTTAGAATAAAAAGTTATACTAATATTAAATACTACTACTACTACTAGTAATGATTTCTCATTTCTTTCAAGATAAAATCCAAATCCCTAAACATATGTTTCAAGGCCCAATTCTGCCTGGGCCCGGTTGCTCACACCTGTAATCCCAGCAAGTTGAGAGGCTGAGGCAGGCAGATCACTTGAAGTCAGGAGTTTGAGACCTGCTTGGCCAGCATGGTGAAACCTCGTCTCTACTGAAAAATACAAAAATTAGCTGGGTATAGTGGCTCATGCCTGTAGTCCCAGCTACTCTGGAGGCTGATGCATGAGAATCGCTTGAATCTAGGAGGCAGAGGTTGCAGTGAGCCCAGATTGCACCACTACACTCCATCCTGGGTGACAGAGTGAGACTCTCTCTCTCTCTCTCTCTCTATATATATATATATGTGTGTGTGTGTGTGTGTATATAAATTTATATATGTAATATATATAAATATAAATAAATATATATATATACGTGTGTGTGTGTGTGTGTGTGTGTGTATAGTAGCCCTCAAGACTGCCCATCCTCAATGCTGTAATCCCGTTGGCTTTAAAAACAAAAAAACAAACAAAAAAACGGATTCTCACTCTGTCGCCCAAGCTGGAGTGCAGTGGCACGGCGATCTGGGCTCACTGCAACCTCTGCCTCCCGGGTTCAAGAGATTCTCATACCTCAGCCTCCGGAGTAGCTAGGATTACAGGTGCCTGCCACCACACCCGGCTAGTTTTTGTAAAGTACAGAACTTTAATTGGATTTCTGTGTGTGTATGTGCGTGCGTGTGTGTGTGTGTGTGTGTAATTCTATGAAATTTTATCACATGTATAGACCCCTGTTACCATCATGACAATCAGCATACAAAACTGTTCCATCACTCTAAAGAAACCCCTGGTTTCTTTGCAACTACCCCTCCATGGTGCTCTAATTCCTGGTTCAACTGATCTAGTGTCCATCTCTATCATTTTATCACTTCAGGAATGTTATATGAATGGGAACATGAAGATAACATTTGAGACTGGCTTTTTTCCACTCGCTCAGCATAATTTCCTTGAGATTCATTTCAAGTTGTTGCTTGTACCAACAGTTCTTTCCTTTTTATTCCTGAGTAGTTTTATTAACCCATTCACCTGTTATGGAATTTAGGTTGTTTCTAGTTTTTGGTTATTGTGAATAAAGTTGTTATCAGCATTTTTGTAGAGGTTTTTGTGTGCACATCAGTTTCACTTCTTTGATATAAATTTCCAAGTGTGTGATTTCTGGGTTGTATGGTAATAGCTTGATTAGGTTTTTAAATAAACTACCAAACAGTTTTCTGGGGTGTCTGTACCATTTTATGCTCCTGTCAAGATGACTGATACAGTTTCTTTGCATCGTTGCCAACATTTGATGTATTCACTATTTTTTATTTTAAGCCATTCTGATAGGTGCGTAGTGATACCTTGTGGATATCTAAGAAAATTTGGATTTTCCTAATGGCTGATGATGATGCATATCTTTTCATCTGTTTATTTGAAGTCTGCATACCTTTTTTTTTTTTTTTTTTTTGAGATGTAGTCTCACTCTGTCA
>NW_012117177.1:1384832-1428611 GCF_000951035.1 Colobus angolensis palliatus
AAGAAAATTTGGATTTTCCTAATGGCTGATGATGATGCATATCTTTTCATCTGTTTATTTGAAGTCTGCATACCTTTTTTTTTTTTTTTTTTTTGGAGACAGTCTCGCTCTGTCACCCAGGCTGGAGTTCAGTGGCTCAATCTCGGCTCACTGTAGCCTTCATCTCCAGGGTTCAAGCAATTTCTCCTGCATCAGCATCCCTAGTAGCTGGGATTATTGGCACCTGCCACCATGCCCGGCTTATGTTTTTTGTATTTTTTTTTAGTAGAGACTGGATTCCACCATGTTGGCCAGGTTGGTCTCGAAATCCTGACCTCAAGTAATCTGCCTGCCTTGGCCTCCCAAAGTTCTGGAATTACAGGCATGAACCACTGTACCTGGCCTGAGAAATAATTCTTGAAGAAGGAACCTGTAAAGGCAAGGAGATGAATTAGGAGGCTGTTGCAGTCAGCTAGGTGAGAGGTGGTGATGGCTTGGACCAGATGACAGAGGTGGAGAGAAGAAGCTGGCTTTGAGGTTTATTTTTGGGGGGTTATTTTTGAGGTGGAAATAATAGGGCTTGCTGATGGACTGAATGTGAGAATTGAGGAAGAGGAAAGTGTCAAAGGCGATTCCTGAGTATTTGGCTTGAGCCAGAACATGGCACCATTTACTAAGAGGAATATGGGAAGGACCAAGTTTTAGGGAAAGAGGGTGAATTCAATTGTGGATGTTTTTAGTTTGGGAGCTGTTGGGCCTTCCAGATGTCTGTTATATCTAATAGACGGTTGGAGATACGGTCAGAAACAGAGGAAAATCAGTGTTCTACATATTGATATCTATGCTCACACACCTGTGCCTTTTGTATCATTTCAATGAAAAACTGGATCACTTTGGTACGCAAAGGTGGAAATTGGCTGGTTGTGGTGACTCATGCCTGTAGTCCCAGCACTTTGGAAGGCCTAACCTGGAGAACTGCTTGAGACCAGGAGTTCAAGACCAGCCAGGGCAACATGGCAAAACCCCTACCAAAAAACTACAAAAATTAACCGGGCGTAGGGGCATGCACCTGTGACCCTAGCTACTGGGGAGGATGAGGTGGGAAGATTCCTTAAGTCTATGAGGTTGAGGCTGCAATGAGCTGTGATAGTGCCACTGCACTCCAGCTGGGCAACAGAGGCGACCCTGCCTAAAAATTAAATAAAATAAAAATAAAAATAAGTGGAAAGGACTTCCAGGGCCTCAATAATTTTAAAAGGACTACTGTTCGCATTACTTTGCTCATAGGTAGAGGTGTGAGTAGAAAGGGATTTGTAACCCGGTTTCTTGAGGCATGGGCAGTAATTATACAATAGCTGATGCAAATGAACGTGAAGAAGTCACACAGACAATGAACTCAAAATGTCTATGTGCTGCTTTTAAAATCTACTGCCGAGGTATTTACCTCGCATATGCTATGTGGACAGACAGAAGTAGTTTTCATTTCTGGAAAGAACAACTGGAAATGCCTGAACCAGAGTTCTATTTATATTTTTTGAGGGTGGTGGTGGTTTGAGCGGAGGCAAGGTGGAAATAAAAACTGTAACTCATTTTGTCTGTGCTCTTATTTACTCAAAGAGGCACGATCTGGGAACTACTACTGTATTCCCATGAGTTGGGTACAAGGTCCTGCTTAGGAGGAGACATGAGATGAGCCCTATGGATTGTTTGTCATAGGGAGAGTGGATTACAGACTTGGGGCTGGGGTACAGTTGCATGAATACAGCTCATTGCAGCCTTAGCTTCCTGGCCTCAAGCAATCCTCTTGCCTCAGCCTCTTAAGTAGCTAGGACTACAGGTGTGCACTACAACATCTGCCTAATTTTTAAATTACTTTTTGTAGACATGGGATCCCACTCTGTTGCTCAGGCTGGTCTCAAACTCCTGGCCTCAAGTGATCCTCCAGCCTCAGCTTCCCTAAGTGCTGGGATTATAGGCATGAGCCACCACACTTGGCCCTTGGGGCTTCTAAAATATGTTCTCCGGGCAGCTGGGCGCGGTGGCTCATGCCTCTAATCCCAGCACTTTGGGAGGCCAAGGCAAGTGGATCACCTGAGGTCAGGAGTTCGAGACCAGCTTGGACAACATGGTGAAACCCCATCTCTACTAGCTGAAGTATAACGTATATAAAAATTAGCTAAGGTATAACGTATATAATGTGGAAAATTTTAGTGCAGAAGCAGGTACAGTCCCAATGGTTGACTTAGGCAATGTTTTAGCTATTTGTCTTCCTGTATTTTAAGAAAAGTGATTTGAACTAGGAGTTACATAATCATGTACTAATTCAAAATACACGGTACCAGAAATGTGCAAAGTGCAGGAAATCCAATGACAATAAGGTACAGGCTTCTTAATGAAAGAGTCACATTTCCTGTCCTCCAAGTGTTTGTAGTCTAGGACATTTCACCAGACAGCCTCGCTATTTTGCATGAACAAAGACATTCGTTTGCCTCACTGGAAGGAGATCTCAGCAGATCCAGACTGAGTGGCATCTCAGTCAGGGTTAGATGGTGGGAGCTGGGGGAAAGGTAAGACCAGCCTGAGGCTCAGCATTTGATGGATATTTCCTGAAGTTCATTCACAGAGACAATTGGAGTAAAACTGATTGACCTAACTTGGACTTCTTAAAAGGTGTCTAGACTGGGCGTGGTGGCTCAAGCCTGTAATCCTAACATTTTGGGAGGCTGAGGCGGGCAGATCTCCTGCGGTCTGGAGTTTGAGACCAGCCAGGCCAACATGGTGAAACCTCGTCTCTACTAAAAATACAGAAATTAGCCAGGTGTGGTGCTGTGTGCCTGTAGTCCCAGCTACTCAGGAGGATGAGGCAGGAGAATCGCTTGAACCCGGGAGGCGGAGGTTGCAGTGAGCCAAGATTGTGCCTCTGCACTCCAGCCTGGGCCACAGAGCGAAACTCCATCTAAAAACGAAACAAAACAAAAGGTGTCTAAAATCCAGGTCTACACTTAGTGAATGGATAAATAGTTTACATCTAAAAAGTTTTAAATTGGTGATTTTGGATCTGTATCAATAGTCAATTTCTCTTAAAATATATGGTGACACCAGATGTTTTAAAAGAACATTATTCTAGGAGATGAATGTTCCCTTTGATAGACTTTAATCTCATGACATCTCCATTTCTCCATGAGTCATAACCCCCAAGACTGCTCTACTAAGGGAGCTTTCTGCTTTATAATACAGGAGATTCCTACAAAGAATGGCGGTTATCAGAGACTGGGAAGGGAAGAGGGAGGGAAGAAGAGAAGTTGGTTAATGGGTACAAAAATACAATTAGATAGAATGAATAAGTTCTAGTATTTGATAGTACAGTAGGGAAATTATGGTTTGCAAAATATATTGTATATTTCAAAACAGCTGGAAGAGAAGAATTGTAATGTTCCCAACGCAAAGAAAAGATAAATGTTTGAGGTGATGGATATCCCAATTACCCTGATTTAATCATTACACATTGTAGACAAGTATCAAAATATCATATACATCCCCCAAATATATACAACTGATAGTATATCAATACAAATAAAATAAAGGAGGTTCTGCTTTTAGGAGGTGGAAGAATGGCGACTAAAACAGGGTAAGCAATCTATGCTTTCTACTTGTGTTACTCAACTTTTTCTTAGATTGTAATAACCCTGGGAACTTGGTAAATCCCCTAGTGGTGACCTTTCTTCACTCCATCTGCCTTTCAATCTCGCAGCCAGCGCCCTTCTAGAGCTCAGTTTTTAGCCCTGAAACTTAAAGCCCCCACCTCCCCCTTCCCGCCCCCACCCCCCGCGCCTCCTGCCTCCGCCAATTCCTCACCAATCCTGGCCACCCTGTTGCATTGCCCACTTGAGTGATAACCAGACTCCAGTTAGGCACTCAAAGTGCGATTTCAGGAGAGTAATAAAGGCTCCTATGATCCCCCGAGTCTCCTTCATCAGCTTTGAGGCTTTAAGTCATGGAGTCTTTTCAACATTCAAATCTCTCTTGAGAGGGGCACGTTCTGCCATCATGCTTATCATCATTATCAATTTCTTACACTTCCACTTCGCTGTGGTGATTATCATCATTATCGGTCTTACACATGAGTGGGAATGAGTGCTTTGGGCAAAAGTATTTGAGGAAGGGGAAAGAGGCCAAGAAGAAAAAGGGGTGTATGGGGAATCGAAAGCACTCCAGCAATAAGGCAAAAGGGGGCCGACAATGCAAGCAGACACTGAAGCTGAACTTTGAAGGCATCACAGTTTTGCTAAGGTTGGAACTATCACTGCATCCCTTTTCTATCCCATCAGGAGGAATCTGCAAAGGGACCTGAAGATTCCCAAGACTCAGCGCTCCCGTAGATACCTTCTTCAGTTGCTGGGAAAAAAAAAAAAAAAAAAAAAAAAAATCCCTGAGTTACAAAAAGTAATTTTAGCGCGCCCTCAGGTGGTCAAATGGAATACTGTGGCAGTGACTTTTGACGGAAGTTGGCACTCTGGAGGAATATCTCAGAATAGACGCTGGTGCTTGGCAAGTTGCTAGGCACCCGGCAGGGCAACTTGTGTGTAGATGGCACTCTTCCCTTTAGGGCACTGATTCTCAAGCTGATTGGTATAGCAGCCCTGAAATAATCTTACCAGGTTTATTTTGACTTCTGCATCGCCTCCTCCTCCTTCTCCTCACAATGCTATGTAGTATAAGTCTGTTTTTGAAATTAAAGTGAACTTATTTCTTTAGATTCAAATATTATTATATGTTTTTAAACTAACTGCGGCTACCTCTAGTAGCACCGAGGATAATTTGTGTATGGATGTCCCATCCAAAACAGACTAGAGGGACAAAGATGGATTTTAAACTTTCGAATTTTGGGATATTTCAGATTTACAGAAAAGTTGCAAAGATAGCACAAAGAATTGCCATTATACTCTTCACCCAGATTCCTTCAAGTTAACATTTTACCACATTTGTTTTATCATTCTCTCTCTAATTATAAATATGTATATATTTTTTCTAATTCGAGTATAAATTATATTCATGATGCTCTTTCATCCTCAAATACTTGTGTGTATTTTCTAGACACAAAGACATATGCTTATAGAACCACAATGCAACTATTAAAACCAGGATATTGACATCGATACAACACTATTTTCTAATCTGCAGACTTTATTCAAATTGGCAAATTATCCCAAGGTCCTTTAGAGAAAATATAAATACAGGATCCAATCTAGTATTGCTTATTACACTGCATTTAGTTGTTGTGTCCCTTTAAGTGTCCTTTCATCTGAAATATTTCCTCAGTCTTTCTTTGTCTTTCATGACCTTGATGTTTTTAAAAAGTACATGCCAATTATTTTGCAGAATATCCCTGAATTGGAATTTGTCTGATGTTTCCTTATGATTAGCTTCAGGTTATGCATTTTGGGTGGGAATATCACAGAAATTATGTTATTTGCTTCTCAATGTATATAATGTCTCTTTGTTTTGACCACAGGTTTTAACATGCAGATGTCAGAATAGTTAATCTTGAAAACCGCACATTCAAATAAGGTTTCCTATAGACTCATGGGAATTTCAGTTATGGGGTGGGACAAAAGCAAGGAACCTGGAGAAATCATCCACTCTCCTTTTATCAATCTTGGAATGCTTTATGGAGGCGGTGCGATTTCAGGAATTTCGAGCTGAGACAAGCGGGAATTTTTTAGTGGAATATTTTGATATGTGAAGATCTTAGTTCTTGAGTTCTCAGAGTTTTTTCCCTAATCTTCGCTTGAGAATCAGAAGCCAGGGCTCCTGTGTTTTAGTTTAATTGCTGCATGACACTGGGGAACAGCCAGGTGGTTCTTTTCCTGATTCCCTAACCTGGAAAAATGACAATTACTCACACAGGTGGGAGCCCTTTGAAAGCTCTGGCTGGAGAAAGGGATTGAGGACATGAATGTTCATAAGGCTGATTGATCGCGGCACCTAACTGAACTTGTTCCTCTGGGCTCTTCTCTACTGCAATCAAATTTAATGTGTTTCTCTGTAGTATTTTATTTTATTATTATTATTATTTTTACTTTACCTTACTTTACTTTGAGACCAGGTCATGCTGTGTTGCCCACACTGGAGTGCAGTGGTGCCATCATAGCTCACTGCAGCCTTTAACTGCTGGGTTCAAGCCATCCTCCTGCCTCAGCCTCCCAACTGGCTAGGACTACAGATGCATGCATACCACCATGCCTGGCTTTTTTTTTACTTTTCATTTTTTTGAGACAGAGTCTTGCTCTGTTGCCCAGGCTGGAGTGCAATGACATGATCTCGGCTCACTGCAACCTCTGCCTCCTGGGTTCAAGCAATTCTCCTTCATTCAAGAGATTCTCCCACCTCAGCCTCCCCTGTAGCTGGAATTACAGACACATGCCACTTCACCTGGCTAAATTTTGTATTTCTTTTTTTTTTTTTGTATTTTTAATAGAAACGGGGTTTCACCATGTTGGCCCCAAAGTGCTGGGATTACAGGCATGCGCTACCACACCCGGCCTTTTCAATACATTTCAAAAACAAGATAAAAGAAAGAAGCAAGAGGATTTTTGCTTGTTTGTTTGCTTGGTTGGTGGGGTTTTTTTTGATATTTTTTGAGACAAGGTCTCACTCTATCGCTCAAGCCGGAGTGCAGTGGCACGATCATGGCTCACTGCAGCTTTGACCTCCTGGGCTCAGGTGATCCTTCTGCCTCAGCCTCCCAAGTAGCTGGGACTACAGGTGTGTGCTACCATGCCCAGCTATTTTTTTTCTAGAGATGCAGTTTCGCTATGTTGCCCAGGCTGGTCTCGAACTCTTGGGCTCGAGCCATCTGCCTGCCTAGACCTCCAAAAGTGCTGGCATTACAGGCGTGAGCCACTGCCCCCAGCCGAGGATATATATTTTAATTCAATGTGGTGGTTCAATATTGTGATTCTTTAAGAAAAGCAAGAGGATATGAACAGGCAGGAACTTAGAGAAAGCTTCAAATCTGACCATGTGTTAGTACTTCAGGAGGCTGGGAAATTCATAGATGTGATGGCTTTATTGATGTGGCAACTCTGCTAAGCTATAGTTCCCAGTTATTCAATCAAACTAATCTAGGTGTTGCTGGGGAGGCATTTTGCAGATGTATTTAAAACCCATGATCAGTTGACTTTAAGTAAGGAAAATTCCCCTTGGGTAATCTGGGCACACCTAACTAAATTTGTTGGAAGGCCTTAAAAGCAGGTTTGAAGTTTCCTTGGAAAAGAGGAAAGAATCTGCCTATTCCTGTAGGGGTCCCTACTGCTCATTATTTCCCTTTCCTGACTGCCTGCCCTATGGTTTTGGACTTGCTTAGCCAATGCCCATATCACGTAAGCCAATTCCTTGTACTGAATAATACATATATCCATCCTAAAAAATAACTAAATAAAAAACATCTCTCCAAATTTCTAGTTCCTGGTTTAAAGTTCAGAACTATATCATGACCAGGCACAGAGGCTCCATGCATGTAATCCCAGCACTTTAGGAGGCCAAGGAGGAAGAACTGCTTCAGGCCAAGAGTGAGACCAGGCTGGGCAACATAGCAAGACCCTGTCTCTATAAAGAAAATGTTTTAAAAAATTAGCCAGGTGTGGCCCGGCACAGTGGCTCACACCTGTAATCCTAGCACTTTGGGAGGCTGAGGCAGGCAGGTCATCTGAGGTCAGGAATTCGAGACCAGCCTGGCCAACATGGTGAAGCCCCGTCTCTACTAAAACTACAAAAATTATATGGGCGTGGTGGTGGGCGCCTGTAATCCCAGCTACTTGGGAGGCTGAGGCAGGAGAATCACTTCAACCCTGGAGGAGGAGGTTGCAGTGAGCCAAGAAGATCGTGCCATTGCACTCTAGCCTGGGTGACAGAGAGAAACTCGGTCTCAAAAAAAAAAAAGAAGCAATTTATTTAAAAAATGGTGACTACTGTATTTATCTGAGGTATGCTGTCACCTAACAGATTTCTAACATGTATATATTTTGGTGTGAGTAGCTGATGTTATTCATTTTTACTGCTATGTATTACTGCATTATTTGAAAGCACCCCATTCATTTATCTATTCTCCTATTTATGGTTATTTTATTTGTTTAGAATTATTTGTTATTCAATCAGTAACTCTTTGAAGCTTTTCATACATGTCTACTGGGTCACATATTTAAGGGTTTTTCTGGGTCAACACTTAAGATTAGAATCCCTGGAGATTATATGGTAAACCCAGGTTGAATTTACAAGATATTTATACAGTAGTAATATCAATTCACTTTGCCTTCCTTAGTATAAAGATCTAGATCTTTGCCAACAACATGATATTATCAGGCTGTATTAGTTTCCCGTTGTTGTCATAACAGATTACCACAATTTAGTGGCTTAAAACAACACAAATATATCTTCTTAGAATTCTGGAGGCTGTAATTCCGAAGTCAGTTTCACTTGGCTAACGTCAGGGTGTGAGTGGGGCTGATTTCTTCTGGAAGCTCTGGGGGAAATATCAAATATCTGTGTCCTTGTCTTTTTCAACTCCTAGTGACCATCTGTATTGCTTGGCCTGTGGCCCCTTACTCCACCTTCAAAGTGCATTGCTCCAATCTCTGCTTCTGTCATTGCATCAGAAAGATTTTTTATTTTAAATAACAGCAACAGTCATAACTTTTTAGGCTCCGGTATTTAGCTGCATGTGCCATTTTTTTTTCTTTCTTTGTTGTTGAATTTTGTTGGCTGTTTTGGGATCCCATAAGTTTTGATCTGCCTAAGATTTATTTCTAAAGTATTTCCTGAGCTGAGACTGGCGCTATAGAACTGCACTGACCATTACCTAAAGACGTGGAGTGCTTCTGGTCACTGACCTTTTAAATGTCATAACAGCCTGATTGAATATTTGATTGCTTATAAACCTCTCTCTGGCACTACACTTATAATCTTGAACTTTTAATATTCTGACACTGTGCAATCTTTAATCAGGTGCGACTGTCATAACAAGGCAATGTAATTTTCCAGTCTTTGCACAAATGTTTTCATAGTTTAAATAGAGGTGCTTATAATATTAGTCCACAAAGGAACTTTTTGCATCAACCAAAGATCAGAATAAAACCACAGCAGATTAAAAGAAAGATATTTTCACTGAATGGGTGATGAATACTACCCTGATAAACGACTTGGCTTATATAGTTAGTAAATTTATTTAATAATAAATATTATGAATATTAAATAAGTTTATTTACTTAATAAATGTATTGAGTCACTATTCTGTGCCAAGCATTGTACTATGGGTTTTGATATGATGTTATACAAATAGAGGTAAGACACAAATGAATGAATGTTTACAATATGGGGCATGTAGCAATGGGGGCAAACATGAAGTGCTCTGATACCTAATCTAATACTGGGGAGATCCAGGGAGAACTTTGTGGACACAATGATGTCTAATCCATCCTATCTATCACCAAGTTCTACCTACTCCACCTCCCCAAAAAACACATCCCAAATCCTACCAGTTCTCTCCACTTTCACTGCCTTAGCCCAAACACAAGCCTCCATCATCTTCCATAGTAGCTACATAACTGGTCCCCATTAGACTGCAAGCTTCAAAGGGCAAACATTTTTGTCTGTTTTGTTTGCTGAGAGATCCCAAAGACTGCCTGACACATAGTGGGTGGTCAATACATATTATTAAAATTATTATTTTTTGAGATAGGGTCTTGCGCTGTTGCCCAGTCTGGAGTGGAGTGGTGTGATCACGGATCACTGCAACCTCGACCTCTCAGACTCAAGCCATCCTCCAGCCTCAGCCTCCTGAGTAGCTGGGACTACACGTATACACCACCATTCCTGGCTATTTTTTTTTTTGTATGTTTTTTGTAGAGATGGGGTTTCACCATGTTGCCCAGGCTGGCCTTGGACTCCTGGGCTCAAGAGATCCAACCGCCTCAGCCTCCCAAGGTATTGGAATTATAGGCTTGAGTCATCGCACCCAGCCCCATACATATTCTTTTGTTGCTGTTGTTGCTGCTGCTGTTGTTTTTTTGAGACAGAGTCTCATTCTGTTACCCAGGCTGGAGTGCAGTAGCACAATCTTGGCTCATGTAACCTTCTCCTCCTGGGCTCAAGCAATCCTCCCACTTCAACCTCCTGAGTAGCAGGGACTGCAGGTGCGTGCCACTGCACCCAACTAATTTTTGTTATTATTATTATTTTTTTCAATAAAGTGGTGTTCTGCCATGTTGCCCAGACTGGTCTCGAACTCCTGGGCTCAAACCATTAGTCTGCTTCGGCCTCCCAAAGTGCTGGGATTACAGGTGTGAACCATAGTGCCTAGCTCCCATACATATTCTTGAATAAATAAATAGTCTTATCTTACGCTACTGGCCCACTGCAATTCAGCAGCCAAAGAGGTGTTTTTAAAAATGCAATTGCATCATCTCCTACCACCCCCATCTCCCTCACCTCACCCTCTTACTACATAGTCCAGCAGTTCTGAAGTAGTTTTTCAGTTCTTGGAACATTCTCATTTCTCATGAATCCATTAGGCAAACTCCTTCTAATTCTAACAGTTCAGATCAAATACTCTTCTCTCATGGAGCTTACAATCATGTGAGGATGATAGGCATCAAACAAGTAAATAGATTAACAAAACAATTTCAAAAGTGATGAGTGACGTACAAAAAAATAAAGCAAGGTTAAGTGAAAGAAGAATTGGCTATACAGTAGCTAGAGAAGACCTCTCTGAAGAGGGGACCTGTGAGCTGACACTTAAATGGTTTGAAGGAGTCAGGCGAGCAAACTGGAAGAACTTTCAGGACTTTTCAGGAGGGAGGAAACAAAATGCAAAGAGACTGCAGGAGGAGCAGCTTTGCTTATTGAAAATAGCATGTGAGAATGGAACAAAGTAAGCAAGAAGGATAGGGTGAGGGTTTTTTAGTTCATAGAAAAAAGTTTGGATTTTATTCTAAATGTGATGGAAAGCCTGAAACCATCCCATCACCTGCAGAACAAATCTCAAGTTCTTTCCTGTGGTCCCCCAGCACTGAGTGATCTTCCTTCTTATCGACTTTTCTTCTCCTGTCCCTTCTTGGCCAGCCATACTGGTCTTATTTCTCTTCCTGGAACACCTCAAACTTGTCCCTGCCTCAGGACCTTTGCACTTGCTGTTCCTGATCTGGAGTACATTTTCCCCAGATCCTCCCATGCTGACTATTTCTTGTCATTCCAGGCTTAGCTTAAAAATTATCTCCCTGGAGCTGGGCGTGGTGGCTCACACCTATAATCCCAGCCCTTTAGGAGGCCAAGACAGATGGATTGCTTGAGCTCAGGAGTTGCAAACCACCCTGGGCAGCATGGCAAGACCCTGTCTCTACAAAAAATACAAAAATTAGCTGGGCATGGTGGCGTGCCTGTAGTCTCAGCTACTGGGGAGGCTGCGGTGGGAGGATTGCTTGAGTCCAGGAGGTCAAGGCTGTAGTGATCTATGATCACACCATTGCACCGCAGCCTGGGCAACACAGCGAGACCCTGTCTCAAAAAACAATTATATCCCTGGCTATATTTGTTTCCTAAGGCTGCCATACAAATTGTCACAATTGAGTGACTTGAAACAACAAAAAATTATTCTTACAGTTCTAGAGGCCTGAAGTCCAAAGTCTAGGTATCAGTAGGCCCACACTCCCTCTGAAAAACTCTAGGGAAGAATCCTTCCTTGCCTCTTCCAGTTTCTGGTGGCTCCAGGTGTTCCTTGGTTTGTGGTAGCGTGGCTTCAGTCTCTTGGCTCCATCTTCACAAAACCTTCCTCTCTGTGTGTCTCCATGTCTTCTCTCTTTCTGACTCATAAGGATGCTTGTCATTGGATTTAAAGCCCACCTTGTCCAGGATAATTTCATCTTGAGGTCTTTCCTAAATTACATCTGCAAAGTCTTTTATTCTAAATAAGGTCACATTCTGAGGTTCCAGGTGGACATATCTTTTTGGAGACCACCACTCAATCGACTACATTTACCTTTCAATCTAAGTCAACCATCCAGTCACTTTCTAGCACATCACTGTGCTTGATTTATTATCTGAAAGTACCTTGTCTATTTATTTTTCTTACTTATTGTCTTTCTTCCCTAGACTATAAGCTCTGTGAAGGCAGAGACCTCTTGTGTCTTGTTCACTGTTATATCTCCAGTGCCCAGCATAGTGCCTGAAACATACCAGACTCTTAGTAAATATGTGTGGAATGAAGAGATGAAAAATTTAGATCTGAAGGGTGAGTGGAGTTAGTCACACAAAGAAAGGTGGGAACAGGGAAGTGTCTTTCCAAGCTGAATGAGCGAAGGCTAAGGCATGATAGAGAACATGGCTGGAACATAAGATTTCCTGGGGAATGGGGTATGGGACAATCAGATCCTGGAGTTTTATAAGCAGTGTTGAGGGGTCTCTCTGAAGTCTCTCAGACCAGGTGACTTTAAGGTCTCTGCCCCATGTACATACAGGAGCAATCCTCTGGGCACATTGCCTTCTCACATGGATCCTCGCTTTTTCTGTGGCACCTTAGCAGACTGTTGACTACTTGTTGGAGCTGGAAGCTGAGGAAGTTCTCCTTTGCAGGCCTCTGAAGGTGCTAGTGCCACTTGGCTTCCTTGTCTTTTCTCTACAGAGGCTATTTCAAAACACCAGTGATTTCCTCAATTGCCTATGCCACAACCCCTCTCATCGTTTTTAGCACTTGATCTCATAACCAAAGAGAAAATAGAGGCCAGCAAGAGAGAATTTCTTGTCCAGAGCTCTGGGGTAAATCAGCTCACTAAGGTCTATACAAAATTCTGTAATTACTGGGGCTTAGAGTTTGACAAATATAAAGTGGCAGAGATGAGGGTGGAGAGGTGGACAGGGTCCAGATCAGGTAGGCACTTATAAAAGATGTTTGCCTTTCTTATCAGAAGTGTACAGGTCATATGCAAAGTTAGGCAGATGTGGTATCTGCCTTCTGGCAGTTTATCTGAAATTTGTCTGCTGGGAAGTTTTCAGTGGTAAGGCTAAGACTAATTTTTTTTTTTTTTTGACAAAGTCTTGCTCTGTCTCACAGTCTGGAGTGCAGTGGCACTGTCTCAGCTCACTGCAATCTCCACCTCCCAGGTTCAAGCGATTCTCCTGCCTCAGCCTCCCGATTAGCTGGGATTACAGGTGCCTGCCACCATGCCCTGCTAATTTTTCCATTTTTAGTAGAGACGGGGTTTCTCCATGTTGGCCAGGCTGGTCGTGAACTCCTGACCTCAGGTAATCTGCCCACCTCGGCCTCCCAAAGTGCTGGGATTGCAAGCGTGAGCCACCGCACCTGGCCAAGACTAATCTTGATTAATACATTACTCTTTTCTGTTTTTATTTGACCAAAAGGTATGTGAAAATCAATATTGTAGTTTAGGTCAAGCACAGTGGCTCACTCCCATAATCCTAGCATTTTGGGAGGTCAAGGTCTTAGAATCACTTGAGGCCAGGAGTGGGAGATCCACCTGGGCAACATACTGAGAACTCATCTCTAAAAAATAGAAAAGTTTGTTGGGCATGGTGGCAGATGCCTGTAGTCTCAGCTCCTCAGGAGGCTGAGGTGGGAGGATCCCTTGAGCCTAGGAGTTGGAGGCTGCAGTGAGCTGCGATGGTGACACTGCATTCCAATCTGGGAGACAGAGTGAGATCCTGTCTACCAAACAAGCAAGCAAACAAAAAAGTGCAGTTTAATGAATATTTATTGTGTACCTGGTAGGAACCAGTGCTTTCCCAATATACTACCTTAAATCAGCACACATTTATTTTGAAGTCGCTTGCTCGATCTTAAAAATCATGAGAAATTTGCATTCTACTCTATAGTACTTCTGGATTTATTCTGATACACAAATAATTCTGTTCCCTCTCTTTTCCCTCCTTGAGTCAAATGGATGCTCCAGGGAGATCCATATGCATCTTGTGGCTTTTTGCATCCCAAGTTCAATTCCTCCAGTTCTACAAGCACTTTTCGGCCCTCTTAAAAGCATCTCTCTTATACAAGTTAGCCACCTGGAGTTCAGGGATGTCCCGAAACGGAGTCAGTGTCATAAACCTACTACGTACTGACTCAGGATTTGAGCTCAACTCTCCCAAAGATTGTTTCCAATACATCACAGTCATGCAGGTTCTGGGGGCTTCTATAGAAAACACAAGATACTACCTCAGACTTCTATGGGCTCATAAGCGTAATGAAGAGGTGAGATATGATACATGAAAAGGTAACTACTAGTGTAGGATCATTTATAATTCAGTGCATGAGAGTAGTCCGGCTAATTGTTAATATTGGTCTGAGAAAATTGTTTTCTTGTTTGTTTTTGGTTCTTTTTTTTTTTTTTTTTTTTGGAGACAGGGTCTTGCTCTGTCATCCAGGTTGGAATGCAGTGGCGATCATAACTCACTGTAACATTGAACTCCCGGGCTCAAGCGATTCTCCCACCTCACCCTCCCAAGTAGCTGGGACTACAGGCATGTGCCATCACACCTGACTAATGTTTTAATTTTTTATTTTGTAGAGACAGGTCTTGCTGTGTTTTCCAGGCTGGTCTCAAACTCCTGAACTCAAACAATCCTCCCGCCTTGGCTTCTGAAAGCAATGGTATTACAGGTGTGAGCCACCATGCCCAGCCAATAAAATTTATTTTTATTTTTATTTTACTTTTATTTTTTGAGACAGGATCTCATTTTGGCACCCAGGAATCCAATGGCTATCATAGTTCACTGCAGCCTTGACCTCCTGGGCTCAAGTGATCCTCCCACCTCAGCCTCCCAAGTAGCTGGGACCACAGGCGTGTGCCACCACACCCTGCTAATTTTTATATTTTTTAAGAGCCGGGGTTTCCCCATGTTGCCCAGACTGGTGTTGAACTTCTGGGCTCAAGCGATCCACCCACCTTGGCCTCCCAAAGTGCTGACATTATAGGCATTAGCCACCATGCCCATCTGAAAATTGTTTTGTCATTATAAAATGTTTGGGGGAGACAGCTCCCGATTTTCAGAAATCACTGCGAGACAATGGAAAAACATGGCCAGTATCCTGTTGGGTGGAGTATTTTATGAGTGGACAAAGCAGTCCTTCACTTCAGGCAGTTGGTTTTAAATGGCCCATATGCTTGAACCTTCCCCAAGCCCAAGGCAATACTGAGTCACTGCTATTTCTTAGCGTTTCTCACCTTTTTCTCTCCTCCCTGTGCCAGGACATGCCTCAGCACTTTATGGTTTCTTGATAGTTCCTTTGTGACCCAGGAAGATACCAGGTGAAGTAAGAAAGTGCTCAAGAACTCCATCTTGGCAAGACACATTTACCTTGCAGCCCTTCTTTGTGTGCCAAGCCCAGCTGCCACCCCGGTGGTCTATTTGAGGGCCTCTTCTGAGCACTACAGAAAGGTGGTAGTAAGCAGCACAGGGTTTGGAGGAGAAAAGCAAGCATTTCCGGCCTCTCACAGCTTTGGTCTTGCTTTTGCCAGGCCTGTATGCCTCATTTCGGCATGGCTGGGATGCTTGAGAAGTCATTTAGCTTTGACTGGCAAGGGCTTGCCATTTCTGGATTTAAATAGATTTAAATAGAGTCTAACAGGGGCAATTGCATTTCTTCACTTTCAAGAGCTATATTTTTCTCTCGTGAGTTAAAAAAAAAATGCACACGAAAAAGCCCCAACTTCATTATGCTTCGGTCACAGCAGGGAATTTATAGCAAGAGCCCAGCTGTTTGCAGCTCATGCCAGAGTTTTTTGATCCTAATGTAATTGAGCTCACATTTTTGAATCGGAAAATAATATTCAGAGGAGCCCACTCCTGAGTTTTCAGGTTTCCAGGCCAAGCAACGGTTCCTGAATCCATTCTGGGCTGTCCTTTCCTCATACCTTTTCCTCTTCACCCTCAGAGTCGTTTGCTCCTTTCCTGGAACTAGACCTATGACTGTGCAAGTCTCTTTCTGTGCACACAGTGTTCTAACTATTCTTTTGAAGGAAAAAAAAAGTCTCACTGTTTTATTCCTTAACCCTTGCCTTCACTACTTAAAACTCCTTGCTATTCATTGTGCTTCATACATTCAACAATAATACATCCAAACAAAACTACTAAATGTAACTCATTTCTTTGGTATGAAACCAGATACCATACTAAGGGCTTTATGTGCATCTCCTCTTTTGTTCCTCCCAACAACTTTCTGAGGAAAGTCCTGTTATTGTTTCCATTTTACAGATGGTGTATTTGAGGCTTAGGGAGGTGAGCTGACTTCTAAAGGTCACACAGTGGTGGAGTGTGGCTTCAATCTCACTTGTACCAGGTTCAGAGTTTTAACCCTGCTGCTGTACAGGATTCGCCACCTGAAACTTTTGAGTGCTAAGTTCTGTGGGAGATGCTAAGGGCAAAAAAGACATAGTTCTTGCCCCCACAGAGCTTGAGCAGGAGTTGGAGAAAGCACTAAGCATAGTAACATGAAGAGCCAGCACCTCACTTTTGCCACCCTTAAGGGGTCCTCGTGAGGGCCAAATGAAATGATATTTAAAAGCACTTGTGAGGCTGGGTGCGGTGGCTCAAGCCTGTAATCCCAGCACTTTGGGAGGCCGAGACGGGCGGATCACGAGGTCAGGAGATCGAGACCTTCCTGGCTAACACGGTGAAACCCCGTCTCTACTAAAAATACAAAAAAAAAATTAGCCAGGCGAGGTGGCGGGCGCCTGTAGTCCCAGCTACTCGGGAGGCTGAGGCAGGAGAATGGCGCGAACCCGGGAGGCGGAGCTTGCAGTGAGCTGAGATCCGGCCACTGCACTCCACCCTGTGTGACAGAGCGAGACTCTGTCTCAGAAAAAAAAAAAAAAAAAAAGCACTTGTTTCAGGCCAGGCATGGTGGCTCACACCTGTAATCCCAGCATTTTGGGAGGCTGAGGCGGGCAGATCACTTGAGGCCAGGCATTTGAGACCAGCCTGGGCAACATGGTGAAACCCCGTCTCTACCAAAAATGCAAAAATTAGCTGGGTGTGGTGGCACATGCCTGTAATCCCAGCTACTTGGGGGGCTGAGGTAGGAAAATCACTTGAACCCAGGAGGTGGAGGTTGCAGTGAGCCAAGACTGTGTCACTGCATTCTAGCCTTGATGACAGAGCAAGACTCTATCTCCAAAAAAAAAAAAAAAAAAAGCACTTGGTTCAAAGTGCAGTGCTAGATGGGTGCTTGCTGTTGCTATTGGTGTTATACCAGCAACAGTCCAATCCTGAGCCAGTCACCTGCATGGCTGGAAGGGCAGGTGTAGGAGGATGGCGTGGTGAGAACTGTTAAAATCACACTTATAGAAACTCATGCAGAATGTGGAATTTTGTCTGTCACATTCTGGCTAACCTAGCATTGCATACTTGCAGTTTGGCTGGGAAGGTAATAACAATAATAGCAAGCACATATATAGCTCTGATTATATAGCAGACATTGTTGTAATTGTTTTACAAATATTAACTTATTTAATTTTGTTATTTATTTTTTAGACTTTAATTTTTTTAGAGATGAGGTCTCACTCTGTTGATCATGCTGGAGTGCAGTGATGCTGTAAGTGCTCACTGTAGTCTCAAACTCCTAGCTCAAGCAATCCTCCTGCTTCAGCCTCTCAAGTGGCTTGGACTACAGACACTGAAGGATTGTGTGTGAGCATTGCACTCCTAGATTCCTCACCTCAGTGCCCCCTTCCCCTTCAGTAACTAAGTCCTGTTGATTCTACTTCCTGAATGTCTTTTCTTTTCTTTTTTTTTTTTTGAGACAGACTTTCTTTCTTGTTGACCAGGCTGGAGTGCAATGGCGTGGTCTCAGCTCACTGCAACCTCCGCCTCCCAGGTTCAAGTGATTCTCCTGCCTCAGCTTCCCAAATAATTGGGATTACAGGCACCTGCCACCATGCCCGGCTAATTTTTGTATTTTTAGTAGAGACGGGGTTTACCATGTTGGCCAGGCTGGTCTCGAACTCCTGACCTCAGGTGATTTGCCTGCTTTGGCCTCCCAAAGTGGTGGGATTACAGGCGTGAGTCACCGTGCCTGGCCCCTGAATGTCTTTTCTATTCATCCCCTGCTCTCCCTCTGCACTGCCCTCACTACTGCTTTGGTTTAGATTCACATCATCTCCCACCTGGAGGATTGTAGCAGCAGCCATCCTAGGCTTTGCTGGTACTACTCTCACCCCTTCACGTCCCCAAGGCAATAAACGGCTTCTTTTTGTTGTTATTCTTGCTGTTTTGGTTCTTAGTCTCTCTGTTATTATATTGCACTTAATAGAGCCATTACTCATTAAAAAAAACAAAACAAAACAAAACTCTAGTCCAGTTTAATCTTTAAGACTTGACTCTCTGTTGTTACTGATCAGATGGAAAGTTTTTACTGCTGTCTAGGAGGGAAGAATTTAGATTGGAACTCCCAGTGTGCCATGAATTATTTTCCTTGTGGTTACTCAGCAGTGATTCCTGGCCTCTCCTCCCAAATAAGGCTCAGGCCTGCATTCAAGCACCCACAGGTGGGAGCCAGGATGGTTGCAGTTCCTGTCGGCATGTTAGCCGGTTCCAGCTGCTCTGCAAAGGGGAGACGGGGCAGGAGAAAACGATGCCTGCTTTGGATGAAGCTCAACTTTTTCTCCAGAAGAACCCAGTGAGTAATGAATCAGACCCTGAACGTCCTGGAACACTAAACCCAATGCCACTGTCAGCTCCCTCCAAATCACAGTCATTTCCACATAGTGGCTCAGCCTAGGCCTGGTTCTCCAAACCATCCAAACAGAGAGGGGGAAAACCATCCTCAACACCCAGAGTGCAATTTTACGGAGGAGATTTATTTTTACGTTGATTTGGAACATAAATACTGTAAATATCCTCCACCCCATTGGCTTTTTTTTTTTTTTCAGAGCTCTAGTTAATGGGGTAACTTTCTGGCTTGCACTTTATCAAGTTGATAGAACTGTTTAATGAAACCCGCGGAGATTGGACAATTTAGTCTAATGGTCAGTTGCAACCCTTGATGTAAGTAATTTCCAGCAATACTGTATGTATCAAACGTCCAACCTGCCAGTGGTTATCAATATCCATTATGCTTTTGGTTGGCTTGAACCATTAATAACTTGTCAGATTAAGCAATTAGGCTGTCTCTACTTGCCAGGGGAAATTGTTTTCCCCTAACTGATGATACTGGGTTTGTGGTTGTGCAGATAAGTACTTGGTCAAAATGTTTGGCGCATTCCTAGCTGAGTCTTTTTGATAGATAAGGAGCAAGAACTAAAATTCAAGAGGCTGAGAGGAACCTGCAGACAATCTCTGAGAAAAAGTATCTCAGTCATTCCGGTTCACTTTATAAAAGTAGCTTAATTATCACTGGTGCTCTCTAGTGAGGGACTTCATTTGATGTGTCACACAGATGGGACCACATTTCTCCACAGAGCTCCAGCTAAGTCGGAACATTCAGGTTTCAATTTGAAATGTGAACTATCTTGGATTCTTTAGAAAGCACATCAGGGACACTCTTGGGTCTTTGCCATTTTGCACACTTTCAAAAGCAAGATGGAGAAGGGAAGAGAGAGGGGTAAAGTTCAATGGAAACCTATTATATAATCCTCCCCTATGCTGTTCGTTTGTGGTCTCTCCTGAATTTTTTTGGTTTTGTGATTTTCTACTTACATTTTCATGTAACAGCACAAGAGTGCATGTTACTTTCTACCTTCATGTCTTTGTGCATTCTAGTGCAAAGGTGCACCTAGTGCACTTCACCTGCTGTGTTCTTTTTTTCCTCTTTACCAGTTTACACACAACCATCAGTTTGAAGACCTGGTCTGAAAACCACTTCCAAGGAGACCTTGCAGAGTAACTCCATGCATTCCTATCATGCATTTACTCAAAGTTTTCTTATTCCTTTGTCATCATTTCATATTTATCATTACATTGCTTTTATCCTATTTTAAAGATTTGCTGGTCAGGTGTGGTGGCTCATGCCTGTAATCCCAGCACTATAGGAGGCTGAGGTGGGTGGATCACTGGAGTCCAGGAGTTCAAGACTACGCTGGGCAACATAGGGAGACCTCATCCTACAAACAATAATAATCAAAATTAGCTGGGCATGATAGCATGCACCTGTAGTCCCACTACAGCCGAAAGGAGGCTGAGATGGGAGGATTGCTTGAGCCCCAGAGGTTGAGGCTGTGAGCTGTGATTTCATCACTGCACTGTGGCCTGGGTGACAGAGCAGGACACTGTCTCAAAAAATAGGGCAGAAAAAGGGCACATTGTGCCATGAGAGTGCATGAGTGGGGGACCCATCCTGGTTTAGACCTTAAGGAAGGTTTTCTGGAGGATGTGGAATTTGAGTTGAAATAAGAAAGAGAGAAGATCCCTTAAAGCAGAGGTGATAACGTGGGAAAGCAAAATGCCAGTGCCTGGAAGTAAAATTGGATGTTCCAGGACAGAAGTGGCACACTACCAGTGTGACCTGCTGTAGCAGTTCCAGTTTTGTAAGTTAAGTTTTATCTGAAGACAGCCATGCCCATTCATTTGCCTATTGTCTGTGGTTGCATATGTGCTACAAAGGCAGAGTTGAATAGTGACAGAGTTGAATCTTTGCAGAGTTGAATAGTTTCCGGAGACCATGTGGCTCCTTTGCAAAGCCTAAGGTATTTGCTATCTGTCCCTTTACAGAAGAAAATTTGCATACAAAATTAGCTGGGTGCGGTGGCGGGTGCCTGTAATCCCAGCTACTAGGGAGGCTGAGGCAGGAGAATCACTTGAGCCTGGGAGGCGGAGGTTGCAATGAGCCGAGATCGCACCACTGCACTCCAGCCTGGGCGACAGAGTGAGACTCTGTCTCAAAAAAAAAAAAAAAAAGAAAGAAAGAAGAAAATGTCCCGGCCTCTGCGGTGGCATGCAAGAGAAAGCTAAGATGACAGGAAAAGAGGAATGTAGGGAATGATGAAGCTGAAGCTGAGACAGGGACCAGACAGACCATGCAAATTAAGGGTTTTAAACTTCATTCTAAGAGGATGAAAAAGAACTAAATGGTTTTAAGCAGGGGCATCAAAAGGGCTGTCCTAGTATAATACATACTGATCTTTAATCTTTTGTTTTTAATTTGGCAGTTCATCTTATAACTAGACCTATTCTTCAACCATATAATCTTTGTGTGTCTACTCTTTCATCATAGGGTTGTATTGTAATTCAGAAAGTTGCCCATCTTTTGAAATTAGATGTACTCAGCAGTGAACATCTTTGTGCATATTGTTGTTAATTCCATATTGTTGTTAATTTCTTAGAAGTGGAATCGTTGGGTCAACAGGTATATGCATTTTAAAGGCTTTTGCATCTCTGGTGTTTCCAGTCTTCCAGAAGTCATGTTTACTACCACCATCAAGGATGAGTGTATTTGATTCCCACACTCTTAGGAAAAATTTAAATATGTTTGTCAATTTTATGCAAGGAAACTATGTTTTCTTGTTGCTTTAATTTGCACTTCTGTGATTATTGAAGTGGGTAACATTACTTTCCCATATGCATTTCTTCTTTTGTGAAATTCTTGCTCATATTCTTTGCTTATTTTTGGGCTATTTATCTTTCATTGTTAATTTTTGATGAGCTTATTATATATTGAGGATATTAACTCTTTGACATCCATATTGTGAATATTTTTTCCAACTTAGATTTTTAGCTTTACGTTTTATTTGTGGGATTTTTGACAGAATATATAAGTGCTTATTTAATAAATAAATCATTTTTTTTGGGGTTACGCTTGAGAAGGCTCTCACCACACGGAGATTATGTAACATGCACATATATTTTCTACTAGTTTTAAACCAGTTTTTCTTTATATTTTAATCTTTAATCCATCTGGTATTTATTTTGGTAGTGGCACGAGATAGAGATCTAACAGATTTTTTTTCAAGGGGGAAAACTCTTTTTAGGGGAGAGGAAGAAATATCTCTTGGAAAAGTGGGAACTCTTTGATCAGAAACCCCAAACACTGTGTCTGGAAGAATGGCTCTTTGGGTGATGTGATATTGTGAAATATATATTTGGTCTTTGACCCAGTTTCCTGGCATACAACTCTTAAAATACTTAGAATCTCCAGTGTGAAGTATTTTTGTATGCTAATGATTGGCTTGATGGCTGGCAGCCTCTAGGCAGCTTCAGGATGGGGGATGGTCACCGGAAAGGCCAAGGCAGGATTAGAGGGTTGGGACTTTCAAATGACTGAAGTTTAAGTTAATCACCAGTGGCTGGTGGTTCAATCATGCCTATGTAATGAAGCCTCCATAAAAACCCAAAAGGCCAGAGTTCAGAAACTTGGAGGTTCCTAGGGGTAGTGCGCCCCCACAGAGAACACGGAAGCCCCATACCCCTTCTTATGTGCCCTTGCCTTATGCATCTCTTCATCTGGATCCTTTGTAGTGTCCTTTATCATAAACTGTTAAGTGTTTCTTTGACCTCTGTGAGCCCAACTAGAAAATTAATAGAACCCAAAGAAAAGGTCGCGGTAACCCCAGCTGGAAGCTGATCGGTTAGAAGTTCTGCAGGCTTGGATTTGTGACTGGTGTCTGAAGGGAGGACAGTCTTGTGGGACCGAGCCCCTCAACCTGTGGGATCTGACACTATCTCCAGGTAGACAGTGTCAGAATTGAATTGGAGGACACCCAGCTGGCATCCGACGCAGAATTGCTTGCTTGCTTGTTGTATGGGGAACCCCCTCCTCCTACACATTTGGTCACAGAAGTCTCTTCTGTGTTGATTGTTGCTGAATGAGAGAACAGAAAAAGCACTTTGAGTTTGCTTTTTCCACACGTATTTTGTGTCAGAGGAGTAAAATTTGCTACACCGGTCCAGGCTCAGAGAAACATGTGGTTTGGGGAAAGAAAGGATAAAAACAGACGAGGGTTGAGGAGCTTTTGATTCCTGGGTGGCCATGTGGTCACCCATGATATGGAACTGCAACTGTGCTGCGCTCAGTTATTAAAGGTGAAAGTTACTGGTGGAATCTAGAGATGGATCTGCCTCCTGGGGAGTGGGTTCACTGGATGCATAAGACAATGCGAACTAAGAAAAAAGTGAAATATTAATATCCTATTATGTGGTTATTGTTATCAGTAGTATGAAATTAAAAGACAGTGCTGGGTTGGACCATGATGTTAGACCAAGCTCAGATTTTAGTGAGTCTGAGCTTCGGCCGCTAGCCTCAAAGGGAAAAACTGCAGCAGAGACAACAGAAAAGTACCTCTAATACCAAGAAGCTAGCCAGTGTGGGGGAAGGGCCACTCAAAATAACAATTGAAACTAAGGGTCTAGTGTGAAGGAATTGTTTCATTTTGTAGATCAGTATCATCAGTCTCCTGGGGAGCTTTTATTAAAATGCATTATAAGAGTAATGGGTTAATTTAGGGGCAGTAGCTTTTGTTATGAATGTTGCAGAGGGGAAGGGCATAGTTTGGTTGATGCAGGACCCACTGCTTGTTATGGTCACAGATGTCTATACATAATCCTGACACACAGGAGATTATTCTTGAGGGAACAACAAGCTTGGTGGACTGGATAGAAGCCACTGTAAAATGTTGCCCTGAGAAGGGAGACTGTCCAGCTACCCCTGACTGTCTGCTGCTTCCAACCCCAGAGGAAGCAGAAGATAGGCCTCCTGTGCAAACCGTGTGACTTTATCATGACCAGGATATTCACCAGGTCATTGTAAATGCTGTGATTAAGAGGGCCCTTTTTGCATGGTCACCTCATGTAACTTTACTGTTACAAAATTGGAGAAGCCTTATTGAATTTGCTCTCAGATTCCTTTCACGGGTCTTATGGATGCTAATAAAAACATTAAGTTAATTAACAAGAGAAAGACGAAAGACAGAGGGGAGAGTCAAAAGCCTCATCCCAGGAAGGTGGAATTTTTTTTTTTTTGAGATGGAGTCTTACTCTGTCGCCCAGACTGGAGTGCAATGGTGTGATCTCGGCTCACTGCAACCTCTGCCTCCCAGGTTCAAGAGATTCTCCTGCCTCAGTCTCCTGAGTAGCTGGGACTACAGGCACCCACCACACCCGCCCGGCTAATTTTTGTATTTTTAGCAGAGACGGGGTTTCACCATGTTGGCCAAGCTGGTCTCGAACTCCTGACCTCAAGCGATCCACCCGCCTTGGCCTCCAAAAGTGCTGGGATTGCAGGCGTGAGCCACGACGCCGGCCTGGAAGGTGGAAATTTTTTTTTTTTTGAGATGGATTCTCGCTCTGTCGCCCAGGCTGGAGTGCAGTGGTGCGATCTCCACTCACTGCAAGCTCCGCCTCCCGAGTTCCCGCCATTCTCCTGCCTCAGCCTCCCGTGTAGCTGGGACTACAGGCGCCCGCCACCGCGCCCGGCTGATTTTTGTATTTTTAGTAGAGGCAGAGTTTCACTGTGTTAGCCAGGATGGTCTCGATCTCCTGACCTCGTGATCCGCCCGTCTCGGCCTCCCAAAGTGCTGGGATTACAGGCGTGAGAAATAAGGTGAATAAAGAAAACAATGATAAAGGTGAAACTGAGGAGAAAAAGAGAAGGGAGAGTCATGGGACTTGTCCCAGCAGGGTGGAAATCTCCAGAGGGTTATTAAGTAATTGGGGCTGGGCGTGATGGCTCACGCCCGTAATCCCAGCACTTTGGGAGGCTGAGGTGGGAGGATCCCTTGAGCCCAGGAGTTTGAGATCAGCCCAGGCAGCATAGAGAAACCCTGTCTCTAAAAATAATACAAAAGTTAGCCGGGCATGATGATGCCGGCCTGTGGTCCCAGCTACTCAGGAGACTGAGGTGGGAAGGTCACCTGAGCCCGGGGAAATTGAGGCTGCAGTGAGGCCCTGCCTCAAAAAAAAAAAAAAAAAGGAAAAACTCAGTGCTCATAAGAGTTCTATAATAAAGTGGAAATGGTTTATAGAGCTCATGCTCCCTGGGGATTGCAAGGAAGAGATACGCATGAGCAGGAATCCTGTTTTTTTCTAGGACTGACTCTGGAACTGTCTGTGTTTGAGGAGCTGCTGGATTCTACAGTACCCTATAAGCAGCTCCCAACAGACTGTCAAGGAGCTGCTTGGTTTGTGGGTGACCGTTCCATGGTGAATGGTTAACATCCTATTTGGAAGGATGCCACTCTGATCAAGGAAGGTAAAAACAAATCAGCCAACTGGCTGAATTACATATTTCTTCCCTAGCAGTGATGGAAGAATTGAACAGTGGTGAAAATCCTTGTGTTTGGATTTTTACTGACTTGTGGGCAATGGCCAATAGCCTGGCCATATAGTCAGACAGAGGGCAGTGGAAACCTGGCCTTTTAAAGGGATGCTTATGTGGGGCACAGCCCTTTGGAAATTGGAGGGGTGCATTAAAAGGTGCATGTCGATGCCCATCAGAAGAGCCCCTTCCAAATCTGGAATTGACAAACAAGTAACCCCATGTGCTCCTTTGAGGTGGCCACCTGGGTTCATGAAATAAGTGGATGTGGGGAAACTGCAGCAGTACAGACATGGGTTGAATCTAGACATGTTTCTTTTGCACCCTCTCAGGAACATTATGCCAGTAAAAACTGTTCTGTCTGTCAGCAAGAGACACTGCCAATGGCTATGGGGCAGATTCCCTGGTGGGAAGGCCCTGAACACAGCTGGCAAGTGAGACTGATGCTGGTAGCCCTGGAGGGCCACAAATGGGTCGTGACAGGAATAGACACTGATTCTGGACTGGGCTTTGTTTACCAGATGGAAGATGAAAATGCTCAGAATGGCCAGGCACGGTGGCTCACACCTGTAATCCCAGCACTGTGGAAGGCCCAGGCGGGTGGATCACTTGAGGTCAGGAGTTCAAGACCAGCCTGACCAACATGGTGAAAACCCATCTCTAGTAAAAAACAACAACAACAACAACAACAAACCAAAATTAGCCAGGCGTGGTGGTGCATGCCTGTAATTCCAGCTACTTGGGTGGCTGAGGCAGGAGAATTGCTTGAACCCGGGAGGTGGAGGTTGCCATGAGCAAAGATTGCACCATTGCACTCCAGCCTGGGCGACAAGAGCGAAACTCCGTCAAAAAAGAAAAAAAAAAAAAAAGCTCAGAATGCCATTAAAAACAAAACAAAACAACCCAAAGATATTACACAGATTCGGTCATCCAACCACCGTTTCTTCCGACCAAGGTACCCACTGTATAGCCCCATAATGCCCAGAAATGGGTAAAGAGATATCCTCAGAGTGACAGTGTCATAGAGAAATTGAATGGGCAATTAAAACATTGGTTATCTAAAGCAGGGGGACATAAAAGCATGAAGGGCTGGTTTACATGCCTTTATGAGTGTGTGCCCATACTCAAGATGAGCGAGCCTAAATGAATGTCCCCACTGTATTTTCCTGCATTTTGCTGGTTAATCTGGGGAAGAGAGGATGGGGAAGGATGTTGGTATGACTATGCAATTTCTGCCAAGGGAGGAGTATGCTGATATAATAACTATACTTTTTCCCTTTCTTCTTCTCATCACCTTAATTGTTTTTTTCTTTACCTGATGCAGGGGTCACAGGACTACAGGTGCTGAAAGTAGGAAAGTTTTCTAAGAAAGCTTCTACCAGAATTCCTAAGGGTCTGGTGGAGGTGGGGTGTGCAAAACTGGGACTAACAGTGAATGTTGCTATATTCCCTGGTGGTAAAAATAGCCCACTAGTACTGCACTTGTGTCACCTCACCCTATCTAAATGGGAGTGGACCTAGGGAAAGTACTTGTTAGACTTTATTTATTTAAAGTCTAACTAGTATTGCTGCCTGCAATCTAGACCAGCACAGTGGTGATTCTAATGTCCCTTCCAAAGGTAAAAACAAGTTTGGATATTAATGGAGAGTAGGAAAAATAGTAGCAGAGGATAAAGGAATAAAGAAATTCATTATAAATTAAGGGAAATCTAATAAGAGATGACATTGTCTTAGCTGACTTATACCAGAAACCTGAAAGGGTGACGTATGTTTGCTGAGACCACTCCTGTGAATGGAAGGAAGCCTGCAAACCTGAGTGACCTCACCCTAGGAGACATTTCTATAATATGATGGGCTGGACTCATTATTAATGATTGGATTAGATTCTAGTAATGTGACAGTATCTTTTGAGTCATGTGTCCTTTTGACATAAGTGACCGGGTTCAAAAACCAGGTGGACTGTTATATTGAGAAGTATATATTTGATCTTTGACCCAATTTCCTGGCGTAAAACTCCAAAAATCCTTGGAATCTCCAAAGCTGTGTCTTTTTGAATGCTAACGATTGACTGATGGCTGGTAGCCTCTGGACAGCATCAGGATGTGGGCGGGTTACCAGAAAGAGCAGAGGAAAAACAGTTTATTTTCCCTCAGGTGAGGCGCAAGCATTTGAGACATTCGAGACATTTCAAAACCAAATGTTTACTTACTTTAGAACGAACTTAATATATGTATTTTTTAAAATCAGATCTTCACCCAAAAGTTGATATCCCCAAAACACTTCTACCTCCAAACAGCCACCACTCCAAAGCCTCAAGCCTCATTATTCCACCCAGAAGGACGCTTTAAAATTACTTTGGTGTCTTGTGTCCATATGAGGCAAACATTTCCAAATATAAGTGTATTTGTGACTTTAAATGTGTTTCCTTCACTTATCTTTATTCTTTGTGTTGTCTATGTAAAAACTCATTGTTTTATTTATTTCATGAACACATGTATAGTATTTATTATATACTAGGAACTGTTCTTTTTAAATTAAATTAAATTAAATTTTTTGAAACAGAGTTTCGCTTTTTCGCCCAGGCTGGAGTGAAGTGGCGTGATCTTGGCTCACTGCAACCTCCTTCCCCCGGGTTCAAGCGATTCTCCCACCTCAGCTGGGATTACAGGCATGCACCACCATGCCCGGCTAATTTTTGTCTTTTTAGTAGAGACAGGGTTTTACCATGTTGGCCAGGCTGGTTTCGAACTCCTGACCTCAAGTGATCCACCCGCCTTGGCCTCCCAAAGTGCTAGGCTTACAGGCATGAGTGGCCAGGAACTGTGTTCTTAGCGCTGTTATTCTTTTTTTTTTTTTTTTTTTACTTTTCATAACAGCCCTGTGTTATAGGTAAAGCTATCGTCCTCATTTTACAGCTGAGGAAACTGAGGAACACCAAAGTTCAGCGACCTGTTTGAAGTCACACATGTAGCAGGTCATGACTGTATTCTGTTTCCTTAAATGACAGAGTAGAGAAGGAATTTTTTTGGGGGGAGCAGGGGGCATGGGGAGGTATGGAAAATTCCCTCTGTGGGCAGAAACAAGTGGCATCACAGGAAGAAACTGAAGTCTGAACTCATAGGCTCACAGAATTATTCCTTCGCAAAATGTGAATCATGTGGTCTAGAGGCTACTGCCCTCACATAAGCTTTTTTAGTTCTGTTTTTATTTCTACTTTAATTGTCCTATCAGTGTTCATGCCCAATATTGCCTTCTAATGTATATATACTCTTATTGTAAGCCATCTAGAATCTCCTTAGATATAGGCAGGTATAAATTATACTAAAAAGCCTGAAGTGTGCTCAAAACATTTAAGTGGAAGTAATATTAAGACAAAAGAAATTGTTTTTAACCTTAAAGGAAAGCAATTTGTACAAATGTTAATGAAAGTTCCATCATAACCACTGAAAGCTGGAAGCAACGAAATATTTAGCAAGAGATGAGTGGCTAAAGAAAACTACCACATCAGTGAGGTAGAATGTCTCATGGCCATTTTTTTCTTTTTTCTTTTCTTTTTTTTTTTTTCGGAGTCTTGCTCTGTCACCCAGGCTGGAGTACAGTGGCACGATCTTGGCTCATTGCAACCTCCACCTCCCGGGTTCAAGCAATTCTTCTGCCTCAGCCTCCCGAGTAGCTGGGACTACAGGCATGTGTCACCACACCTGGCTAATTTTTGTATTTTTAGTAGAGACGGGATTTCACTATGTTGGCCAGGCTGGCTCACGACCATTAAAAATCACCAATGTGGAGACTATAAGGAAATTAGTATTTGAATTGATAGTAAATGAAAAAGGTAGAATAAAAACAATAGGTACACATTTATAAATATGTGACAAAATACGGCCAAGCGCAGTGACTGACACCTGTAATCCTAGCAGTTTGGGGAGCTGAGGCGTGTGGATCACCTGAGGTCAGGAGCTTGAGACCAACCTGGCCAACATGGTGAAACTCTGTCTCTACTAAAAATACAAAAATTAGCCAGGCATCGTGGCGCATGCCTGTAATCCCAGCTACTCAGGAGGCTGAGGCAGGAGAATCGCTTGAACCCAGGAGGCGGAGGTTATAGTGAGACGAGATGGTGCCACTGTAGTCCAGCCTGACCTATGAGACTCCATCTCAAAAAAAGCGAGACTCCATCTCAAAAAAAAAAAAAAAGGGACAAAATATGAATACGTATGTCACTAATGGGAATACATTTAGGACTGATATCAGTAGCTAAATCGAATGTTATGGCTTTTGGTATAGAGAATTTAACATGATAATTAAAACTAATAAATTTAAAAGACTTTTTTTTTTTCAGACATAAAGGAATTGCCTCCCCGATAGTCTCTGTTATTCTTTCAAGCCTAGGAGGGGGTCTTAAGGCTATTTCTGGGCGGACAGGAAGGGGATCTACACTCTGGCCTTTTCCCCTGGGGGCTTGCAATTTTTCTGTGTGTTCGGGAAGTGCAGATTGGGCTTTCATTAGGAAAGGATCTAGTTCAGCATTCTTGTCATCACCAGCTGGGGATGAAGAGGCCAAGTTAATGGGAATCTTGGCAAGAATGCTGGGGAAAGGCAGGGACAGCAGAAGTGGCTCCTAGGGGAGCTGTGCAGCTGAAATGAAGTCAAACTGAGGCAGGCCAATCCCATTTAGTTCCGGCAGGTGCACAGAATCTCCTCTGGGAGCATGATACAGTTCCTACTATAGAAGTGCAGGTAGAGCAACACTTCACATGTAGATCAGGTAAATACAGGGGACTCTCAGACTAAAGAGGGAGAGGCAGAGCCAGGGCCCAGCCTATAGGAAGTGGTACTGACAGCAAGTAAGGCAGGTAGCTGGAACCCACAAATTGGCTGGAATATGATTAAAGACTTTCCCCACAACTGGGCATCAGAGCTTGGAGGAGAATGGAGATGACTTGAGTGTCTGACAGGTGCAGAAGAAGAGGGCCAAGAAACACTTGTCTTTCCTTCTGGAAGTGTTTGGTGTTTGTGGTAGTTTTAATGATATGTGTCCAAAGTCTTTGCTACTCCTCCCTTTAGGAGATGAAGCCTCATTCCCTTCCCCTTGAATGTGGCCTGGTCTTAGTGACTTGTTTCTTTTTTATTTTTCTTTTTTTGAGACAGAATCTTGCTCTGTCACCCAGGCTGGAGTGCAGTGGCATGATCTTGGCCCCAACCTCTGCCTCCCGGGTTCAAGAGATTCTCCTGCCTCAGCCTCCCTAGTAGCTGGGACTACAGGCACCTGCCATCACACCCAGCTAATTTTTGTATTTTTAGTAGAGACGGGATTTCACTATGTTGACCAGGCTGGTCTCGAGCTCCTGACCTCAGGTGATCTGCCTGCCTTGGCCTCCCAAAATGCTGGGATTTTGGGAGCTCACTCATTACAGGTGTGAGCCACTGTGTCCAGTCAGTGAATTATTTCTAATGAATAGAAGTGATGGAATGTCAACCTCAAAATTAGGTTATGAAAAGACTGTGGCTTCCACTTTGGAGACTTTCTCTCAGAGCACTCGCTCTGGGGGAATCCAGCTGCCATGTCATGTGAGCTGCCCTATGAAGTGGCCCATGTGGTGAGGAACTGAACTTTCCTTCTAACACCACAAGTGTGAGCTTCTCTAGGACCCTCAGGTAACTGCTGTCTTAGCCTACAACCACGGTACCTTGAGAGACCCTCAGCCAGAACTATCTAGCTACATTTCTTGCAGATTCTTGACCCTCAGAAACTGTGATGTTTGTTGTGTAAACTGATAACTGTTTGCATTATTTGTTATGCAGTTATTATTATTTGTTATGCAGATTATTATTAATACAGTGGTGGCCTGGTGCCTGATTATATTGTGAAAATGTCTGGCACCTTGACCTAGTGCTAGGGAACAGCCAAGGTGGGATGGGGCAGCATAAAAATGGCTGAATGCTTACTTCAGACAGCTGAGATGGGGTGGAGATGGGGCAGCCACTGACAATTACAGATGTTAAGTGCTCAGTGAGATGTTGTTCTGTGCATACTAATGAGAGATGTCCAGTTCCTTTGTGTGGGGAAATGGTACAGCCAACATCCCAAATAGTTGGTCCCACAGTATCAGGGCCCAGGGCTAGTAACCCCAAAGTGTGGTGCATGATTTTCAAAGCCAAGAGAAGAATTGTAGTTCAGGCTGGAGGGAACACTGAGCCAGAATAGCAAGTCCAGAACAGGCTGTAAATTGAGGGGAGCCTAAAGAAGTCAAATCTGGAGGCAAAGCTGAGCTAAAGGACCAGTGATGCTAGTGTGAGGGTCATAGTAACCCAGAAAGAGGGAATAATCCAGGAAGACCTGGATTCCTTCCACAGATGTGGGAGCAGATGTCAGTGTGACATACCAGGAGGGAGCAGATGTCAGTGTCACATACCAGGAAGGAGCAGATGTCAGTGTCACATACCAGGAGGGAGCAGATGTCAGTGTCATATACCAGGAGAAAGGCCCTTACAATTTCTGACTCAAGCTTCTGTGGATGCTGGATCCACTCCAGCTAGGACAGGTTGAGGAATGGAACCTGGCTTTTCTTTCAATGACGTGAAGAGGTTTAAGAATGGTTGTTGAGTCTGCATTGATAATCCATTTTCATTTCTTCCTTCCCCTTCAAACATTGTTCATTCACTGGCCTTAGAAGGGGTGAGGATCTATAATGAGGTCTCCATTGGTTGCATCATTTTCTGCAATCTCAAAATAGATCACATGTCTCTAGGCCAGTCTTGGCTCTGGTTGCTGTTGAGGGTCTAATGGTCCTTCCTGGGAAGCTTTCATCTGGATATGGTGAACATCTCTAGAGGGCCTCGCAGCTGGTGCTAAAATACGTGTTCAAGTGTCTGCTAATTTTCTATCGACTGAATGTTGCATGGCCCTCTCAGCAGAATGACATTTCACAGCTTTCAGCTGCCATAAATCATTGACCTTAAGAGCCTCAGGGTTCAGTACCTAATCCATCAAGCTAGCCAGGCACTTGAAGCACTTTAAGACTTTGAATAGAAATAGACCCAAAGACATGCTGTCCCCAAAAGCCATTCCATTCCAGCATGATTAAATGTCTGTGCTCCTAGAAGTTTTCTATGATAGTTTAGAAGATTGGCACGAATATACCCAAACATTTTTTTTTTTTTTTTTTTTTTTGCGTGTGTGTTCAGGCAGCAAAATCCTGATGGAGATGAATTTGTGCCATTGCAACTTACTGGGGGTATCTTTCAGATGCAAACTCTTTGTCTTAGCTAAGCTGCCATTTGGCCATTACATCCCCCAGAGGAAGGATTTAGAGCTCTGAGATCAAAAGCCCACATTTGAAAATAACTGTACTTGGTGTTTTAGTCAAGTTTGCCAGCAAGGAGATGTAGTGCAAACTAGGAGAGGTGAGCCAATTGGCACCTTTAGCTCATCTGTCTCTTGGTTCCATTTTGCGCTAAGCTCCCCGGAGACATTCTCTGCTTAGAAAACAATCCCCTATCCCTTCTGGTGTAGTTGAACAGTGCAGCCAATCTCTGAAATGAAAATTATTTTGTAAGTTGTCTCTAAGGTTAAAGTTCAGTTAACTATACTGCCTAAGTGGATTTGCAGAGTCAGCTTACCAGTTTATATGGTGTGGCAAAAAAGATGGCTAATTACTCACCAAGGACATATTTCCCATCTCTGTGGAGTTGTCACTGGGATTACATTTTTGAGCTACCCTTACATCTAGGTGGTGCCATGTGACTAATACTTGTGGATGGAACATGAGCAAAAACGATTTGTGTCTCTTTTAAAAGCAGGTGTTCATTTTATACCCTTCCATTTGATTTCTTGATGCAGACAACCATAGTAACCTTGGAAATCAGTGGGTTGAAATTGGAAGAGCTACAAGGGGTAAGGAACCTGGGTTCTTATATTTCCATCTGAAAAGTTATTTGCTGACTAGGAGTGCCCAAACTAGACTGTTAGGTGAACAGGAAGTGCATTTCTATTGTGTTAAGTCACTCGACTTCTTTGTTACAGCAGTTAGCATTACCCTAACCAACATACGTGGAATTTTGAGATTCTTGAGTAAAATGGGATTTGAAAGGGCTATGACTGGGTAAGCTATACACTTGGCTAAACTGAAGTTTTGAACTGAATGGCAATAAGGTATATAAAATTTATCCTGAATATTTTACTGCCCCCTCCTTTCCCTAGTTCATTCATGCATTCCACAAAAATGTATTGGAGGCATACAATATGCCAGGTACTATGCTAAATATGCACTGGAGATACAATAGTGAGCAAAACAGACTTGGTTCCTGTTCTCATGAACCTTAAAATGTATAGCAGAGAGATGATGAGTTCCCGAGTTCAGGCGGGGGACTAGAGAGGGAGGGGATGGAGTAGAATAGTGATTCTCTAACCTGATCATTGGACCATCAGCCATCTGATCACCTGGAAAGCTTATAAAAAATAGGTTTCATATTCTGTCCCTACAAAACCTGAGTCAAGAGGACTGGGGTGGAATCTAAGCAACCATGCATTGGTTGAGATTTAGAAGGTAGAGTTGAGAGGACTTTAATGACTGCTTGGAATTGATAACCAAAGGAGAAGGAATATTTGGTATTTGAATATTAATTTCTGGCTTGAACCACTGATTTGGCGGTGGTGGTATGTGTTTGAGATAGGCAACACAGGAAGAAGAGCAGATTTATCTTGAGGTGGAATAATAAGTTGAACTCTGGATGTAATGACTTTGAAGTGCCCATGCACTATCCAGCTAGAGATGTGTATTTGGTTGTGTATGATGGGAGTAGAGAGTGAGACTGTTGGGAGGAAAGGAGACCAGCAAATTGATCCCGGTAAGGTATGAAATCAGATGCGGTCCTTTCTCTTAAGAAGCTCACAGTTGAGTGGTGCTGCATAAGGCTGATCTCAAGAAACTACTGGGTGGTGCGCCGCTATTCTATCTCTCTACTCTACACGTGACATTTTGGGATGCTGAAAACAATGGAAACAGTGGGGGAATATTTAAAAAAAATATTTGTCCCAGGGCCTTTAAGCTCATCCAAGAAAATGGCACTTCTCCTATTCATTTGTCCAGGTCCAGTTCTTCCTTTCCACTGTTATCCCTGATACCTTGCTCTCATTATGACTGGCCATCTAATTCCTGGCATTGTTTCTGTTTTTATAAATATCTACACTCGTCCTCACAGGTTTTCATGATCTCTTCTGGATTCTTTTCTTGGCTTATTAGACCCAGCTGCCAACCTAATTCTCAGCACTGCTTTCTCAATGGAGTGTGGCATCTCTTTATGTTTTGAGTAAGAGGGTCTACCAGCAAAGGTTTCCCTGGACTCTTACAAGGCAAGTGGAATTGAATGGAGCTGATATATGGGGAAGCACTACCGATGTGTATGCTATTATTCTGATTTGTTGCAAAGGGACCTATAATGTCCAAAGCGGGCACAATTCTCTCCTTTCAGGTCTTTATGTCTTTGTTTCATCTGTGGATAAGTTTTCTTGAAAAGCAAATCGCTTCTATCTTGTGTTAGTGAACTCACATAAAAAATGAAAATGCCTGATGAAAATCAACAGAGAAAGCTTCAAAGAGAAGGGGAATTCAGTGACTTCCTTTTCAGAGCCAAGCTCAAATTTGAAATTTTCTCCATCTGGCTGCACCTTCAGCTAAATGCGCTTCATACCTAATATATCTGAGCGTAATTATCTGGACTGATATAAATTTGCTGTACCCAGCACTTTAAGCATTGATGCTGTCAGCTTGAAAGCACCTACTCAGAGTTCTGAGTGGTTTCTGTTTGGGCTCAACTTTGAGATCCAATAAGTGATTTAGGTGAAAGAGCACCACTAGGCTGAAAAAGAAGGGAAATAACTTTTTTTGAACTCTTATGAGCTTAAGTCCTGTATTTGGGGCTGTGTATTTGTTATTTTCTTTAGGGCCCTCTCAACAATTTTGTTATCCCTAAATTACAGATAACAAAACTGAGGATCAGAGAAATGAAGAAACATGCAAAGGCACACAGCTTGTAAGTAGCAAACTAGGTATTAAAATCCTGGTCTATTGGTTTCAGAGCCTTTGTGCACTTTACATTAGATTAGTAAGGCCAAAATTCAGTCATTTGTAATGTAGGTACCACCTCTAATATCCTGTTATTTTTTTCTTTTAATCATCTGTTAAATTAAAAAATTTTGCCTTTCCTTAAGCAAAGATATCTTGAAAATCACGGGTTTTGGGTGTGTGTGTGGATGCATGTGTGTGTGTGTGTGTGCATTATTCATCTGGGTGTCGTTTCAAATCAACTCACGTACTACTAACGGAACACATGTCATTCTTTGGAAATGCTGAAGTTTACCATTAGTGGAAGTGGAAGGGAAAAGGGAAGGCAGGTAGGTGCATTCTATTAGCCTTCCACAAATCAACCACAATTTTATTTTATTTATTTATTTTTGAGACAGAGTCTTGCTCTCTCGCCCAGCCTGGAGTGCAGTGGTGCGATCTTGGCTCACTGCAACCTGTGCCTCCCAGGTTCAAGCAATTCTCTGCCTCAGCCTGCTGAGTAGCTGGGATTACAGGTGCCCGCCACCATGCCCAGCTAATTTGTCTATTTTTAGTAGAGACGGGATTTCACTATGTTGGCCAGGCTGGTCTCGAACTCCTGACCTCAGGTGATCCACCTGCCTTGACCTCTCAAAGTGCTGGGATTACAGGAGTGAGCCACTGCACCTAGCCACCCTGCCTACATCTTTAGCCTCATTTCATAGCACTTTGCCCACCACTTGGGCTGCCCAGTTTTCAGTAAATGAAACTGGAGTTCTAGTTTAATTAGGTTGTTAATTAAGAATTCTATGAAATACAGCATAGGATGACTTGCAAGCTAATTCAGAAACCTGTCGTCTTAAGATGATTGATGGAGATACTGGGGGATGGTACTGACTAATGCTGGGTTGACTGTTTTATCAAATTGTCATGAGAATAATGATTGCTAGAACCCATGTAACAATACTACTTACTACTTGACATTTAGATTGGGCTTTTATCTTTTTTTTTTTCCAAAACATATGCATAGTTTTGTTCTCACTACATCCGGGTAAGGTGTGTAGTGCAGATATTTATATTTCTTGCTGACAGATACAGCAACTGAAACCCAGAGTAGTAAGATGAATGTCACGTAGCAAGTCAGGGGCCCATCTATATAGTCCAAAAGCATGGAGAAATAATAATACATAATAATAATAGTATTACTGAATACCACTTGTAAAGCCCTTACCATGTGCAAGACACTGTCACATAGTTTACTATGTCTACTTCAGAGATGAGGAAACTGAAGCTTAGAGATGTCACTTAGGTTGTCAGAGCTACTTTCACAACATATCTAGAATCCATCTGGTTTTCTTTCTTTTTTTTTTTTTTCAGATAGAATCTCACTCTGTCACCCAGGTTGGACTGCAGTGGCGCAGTCTTGGCTCACTGCAAGTTCCGCCTCCTAGGTCCAAGCGATTCTCCTGCCTCAGCTTCCCAAGTAGCTGGGACTACAGGCATGCGCCACCACACCCAGCTAGTTTTTGTATTTTTAGTAGAGATGGGGTTTCACCATGTTGGTCAGGCTGGTCTCGAACTCCTGGCCTAAAGTGATCGACCCACCTCGGCCTCCCAAAGTGCTAGGATTACAGGCTTAAGCCACTGTGCCCAGCCTTTTTCTTTTCTTTTTTCTCTCTCTCTTTTTTTTTTTTTTTTACACAGGGTCTCACTCTGTTGCCCAAGCTAGAGTGCAGTGATACAATCATGGCTCACTGCACCCTCATCCTGCCTGGATTCAAGCAATTCTCCCACCTCAGCTTTCTGAGCAGCTGGTATTACAGGCATGTGCCACCACACCTGGTTACCATCTGGTTTTCAAGTCATTTCTAGTCTCCTAATGCTTTTGTTCTGCCAGGGCCCTAAGTGATTGAAAACACAGAGAGGACACCACTAGCAAAGGCAGAGTCTTCACTAATTGTTTTGGTTTCCAAACTCCTGTACTATATGACTCTGGGAGAGCTGGCCTCAACCATTGATTTGCCTTGAGAACTCTTCTCTTGCTTTAGCATGGAGCCCCTACTGGAGACAGGGTACTCTAGGCCTCTTTTTCCCTTCAGTGTCCTCCTGTTCCCATTTGTTTAACCTTTGGTTCCTACTATTCCAAAATGGCAGAAGGGAAGAGAAACGATGAGAGAGAGAGAGAGAGAGAGAGATTGTCCTAAAGATTTAGAGAAGAGCAAATGTAAGTCACTCACGCTTTCCCTCCTTGAACCCTACTCTCTTCCTCTTGGCCTTCCAAAGGCCTCCAGCAGGAGGATTGTCTAAGTCTGATCTTCTATATCAACCATAAGGGGATACTACTAACATAGTCCCATTTTGTGGTGCTCAGGACACCTTGATCAATATGCAGAGTTCTTGGTATGGGAAAAAGTAGCCTCGAGTGTCCCTAGAAGTTAGAATGTTTGACCCATAGTCAGCACCAGGTGTGCCATACAATAAGTAGCAACACATCAGTTACGGAGCTGCAAATCAGGTAAAAGCCCCATCCTTGGATGGGTCTGCAATCAGTCAAGCCGGACTTCTTTTATAGATGATCAGGATGTTAGATTCTAAGAAACAGGAGTTGAGACTAAGACGGAAACTCATTTCTCAGTGCAGCTTGCTTTGCAAATACCCAGGCTATTTATGAGGGAAGCTCTTTAAGTCCTTGCTTTTAGTCAGGATTGATCCTTTAAATAGAAGTAGGACCGAGCTTGCAAGTGTAAAGTAGAGAGACTGAGAAGCACGTAGGGCCCAGTACATGATGTTGGATAAACTCCGAGCTGGCTTTGTCTCCTACTCAGAATCTCCTCTGTGATTCTTAAAGTGAATCTCTAAGGGTGGTCCCAGGACCTTTGGCATCAGCATCACCTAGGAACTGGTCAGAAATGCAAATTCTCTGGTGCTACCTGAGACGTAGTGAATCAGAAACCCTGGGATAGGGACATAGCAACCTGCGCCATGCCGTGGCCTCTACGGGATGCTGAGGCCCACTCGATTTTGAGAACCACTGCTCTATGATGCCCTGATGGCCAGGGCATGCCTTCACACTGCCATCATTGTATCTGAACCAGAATTCTTATGTGCTACAAGCTTTTGATTTTTAGTGACTGCATAGCTCTTGTTTATTCTGGTCCCCCATCTGCTGACCCTGCCTCTGCGGCTGTCCAGAGTGATGAAAATCATACTCAGACTCTCTTTCCTGATGCTAGTACAATCAGTTTAGAGTTAAAACATGACTTCAAATCTCCTATGCCTATACAGACTCAAATCATGAGGATGGCATAGTGCAGAAGAGCACTAGTTTTGGGGGCAGGCATATCTGGGTTCATATTCAGGCTCTACCTCTTAACTAGATCTCTCTCGTGGATGCTATAAACCTCCATTTCTTCATCAGAAAAGTGGAGATAATAACATCAACCTTGCAGCATTGTTGTAAGGACTAAAAGAGACAGTGTATGTAAAGTGCAGAGTAGCTGGCATTTAACAAGTGCTCCCTTATGGCAGTCAGATTGGACGGCTTATTTTCCCTTTTCAGTTCTCATGGCATTGTGTAGTTGTACTGTAACTTCAGGGGGTTGATTTTTCTCATTTGTTTTACCATGAAAAATATTTTCTTTTCCCCTTTGGAGAAGAGAGGTGGCACACACACCACTGAAGATCACTGTGAAGGTGGAGAGGCATTGCAGAAGATTGGTTAAAGGCCTGGGCTCTGGGGCCAGATTGCATGAGATCACAGTCTTTTTTTTGGTGGGGGATGGAGTCTTGCTCTGTTGCCCAGGCTGGAGTGCAGTGGCACAGTCTCTGCTCACTGCAACCTCCGCCTCCCGTGTTCAAGAGATTCTCCCTCCTCAGCCTCCTGAGTAGCTGGGATTACAGGTGTGCACCACCACGCCAAGCTAATTTTTGTATTTTTAGTAGAGAGGGGGTTTCACCACGTTGACCAGGCTGTTCTCAAACTCCTGCCCTCAAGTGATTTGCCTGCCTCGGCCTCCCAAAGTGCTGGGATTACAGGTGTGAGCCACCACACTGGGCCCAGAATGCATGAGATTGAATCCTCATTTCGGATTCAAAATCAGGATCACACACTTACTAGCTGTGTGTTACCACTCTGAACCTGTTTTCCCATTTGGAAAATGGAGGTAATAGTAATACCGACCTTAGTAAATCTTTAGATTTAATGAATTAATATATGTAAAATGCTTGAAATAGTGCCTGACACATTTGATTTTGAAACGGTTGAAAAGCATTGTATGGGCAGAGTTTCCACAAAAAGAGAATTTTATGGGAATTGGGGGGAACTTCTATAAACACTGCCTAAAATCCAGCCCCAGTATCTAAGGACCATCCTGAATGAGCGCCTGAATGAATCATGTATGTTTTGGCATTGTGTACGTCCAGCTCTCTGTTTAACACTACAGACAAAGAGGAAATGCTCCCTACCCTTGGGGAACCTACATTCTAGCTGGACAGATGAGATTAACAACATGAAACATTACAAAAGAATACAAGAGAGTATTAAGTGCTAAATGGTGTGGCAGGGATGACAAGTCCTGCAAGAATTCAGAGAAGGGAGGAGAGTGAGACTGAAGAGAGGATAGACTTCTTAGAGGTGATGTTTTGAGCTGGGCTTTTGAGGATGGGGAAGATCTGGCAGGTTAGAGGAAAGGGTAAGTGACAGGTGCTTATCACGTTCCAAAATGACTCAGTAAGGATTTTTTAAAAAATAGTTGGCACTCCTAGAATGCTTAATATCAGACTCACTTTATACAGCTCTGTTTATATGCCAACATTTGAAATCACACTGGACTGGGAGAGAAAAATCTGGGCTTTTGTTTCATCCTACCACTAAGTGGTTGTGTCCCCTCATTCAAATTTTCTTCTATTTTCTAGGCCTCTGTTTCCTTATCTATAAAGTGAGAGACCTGAACCCAGTGACCTCTAAGATCCTTTTCTACTCTGAGTAGAGCTATATTAACAGCTAATGTTTACTGAGTGCTTACTTAGGGCCAGGCACTATAAACTCTGTATGCAGTTGACCCTTGAACTACATGGGTTTGAACTGCACTGGTTGACATGGATTTTCTTTCACCTCTCTCACCCCTAAGACTGCAAGATAAACCCTTCCCTTTCTCCTTCTCAGCCTACTCAGCATGAAGACAGGACGGATAAAAACCTTTATGATGATCCCCTTCCACTAAATGAATAGGAAGTATATTTTTCTTCCTTATAGTTTTCTCTTTCTTTCTCTTTCTTTCTTCCTTCCTTCCTTTCTTTTTCTTTCTTTCTTGGCAGGATTTCACTCTGTCACCCAGGCTAGAGTGCAGTGCCATCATGGCTCACTACAGCTTCCATCTCCTGGGCTCAGGTGATCCTCCCACATCAGTCTCCTGAGTAGTTTGGCACCTGCCACCACACCTGGCTGTTTTTTTTTTTTTTTTTTTTTAATTTTTAGTAGAGACGAAGTCTTTCTATGTTGCCCAGGCTAGTCTTGAACTCCTGAGCTCATGAAATCCTCCCCGCTTGGTCTCCCAAAGTTCTGGATTTACAGGCATGAGCCACCATGCCCAGCCATAATTTTATTGATAACATTGTCTTTTCTCTAGCTTACTTTATTATAAGAATACTGTATAGGCGGGGTGCATTGGCTCATGCCTGTAATCCCAGCACTTTGGGAGGCTGAGGGAGGCAGATCACTAGAGATCAGGAGTTCGAGACCAGCCTGGCCAATATGGTGAAACCCTGTCTCCACTAAAAATACAAAAATTAGCTAGGTGTGGTGGCGGATGCCTGTAATCCCAGCTACTTCGGAGGTTGAGGCACGAGAATCACTTGAACCTGGGAGATGGAGGTTGCAGTGAGCTGAGATGGAGCTGCACTCCAGCCTGGGCGACAGAGTAAGACTCTGTCTAAAAAAAAAAAAAAAAAAAGAAAGAAAAGTAAAGAAAAAATACAGTATACAAGGTAACATACAAAATTATGTTATCAGTAAGGCTTCTGGTCAACAGTAGGCTATTCGTTAAGGTTTGGGAGAGTCAAAACTTATACATGGATTTTTGACTGTTGGGGGTGGGCACCCCTAACCCCTGTGGTGTTCAACTGTAATGTGTCCAAGATTCATCATGCAAGGGGGCCATGGACGCAAACCACTAGTAGCACAAAGTGCAGATATAGCAGGGGGTTTCTATGTGGGTGGTATTTACAAACAAGCAGCAGAGTACATGCAGTCCTTGGAACACTATTCCACAGCACACGCCAGACAGAGATGTTCTATATGCCCTGTGACCAAGATTCCAGCAGGGGCAGTGTCTTCCCAGGCCAGCACACTAGATTTGGGAGAGAGCACTCCATGAGCGAGATTGAACCCTGTCCCCAGCTTGTATTATATGTTTAGTTTAGCCTAAGAGGGACTAGGGGACATCTAGTTTTTTTTTAAGGGTCAGAAGCTGTATCAAGGGATTCTCCATCCCAGGGACCACTAGGGAACAGGCCTATGGAGGGCCATGATCTGCATAACTTAAGGCCCTAGGAACAGCCTTGCTTACCAGGAATGGTGGTGTTAGCCAAAGGCCTTTTTATATCTTGAAGACAGGCTCAGTGCTGCTGAACCAGCTCTCTGTGAAACTACCAAAAAAGAGGAGGAAATGAGCCAACAGGGTCATCTGGATATGTCTCCTGTCAAGGATAGCCAGCAGAGCTGGAATCAAGCTCAAGCAGTGTGGCGCCAGAGCCCACACTCTTAACCAATGACCTGGCAGTGCCAATTCTCACACTCCAGCTAAGCATATTGATAGTATTATAACATAAAGAGAGCAGGTTAACTTTCAAGCCAATAAAACCTGAGTTTGAATCCTGGCTGTTCCACTTATTAGATGTGAGGCTTTGGGTGAATTATTTAGTCTCCCAAAGCTTCAGTTTCCTTATCTGTGTAACCGACAAAAACATCCCCTACTTCCCAGGTTCACTCTGAGGATCAGGGAGATAATCAATGTAAAGTGGTTAGTGTTGTGCTTGGCATATAGGCATTGCTTGAAAAATTCCTATTACTGGCCTACCTTCCAGAAATGCTGAATTCTCAGATAATCCACAAGATGTCTCCCTTTCAATAGCGAGTTCCATAGCACTGCTATGTGTATAACTATGTATATCTGAGTATCTGAGTTCTTGAAAAATGACTTTCACGTCCACGCCTGCCTGTGCAAAAACATATATTGAATCATGTGCCCAGGAGGAAATCATAGTTGGCTTTGCAGCCGATGCACATATGGCTCTTGAGGCAGTTCTAAGGCGAGCCGGTTGCTTTCCAGGCTGTGTGTGGGCGGCGACTACATCCCTACAGTACAGCCAAAGCATGATGCAGTGGAAGGAGTTTGAAGATCTGTAATTATGTTCCTTTCTCAAGTCCTGAGGGAAGTATATGGCTCTTGAGGAGTGTGTATGTGTGTTTGAGAGAGTGTGTGTGCAGGGGTCTTTGTGCTCATGTGCATAGTGGGGGCAGAGCCTTCCCCCTGAAAATTTTGCACTAGACATGAAAGCATCCTTTCACTTCCTGCTATTCTATGGGTTTTATTTTTGGTAGGTCCTTGTGGTGTAGGACGAAAGTTCAGAAAGATACTCAGCTATTTGTGCAGAACAGAAAATACCAGACCTAGAATAATTATGTGTATTCAGGATGATGGAACAATAAGAAATCTAAGTGTGGAGACTGCCTTTGCAGCAGGAGCATACAGCTATAGAGTTATTTATTTATTTGTTTATTTATTTATTTATTGTAACCACTTGAAAAATCGTCTTCTCCTGGTCAACACGGGGAGAAAGAAAACAGAACAGCTGTTTTTGATTCTTTCTTCCCTTCTGTTCAACTCATTTGCATACTGAGTCAAGGGCCTACAGCCTGGCAACTATTTTGCCCATTACATGGGTTTGTGTCTCCTAAGGATAATTTCCTTTGTTGTTTCTGAATGAAGGACGAGAGTGTCTCAGCTGCTATTTCTGCATTGCATTGCTTTGTTCAGGGAAGAGAAAATGGCCTTTCTTTTTTTTTGTTTGTTTTTTCAAACTCCCTGGTATTCTAGATATTTTAGGCAAAGCTCTTGCCCCTGTTTGGGATAGAGCAGGTCTGGGTTGGGACTGATGAAAGATCTTTCTGCCCCAGAGAAACTCAGAAACTGGAACTCACAAGAAAGGTCTTCAGCAGCCTCAAAGCACTCCTCTCTTCCCAGGGGCCCATTGCCCTTACACCGCCTCCACACTGCCCCAGTTGTTTTTATCTACATTAGACCTTTCTGGACAACACTCCAAGATCTAGATTTTTCTCAGATCACCTTCCTTTGCCTGATTTCTGTTCTTCAGTGTCTCTTCTGTCTTTCCAAAGGTTGTCCTTGCCTGCCTTCCTTTTCTTTTCTTTTCCTTTCCTTTCCTTTCCTTTCCTTTCCTTTCCTTTCCTTTCCTTTCCTTTCCTTTCCTTTCCTTTCCTTTCCTTTCCTTTCC